>NW_022108124.1:22722025-22725998 GCF_000313985.2 Echinops telfairi | reverse complement strand
GTTCGACACCTTTTATCAAAGTAGTGTCATTAATATATTGCAGGTTAGTAATGAACCTTTCTGCATACTTTTTTTTTGAAACAACTTTATTGGTATATAATTCACGTGTTATACAATTCATACAGTTCAGTCACATCAAAAGGAGCTACAGGATCATTGCGACAATCAATTGTAGACTATTTTCCTCTTTCTCATACTCATTTTTATTAGCTCCCCATTTCCCCCCAATCTCCCTTGCCATGAATCCACTTACTGTCTCTGTAGATTGGCCTATCCTGGATTTCATGCACAGAACAGTATTTTAAAAGAGCAGCAACAAAACTAGCAACAATAACAGAGTGAAAGATAAAATCTCAATCAGAAACTAAGCAGAAAATATTAAAAACCCGAACAGAATTAAAATGGATCAAAGGGGAGATCAAGTGATAAGGGGTTAAATGTCAACCCAAATGTATCTGCGGTGATCCACTCTCCAATGCATACTGCTTGATAGCAAGACTTTCACGTCCTAGTCAGTAATCAGAGGGGATTCACTAGAGGCTTAATTAAGATGGATTTCCCCCTCACTTCTTTTGAAAAATGGAAACAACTTTCAAATGGGTCAAAAGTGAGAGCAAATAATAAGAGATCACATTTTAACCTCATGACTCCTGCCGTAACTGACTTTGTAATACTCTCTGTGTGAGAGCAAGGCCCTCAGCTACGATCAGAGGGATTCACCAGACACTTAGTCCATGTACGGACCCTGTCAATGGGTTTTGGACTTCCACTGTCTTCCATAGCATTCTGCAAATGAAGTCTTCAGAATTTAAACTCTGATATAAATCCTCCCTTTGGATTTGGATTTTATTATGTACAATCCTTGTATCACACAGGCTGGTGTGCTTCTTCCATGTGCGCTTTGTTGACACCTCATACAGATGGCTGCTTATTTAAAGAGAAGCCTTTAGGAACCAAGATGCTATTCCTTCTGATAGCAAGCCACCATCTAGTTTCTTCAGCACACGTTGCTATAGTACCAATATATTCAGGGATCTCTTCGTGAGGGTGAGCATCAAGCGGGCCATGACATAAGAATGAATTATTCTTAGACTGGGGCTAGAAATAAGTGCAAGCCTCAAATTCATATATACGTATATATCTATGACTGAAACATGTCTCTGATTAACCCTAGAAGTTTTATAGTCATTTCATGTCAGAGAACATTATTAATCATCCCGCTGGGTTAGCCCTGACATGATTTTTCAGATGATTTGCTCAGTACACAGGTGAAATAAGTATGGTGAAAGGACACCACCCTGATATATAACTTTCCTGATTTTAAACCATGCAGTATTCCCTTGTTCTGTTCACACCATTGCCTCTTGGTCTTTGCATAGCTCTTCAGGACCACAGTCCAATTTTATGGGATTCCCATTATTTGCAATGTTACCCATAGTTTGTTGTGATCCACACAATAGAATGCTTCTGCATTAGCAGTATAAAACAAGTGCGCCTCTTTCTGGTATATTTTCTGCTTTTATCCAAGACCAATCTCATGCCAGTAATGACACCTCACTTTCTAGTTTCTCTTTTGACTCTGGATTGAATTTCTGGAAGCCCCCTGTCCATTTACTGATACAACCAGCTTGAAAAATATTTTCAGCAAAATTTTACTTCCATGTGATATTAATATTGTTTGATAATTTTTTATTTCTCTTGGGAAACCTCTTTGATTGCCACTGTCAGTTTATCATACTGTAGTAGCTTGTGTGTTGCTGTAATGTTTGAAGTTATGTCACTAGTATTTCAAATGCCAGCAAGGCCACCCAGAGTGACCAGGTTTCAGAAGAGCTTCCAGACTAAGAAACGATTATGAAGAAGGAATCAGCTATGCACTTGGGAGTAAGTAGCTCCCCACCCCAAACCAATTCATATCACGGTAATATTGTCAGATACTGAAAGTCTAATGAATGGAGGCAGACCATTGTCAGAATTAGCAAGGGAAAATGGGTCCCTGTGGTCAGAAGGCCCTCTACACTTGACTGAGGTGGTGGTGCTTTCTCAAAAAGGTATGGACCATTAGCGGTGAATGGAGTAAAGCCTTTGTGGAGTGAATGGAGCGGAGCCTTTGTGATCTTCATTTATTGATGGGGAACAACTCAAACTGAGAAGAAACAGCGGCGGACACCTCCTAACACTCAGCACTTAGAAGGTATGAAGTAGGAACCTAAGAAAATTGGAAGCCATCCAAAATGGAATGGGACCCATAAAGATCATTATCACCGGCGTGCTGAGCTGAAATTGACTGGTATTGGCCATTTTGAATCAGAGAATCCTATGGTTTATTCTTCTGGGAATGATGTGATCAGGAGACATGGTATTGAATTCATTGTCAACAAGGACATTTCAAGATCAATCTTGAAGAACAATGCTGACTGTGGTAGGATTATGTATCTCCACTTTCAAGGAAATCCAATCATACTACTATTATTCCAATTTAACACCAACTACCAAAGCTAGTGATGCAGAAAATTGATGAATTTGACCAATGTCTTTAATCAGATATTGAATAAGCATGCAATCAAAATGCATTGAAAATTATTGGCGATTGTAATGCAAACGTTGGAAATAAAGAGGAAGGAACAGTAGTTGAAAAAATGTGGTCATCATGATAGAAACAAAGCTGGAGATCATCTGATAGAATTTTTCAAGACTTACAACTTGTTTATAGCAAATATCTTTTTCAATAACACAAATGATGATTGTATACGTGGACTTCTCTGGGTGGTATACATAAAAATAAAATTGACTACTTCTGTGGGAAGACACTATAAAGAAGTTCCATATTAAAATGAGGCCAGCGGCTGACTCTGCAATAGACCAAAGGTTGCTAAAGTGTATGCTCAGCTTGAAGCTGAATAAAATAAAAACAATCCACCAGAGCCAAAATACGACTTTGAGTCTATACTACAAGAATTTTGAGACATCTCAAAAACAAATTCACTGCACAGAACACTAATGACAGAAGACCCAAAGACCTGTGTGAGAAAGTCAACGGCATCATGCATGAAGAAGGCAAAAGGTCATTAAGAAGACCAGAAAGAAAGAAAAGTTCAAAGCAGATGTCAGAAGAGACTCTGAAACCTGCTCTTCATTGTAGAGTAGCTAAGGCAGTGGAAGAATTGATGAAGTCAAAGAGTTGAGCCGAAAATTTCAAAGGGCTGCTCGAGAAGACAAAGTAAAATAGTGTAATCAATTGTGCAAAGACCTAGAATTAGACAGCCAAAAGGAAGAACGTGCTCAGCATATCTTAAACTGAAAGAACTCAAGAAAAAATTCAAGCCTGAGTTGAAATATTGAAAGATTCTATGGGCAAAATATTGAACGATACAGGAAGCATCAAAAGAAGATGGGTAGGATGCACAGTTTACTGTACTAAAACGATTTAGTTATCAATCTGCCATTTCAGGAGGTAACATATAAGCAAGCACCAAGGGTACTGAAACAGCTCCATGCTGCCCTGAAAGCATTAGCTAAAAACAAGGTTCCTCTAATTGATGGAATACCAATTGAAATGTTTTAACAAGGCCGTCAAGCAGTAGAAACACTCACTTGTCTATGCCAGGAAATTGAAAGACAGCTAATTGACCAACTGATTTTAAGAGACCCATATTTGTACACAGTCCAAAGAAAAATGACACAACAGAATGCTCAAATTATAGAACGATATCATTAACATCGCATTTGAGTAAATTCTGCAGAAGATCCTGCAGCGACAGTTGCAGCATACATTGACGTGCAGCTGCCAGAGGGCACATTTTGGCTCTCATGGAGTTGTCTTAACTTTTCAGCTTCGACCTGAACTTGCATGTGAGCAATTGATGGTCTGTTTCTCTATTGTCCCCTAGCCTTGTGTGTTAGTCTGGATACATTAGAGAAACAAACCCACAGAAACTCATATGTATAAGAGAGTTTTATATAAAGAGTAAGT
>NW_022108124.1:22707207-22720305 GCF_000313985.2 Echinops telfairi | reverse complement strand
AAACATCCCAGCTCAGTCCAGGTCAAGTCCATAAGTCCGAAACTAGTCCATAAATCCCTCTTCGAACTCATGCAGCCATATGCAGGGATGCAGAATTCAGGGGGATCAGAGGCGGTGGGGAGGGAGTTGTGTGGATCCAATGGCAGTGTCTCTGGCAGCTTTCCAAAAGACTCCACAGCAGGAAGGTGAAGCCAAGAGAGAAGGTGGTCCCTAGGATCCTCCTTATGAGAAAGCTACACCATGAGGAGACATCGTCAGGCTGTGACCTGATTGCCAGGCTAGACTCCACCCCTGCACACTTTTTATCAAGCTGACATGAAATTATCACATTTTGTATTTCATTCATTACATGGTCTGATTATTAAGGACTGTTTGCACTTGTTTCTTCTCATTTTGAGTTGTGTGCTATCACGGAGTGAAATCCCCATCTCTCTGAGGAGGCGGCTTCTACCCGGATCCACAGTGAATGCCTTCCCACCACTCGGAGTGGCTCTTCTTCCTGCACAACAGCAACAGTCGCCAACTGCTAGTACTAATTCTGCCAGGGCCTCCTTTTTCAGAAATAGACCGCTTGTTCCATCCTTATTCCTAGTCTGTGTTAGTCTGGAAGCTTTCTGAGACGTATTCATTAAATTCAGGTAGACTAGCTTCCAGATCACAACATAAAGCCCACTCTAGTATTGTAAAGGGTAGACTGGTGATGTTTAATTAAGATTGCACTCAGAAAATTTACATGTGACATCATAAGATTCTGGGAAAGAAAATACAGCTGAAAGTACTTATTATACAAGTGAATTTCAAGAAAAATCTATGTATAATATATGCCTGGAGATGAAAAATTAGCATACTGAAGTGTAAGAGGGGCTAATCATGCAGTCTTCCAATGAGTCTACTTCTCTCTGAAATCCATTGTTTCACACATGACAGCCGTCACATCCGTTTACATCAAATATAAGATGCACCAATATGGATGTAACTTAAAACCAAAGCCTTATAAATGCCTCTATTCCAGCATTAAACTATGCAATTTTAAATAATGAATGATAATTAAAGACATTGGTTACATTAAAAATAGTTTGATTGATGTAGATAACAATTATAGCATTAAAGTACATCAAATATTTTACATTTTGTTTATTCAAGATTTATTCTAATTTTTTTCAAAACCATTTTATTGGGAGCTAATACAGATAGCATAGCATTCCATAGTTCAACCACATCAAGCAGTATTGTACAATTGCTACCACAATTAGTTTCAAAACAATTTATCCTTCTTGATCTCCTTGATATCAGCTCCCCTTTACCCATCTATCTGCCCCACTGTTCCCCAAGAATATACTATAAACAAGTATGCAGTATATACATACACACCAACAGAATGCATTATCTAATGAGACATGTGCACATGCAAAAGGAAAATACATTTTTATAATGTTCAAGCCATGTTTCGTATCAAACAAAATGACATTTAGACCCCTGGCCTGTTCAAAACACTGCGAGTAGACGCTGAGTCCCTTGGCCACTGCAGTTTGTGAACTATGTTTTTCTGTGTCGAATTAAATGCATACATTTACATGTATGCTGTGAAGCACATGTATTAGCCTATGGAGACATGAATTTTCACTCATATTTCACCAACGTTAAATTTGAGGCCCTGTACTAAGCACAGGATAGAAAGTGCATGCTACTTGTTTGTTGTCTTCAAAGGAACCACCTTGTGAGACTCCCTTATGTTTGTGCCAAAATTATCTGAAAGAAGCATGGTGGAGAGATGGTGGATTTAATCAGATTAAAAAGAACCCAAGCTCACCACCACTAAGCAGATTCCAACTCACAGTGACCATGCAGGACAGGGTAGAGCTGCCTCGTTGGATTCCCAATGGTTTACACCTTTACAGAGCTCACATCCTCTCCTTCTGGGGAGCAGCTGGTGGGTGGGAACAGCTGACTTCACGGTTAGCAGGTCAACGTGTAAGCCAGTATGCCACCGGACTTCTGCTGGATGGAATAGGTCATGAAAAATCTGTCTTAGAAAATAGCCTGATAATTATCCTATGCTAAGAAGTAAAGTACTTATTTTTCTCTGCATGAATTACAATAAGAGAAGTCATCCTGACTATGAAATACCTTTACTATTATAAACATATTTATATGAACATGTATATAGTTGAACTCCATGCAATAGCATCATTAGAGATAAAAAGTGGTCTTTTATGATTTATGTCCACTAAGGTTCATGAAACAAAAATGCCTTGATTTTATCCAGCCCCCAAGTCTCTGTAACACTACAAATGCTTAGTTCAAGGTCTGGCCCAACACAAATCACAATCAGTATTTGTTTCGTAATTACTATCAGGAAAGCATTTTCCACATACTAGTATTAGCAAGGTGTGACAAATACTCTCTCTCATTCTAAGATCTCTTAGGGAACTTGTTCCTTTCTGGCCAGTTGATAGACAGCTGATAAACTGGACCAGCCTAATTCCCTCTTACCCCCAAATCAGAAACGTCTAGTCCAGAGTAAGGAGGCGCAAGACATTCAATTAACCTTGGTGCAGTCTCTTAGAATCCAGTTGAGATTGCTAAGGACTTGGTAAATATAGAATATTAGGATGACTAAACCTATATTTATAAATTCTGCTGAACCATTAGGATGAATAAGTAGCCTGGGCCAACCAATTCCCTTAAATACCCGCTCCATGCTTTACATTGGATACATGTGCTCTGAAAGCCCAAGACAAAGAAGGTGAATCAGCACTGAAGCTGTAAGCTTTCTAGAACATCAGTGAATGATATACAAGTGTCAGAATATATTTCTCCATGGTAGATCAAATCAGACATGGCCTAACATTTTGATTAAACTCATTTTCTAGTTTCAAATAATTCTTCAAGTTATTTTCACTGCTCTAGGGGATGTGGATAAGTATTAAGTTCACGGTATTTCTATGGGTCAAATATTTTAGTTTTATCTTGTTCCAAAAATAACTAACTAAGGAAAACATTAATCAAGAAATCATGTTGTCAAAATATTCTAAGCCCTATTTGAATGGTAGCACTTAGGTAGATTTATTTAAAAAGACAACCTATTTAAAAGTAATCAGCATTTAAAGATAGTACTAAATTTTGTGAGTCGGTTAATAATGTACAAGTGGTAAAATAATCTCTTGAATTAAACCAGATCAATAAAAGCTTGTTTTAATATTAAAACTTTTATAGAATGGAGAAAAATGTCAGCAAAACCTAAAAGTGATGGATTTAAGTAATTTCACACACTTATAAGGTTTGTACTTTATATAGAAGCCTGAATAGAATTTAATTTTTTACTATCATATTTTTCAAACAAGGAAGTATGTTTTTGGAGCTAACTCATAGAAAATATCTGCAAAGTTTATTTTCACCAATCTAAAACATATGATGTTAAAGGAAAATGCCTTTGTTTTTGTCAGAGAATAGCAACCATTAGGGGAAAAAAATAACAAAATCAAATTTGTAATATTTGTATGAGATGGAGGTAAATACTCAGCCGCACTTCTTTCTGTCTGTGCATAATCATTAAAAGAATATCCTTTCATAAGTATTCTGAATAGTAGCAACATTGCAAATATGTTGTTGATATTCAAATTAGATGAATGTTTGTAACCTTAGTTTTACTTTTATTTTTGTCTTTTAACTAGTTGAGGACTAATTAAGACACTACAATAGCCCGTGTTGGTAGCTCATGAGGCACTGATAGTGGCACAAAGTCAAATTACTTGTGAACCATATATGTGTACGTATTTAGCAACAGTTAAGAATGCAGCTTTTTAAAGATCTAAAACATTTCAGTTTATCAGTAAAGACTGTGATCGAGCCTTTTAAATCTTTCTGCTCAAATTGAGTTCTACTAGGTGTTAGAGAGGCCATTCACATTTCCCACCCTTTAAGGGAAATGGAAAGCATAATTTTATCATCTGTGCAGTTTACTTGCAATCATTTGCGAATAAAATAATGGCTTTATTTCGGGGAGAGTAAAAATGACCAGCAGCAGCACAGCCCCGGGCTAGCACGCAGACTTCATACGTGTGCACTTGTTTATCAAATGTGGACTCTGCTTGTCAGCATGTAGAATAACTAACTTTGAAAATCCGATCTTGAAGCCTAATTCAAGGGAAAACCTCTCAACCTAACAAAAGGAATTATTGCCGGAGATTAAAGTGCTCGACGTTCCTCATTGTTCTAGTTGAGGCGGAGGGAACACGGATTCCGGGTGTGCTCCATAGCGGTTCCCAGGTTTCCTGGTGGCCCTTCCAACAGGAACAGGGTAAACGAGTGGAATAAGACGGTCGCTCTGAACCACAGTACTGAAGCCATTGTTCTGTTTGGCACAAAAGGCAATGGTTGGTTGATTTGCTTTATTTCTGTGCTGTTCTGATTTTCCCCCCATACACCCTAATCGGTACCACTTCCTCTGTGAGTCATCAGCAGCTGGACCCGGGGAGACCACGGGAACTGGCTTCTGGAAAAGAGCTCTAATGGAGCTATTACTCAAGTTCAATTCTCTGCAAGCCTGGTCAGAACTGCAAGTCACAGAGGAGAGAGAGAGAAAAGAATTATTTTGCATTTCCTGCTTTGAAGCGCCTCCAATCCTTCTGACCTATTTATATTTCTGTGCAGACAAACCACACTGAGACATATTTATCACACTCATTCTTATGAGTAAATATAATTCATTTTAAAAAGTAAGAATATTTTATATTGTTACCAACCATAGTTGAGTAGTTTCGGCTGGTTTCTGTTCCTGTGTATTGGTTTATTTTAGAGTAGTTGATTTTCTTTTACAAATTCTAAAGTAATGTTTCAGTGCCCCCACCCCTCACCCAGGAGAATCCATCTACAGTGTTTATTGGTCTACATCTGATACAATTACTATTATAATTTCAATTAGGCACAAAACTATTTTCTCACCTCAACAGGATCTTGAATTAGACTCACAAAGAACAGCTTGGTTTGCACTTGCTTTGTCTCCATCCCCATTTTGGCGGGTGGAGGTGGGGAACCAGCATTCACTAGGGTTTATGAGGTGGGAACTTTTCAGTCAGCTGGTGACATACAAGAGCTAGAGATTTTTCTGAGGAGAGGAAAGCTTGATGTATCTGAAACTGGCTGTGGTATTGGTCAATTTAGAAATTTAGTCTTCAAATTTAGAGCCCCAACTTGAGGCCTCCCCTATTATATAACAGTTCATACAGAATGTCCAATTCTTTCAGCAAAACAAGATATTTTAAAACACTCACATTTATTAAAGCAAGCTGGTTGAAAACATTTCTCCTACAGGCAGTGGATAGGCAACTCACAGCAAAGTCCTGTCTTCTTAAATGATGGGATCCGTTTGCTGACAGGTATGCAGACATCTCAGGTAGCAATTACACAAAGTAGAGGTACATGTGAGTAAAACCTTCTTCCTCTATCCTTTGCCCTGTCAGGGCCTCTCTATCCACACAGACTGAAGGGCACTCCATCAGCGTGCTCTTCCTGAAGGTACCAAGTATCTCGGTGTTCCTGGGACCCCATGTCTATCTTCTCATGATGACAGGTGTTGACAGGAAGCTTCAGCCACTGGCCCCAATCCACTGTTTGTTTCTTAAGACGCACATTTCCTGAGCAAGCATGCATTGCCTCCTCCCCTTAAATAAAACCCGTTGCTCCTCCCCTTAAGTAAAACCAGTCAATGCCAACTCATAGCGGGTGGTCAATGCCAACTTCTGCATGGGTCCCAGCAGACGAATCAGTGGCTTGAGTTTTCATAAGTAGATGGTCAGGCTTTCCTTATAAGGTGGGCTGGAGTTTCCAAATCCCTAGTTAGCTCCTAATCATGCACCACTCAAGGACTCTATCCTGACATGCCCCCAATGATTCTCCATAAAGGCCTAGTGGTTTATCCTACTTAAACCTAACTTCCCATACACAATAACTCCAGGAGTTTTAAATAGGGTAGTTCAATGGTCTTATATATTGACAATCTCTTTCCCTGAGAGGGACAAACTCTACAGTTATGGTGTTGGTGTGAAATCACTTTTTCAGCCTTAAACAAATTAAGAATGATGAAGGTGTACATGTAGTTAGTTGGTATTAATTCATTCCAGAAAATTCCAAAAATGTGTTTTCAATACCATATAAATTCATGCCAAAAATGTAGGGTTAGTCGGCTAGAAAAAATGTAATTGTTTCTATCTGAATTTACAGCAAATATTTGACGAACTGAGAAATATTAAGGGGTTTAAAGGCTCAGTGCTGATAAATCCTCAATCACACTTTAGCCACAGGTAGCTCTTGCAGTAACCACCCTAATCCTGAAGAACACCCCCTCCCCAATACGTGTGCTTTACATTGACAGCTATTTTAGCATCATAATTTAATTTTTATAATACCAAACCAACTAGTTTTCCTCAAAATAGGCAAGATGATACATGAAAGAGTTTTATCAGCTCAAATGTAAATCGGTTTTGGGTTAGGAAGAAAATAATTAAGGTTTACTTGTGTGTTTGGTAGACATTCACTAAGTTTTATGGCATTTTACTGCAAATTATTCCCTGATTAATGCTCATTTGTTTTCATGCATGATCTCTGGTATTAGGAATGCAATACTTTCCCCATATGTTTTAGTTTTTATTTATACAGCATGTATTAATTTTACATAATAAGACATCTGACAATTTTCTAATCCTTAGCTACATGAGAAGTTGGAAGAAGCCTGAAGCCTTTCCAATTGGACCCAGTTAAAGCAGATGCATTTATTTTACAAGGGAAATGGGTTTCTCCTTATGTTTTTGAGCTAGTTACTACCCCTTCTTTTCTAATGCTATTCTTAATATTCATGAAAACACTTAAAATACCCTACAAACCAGAAGTTACCCCCAGGACTTATGTTGAATGTGAAAATAAAATAGGTTACAAGGAGAAATCCAAAAAATGTGACTATCTTATAATCTGTTGACCAATAGTCATTGAAAACAAATCTATGTTGATCATTAAATTCCCCTTTTCATGACTTACTAATCTTCCTTATTAAATTTGATGACTCTTAAATATATGAAACATTTTGCTAGATATCTAAACCACAAGTGGATGATTCTTCGTCTTTACAAAAATGTATGAGTAGCATGAGAATTATCAGGACCTTTGGTGGCACGTGTGTAAACATGGGGCTCTGAACCCAGTGATCCGTGGTTCCAACCCAGCAGCTGCTCCACAGAAGAATGGCACAACTGTCTGCTACCACAATGATTTACAGTCTGGGGACTCCAGTAGGGCAGTGCTACACGGTCAGGAAGAGTTGTTATGAGTTGGAATCGGTCTAATATAAATTGGTTTGTTTTGTCTAGGTTAAGAGAATAATCTTAGCATTATAAAACTTCTTCAAAATATCCTTTTCAACTTCTTGAATAAGTTTCCAAATATTTCATTCCATGGACCCTTTGTCCTCCAAAGAAAATTATTAGAACACCTTGCTATGGTTTCCCATCTCAACCATTTTGCTGACAGAGGTTTTTCTAGATGTCTCACAGCTCGATGCACAAAGGAAGATAAACTGGTTACATTCCCTTTAATTACTCAGGAGTAAGATAAATAAGCCAAAAAATGGAAAATAGAAGAGATACTAAAAAAGTTTGTCCTTTGTTTTGTATTGTTGGTCTACTGCTCTGTTTTAGCAAAATTGGCACGGAGGCCAATGGAGTAACTCCTTGAAATACATGCTTCTCCGGTGTCCCTTCTACTAAGAACTAAGTATTAAGTCCAGCTAGAGACACACAGTTGATCCGTTTGGAGAATAACTGGAGAACTAGATCTAGAAGTTGGGCAGTAGGGGAAAAGTTCAGGGGAAACATTCTGGTTATCACCAACGGTCCCAAACCATCACATGGAAGAGCCTGCTGCGCTTCCTAAACCAACCTCACTACCATCGAGCCCAACCTGACTCCTGGCAAGATCGAACTGCCGCTATGGCTTTCTGGGACCGTCCCTATTGGTGAGAGTCAAAAGCCCGATCTTGCCCCATTGAGCAGCCGGTGCTTTGGAACCACTGGCCTCGAGGTTAGCAGCCTAATGTGTATCCACCACACCACCCGGGCTCCTGCTGTGCTTCAGGCCAGTCCTCTCTCTGCAATGCCCAGAAGGGTTCTGTAAAACATGAGCATAACAATAGTTATTCAATAAAGATTTTTGAGTAAATATGGTGGCACAGTTTTTTAGGAAAAAAATTACGGACAATAATTCAGAACACAGAATGAGTCCAAGGGAAATTTTTTAAATGTCTGGCATTTTAAGGGGGATAGGGCAGCCCCAAAATCATATTGAGATTTCTTACTAGGAATGAATCATTCAAAATTTTGAAAAAGGCCTATCACAGCTTAGAACTAAATCAACAATATAAAATATAGAAGTGCTCGAGATGACAGTACCAGTTCCAACTTGTAGACTGGTCTATGAAACCATCTCCATGTATGTGAAGTCAGACTGTAAAATCTACTGGAGAAAGCATCATAAGAGAAGGAGCATTTGAGAAGTGTTGCTGGGTAACGTCAAGCCTGTTCTCACTCAGAGCATACATAACATGTATGACAGAAGCAAGCCCAGGCTGGTCCTGAAGGGTCCTCACGATTACTCTTTGCATCCATTCTCGCAGCCACTGTATCAATCCCTCTTTGAGGTCCTTCCTCTATCCCCCTTACCCCTGCTTTATCCAGAATCACCCCCTTCTGCAGGGACTGGTCCTCATGCTAACACGTCCATTGTCTGTGAAATGAAGTCCTGCTAACTTGCTTTCTCAGGAGCCTTCTGTCGGTACTTCTTCCTACACAGATCTGTTGCGTTTTCCATCACTCCACGGCATGTTCAATGGTCTTTGCCAAGACCGTCATTCGAAAGCATGCATTCTTCTGTACTCCTTGTTCTCATGCATCATAGGTGCTTGAAAATGCAAATCCTCGACAACCAGTTTTCTTCAATTGATCATGTTGTTCCTTATTGGTTCAAGTGTGTGTGTGTTTCATTCTTCTTTATGGCGAGGTGTCATGTGGGCTTCAACATGAAGTGCTTCAACTTCACTTCTAGCTAACAACATTGTGTTGCCTGCATATCTCAAGTTGTTTGTGTCTTTATTCCACTGTGATTTATATCCATTCCCTCATAGTCAGGTTTCTCATATTATTTGCTCAGAAAACAGACTGAACACTCGGGGCAAGGTACAACCTTGACACATTTCTTTTCTTATTTCAAACAATGCACTATTCCTTTCTTCTGTTCCAACACCTATTGCTTGGACTATGTACAGCTTCTGCATGTGCACAATTGAATATTCTGGAACTCATATGCTTCCCAATGTTATTCATCATTTGTATGACATACACAGTCAATTGTCTTTGCACAGTCAATAAAACAAATGTGAATAACTTTCTGTTATTCTCTACTTCCAGCCAAAATCCATCTGACACCAGCAATGATATCGCTTGTACCACATCTTCATCTGAATATTGTTTACGTTTCCGGCAGTTCTCTATTGATATGCTACTGTTTAACTGTCTCCAGCAGAACTTTACTTATGTGTGACATTAATAATGATCTTGTTCAATAATTTTCACATTCTTTTGGATTGCCTTTGCTTGGAATGTTCAGATGCATGAATCTTTGGCAATTGGTTGACCAGGTAGCTAGCTATCTTCTTGGCAGTGATACTCAAAATATATATTTAATGATAATGCTTTTAAAGAGACACAGACATGATATACCTTTAAAGAAACATAAAATAACACCTCCATTTTATATTATTGATTTTGGGGGGGTTGTCTTTAAGTTTCACTCCTAAAGCAATTTATCCAGGAAGTTATGTAATCTTCAAAGTTTTATACAAATCGTTTGAGATTAGTTACCCAAGCAATACAGGAGAATAGAAAAATTCCCCCAAATTAAAATGATATAAAATAACACTTTTAAGATCCATTTCAATTTGACCAAAATACATTTGTTATATTTGGATTGATAATAAGACTATAATACATTCTGAATGAGGGCTTAACATGAAAGTGTAGTTTTATCCTATAATATATTCCTCAACTAGTTAGTGAACACTGCTTATGTTACATATTCCTGGGTAGCACAAGTTATCACAATGCTATGGATTACAGTTCTGGTCTAACACTTAAAGCATTTCTATAAGCTTAAATACACTGAATGAAAACTGTTGTTTTGTTTTCTTTTCAAAATTATGTTATGCATTATGTGTTATAGTCTATAAGCAGCGTGTTTTATGCTAACTCATCCATTGGGGGGAGGGTTCAGTGCAGTATTCAGAATCAGACAAACTACCAGGAAAGATCTGGTAATCTACTTCCGGAAAACATGAAGGATCGCAACAATATCACTTGATATCATGATGGAAGATGCTCTCCATAGATTGGAGGACTCCCCAATACACAGCGAGTCGAATGGGCTCATTCATCCTAACCAGTGTGAAGGCGGCACAGGATGAGGCAATGCTTCGTTCTGTGGTCCAGGGGATGCTGATTAGTTGAAGTCAACTCATAGCCAGCTAAAAGCAACAACAAAATCCAAAGCCCCCAAACCCATTCTCCTAAAGGCAATTTTCAAGCTACTGAGGGCACAGCAGTCTTTAAAAAATGAAAGCTATCGTGGGATGGATTAAACAAAACATTCAGTTTTGCATTGAGCGTAGATGTTTTCCACTCTGTGTCTATAAAGGAACTCCTTGATGTCTGGTCTCTCCACTGTAGCCATCTCTCAGTTTTGTTTTCAATATACAGGAATTGGCCTGGCAAAATCCAGCTTCCTACCAGATTTCTGCTTATTTTGGAAACAGCTTTAGTTTTATGTTTGACTTAGTAGGTGTTTAGTACAGACTAGGTCAAATTTAAAAAGTATTAAAACCCATCCATATGCACAACGTCCCCCCCTCCATAGCATTACTCTGATTGTAGTGCAAACTTGCTAGGCAGCAATAATGTTGTGCACAGCCTTCAACTACAGAATGACACATGGTCCTGACTCAGTCAGCATATTGGCAAATTGGACAGAGATGTGATGCAAACAAACATTTGGAGGAAATGAGTAACGATAGGGCGGGGAACCCAGAATTTGCTGGTTGCTTCTAGTATTTCTCATAAATCATAAAGTTTTGAGAGTTATATAGGGAAATAATTGAAAAAATATTTGAGTTATTTTGACAATGATAATAAATGCTTCCTTGAATACTCTTCCAAGCAATACAAAGCAAACAAAAAGGAACACATTTTTCTTCACCATCTACAAATCTCATGCCATGCATAGTGTGCTTATAATATAAATGTTAACTGTATAAGTACATGTATAATCTATATTTTTGAAGGTTTTAAATCATATGTATCTATAGCATATATAACTTGCTTTCTTTTTTACTAAGAGATCTATCATTCAATGTGAGTCATGTGTTAAAATGTCCCATGGTTTTGAATCTATCTTTCTTTTATTAAACCTATTCATTTTTGACTTTCATATTTTGAAGCGATATAACTACATCCATGTATATTTCAGATTGTTATATGTCCTCAGCAAATTAAATCTTTCATAATGTGAAATACTCCTCTTTAGTTCTAGCAACACGTGTTGCTTTAAAAAGCTACTTGCTTGATTAAAAAACCCAACTTCACTGGGTTGTGTGTTACGGCTGGAGCTGCCAAGCACAGGGCTAGCCGGTCAAACCCGTCAGTCCCTGCGCAGGAGAAAGACGAGGCTGTCTGCTCCCCTAAGGGTTAGAAGCCGCTGACATGTCGAGGGGCATCTCTACTTTGTACCTACAGGCTCTGCAGGGATGGCATTGACGTGATGACCCTTTGGGGGTTTAGCTTTTGACCTTCCCATTCCTTTTGTATTTTGCTTTCTTCTATTTGCGTCTATCTGTGGTAAGCAATGTAGTTCTAGGGTGGTGCTAACAATGGTTAATGGGTCCCTGCTACCCACGCGCTAGTATTTCCAGTCCCTCCAGTGGCTCCTTACAAGAAAATCCAGGTGGTTTCTTTTTGGAAAATCAGCCACTGAAAACTCCATGGAGCACAGTTGCCTTTTAACACAAGTGACCAGAAGTCAAGATTCGAGGTCAGATCTGGCTGCCCTTCCTAAAAATATCACGGACAGCATGTCAGTGGGTTCCGATTGCCTTTTGTCTGTCTGAAGGTGGCATCTGACTTGGCGAGAGGTAAAGAGAATCAAACTCAACCTCAGACCAGAGCTGTTTGCCGTGAGGCACCCATCACACACGCTCCGGCTCTGTCTCTGTTTGCCACGTCTGACGCCACCGTCCCTCCACAGCACAGTGCACGTCTCCGCGCGCGTGATCACACGTAGTGGCAGCGCAGACGTCACGGGCAATCGTCAGAGGTATAGGCTCATTCCAGAAATTAACTAGTTGTCATCCAGAACAGAAATTCTCTGAAGAAGTTCTTTAGTAAGACGTCAGGCAGGCCTGCAGACAGGCCCCTTTCTGGCCCTTAGGTCCGTGGTCTGACCTCTGCCCTATTTAGGCAATGTTAACTCACTGCCCTTGAGTCAGTGCTGACTCATAGTGACCCCCTGCAGGTTTCCAAGACTGCAACTAGTCATGAGAGTGAAAGCCCAGTCTTTCTCCCTGAGAACTGCAGGCGTTTCAAACTTCTGTCCTTGAGGCTCACAGCCCAACACATTCTTAACGAACTATTGATTAATGTCCAAAGGGTGCCGTGCCATAAGCCTCAGCCTGAGGGTACTCCCGCTCCCGAGTGTAGAAACCTAGCTCCCTCAATTACATGCCTGGAAGCATCCCACTCCTCAAAGGAGGTTCCCGCCCAAAGCCCCCGACTTGGTCGCCGGAGAGTCCACCATGCTGGCGCATGTGCTCTTGATGGAGCTGCCTTGGCTATAATGCCTCTCCAGTGTCTCCGCTCTCTGTCCACTGGTTCCAGGAGGTTCAGCCTGGAGGGTTCTTAGGGTCCAAACGATAAGCTCTTCTTCCTTAAAGGGGATAAGACTTTCCACTCCCTGCTTCCAAGTCAGTTCATTTTACACCAGTGGAATGGCATTATTGACCACGCTTCC
>NW_022108124.1:22695835-22704649 GCF_000313985.2 Echinops telfairi | reverse complement strand
TGTCGACTCACAGCAAGCCCACGGGCAGCAGAATGGAACACCATTCCGTCTTTGACCTCCTTACAATTATTGTTAGGCTTGGGCCCATTGTTGAAAACACTGTGTCGGTCCATCTCATTCAAGATCTTCCTTGTGCGGGGCATTTGAAGTATTGATGACAAAGCTTCCAGCAGCACAGCAATGCATAAGCCACCACAATATGACAAACTGAGAGATGAGTAGTGGCCTCCTCGTAATAGCATTACCAAAAAACAACATCGTGTCAGTTCTTACTCATGTCTACCCTCTCGGATCCCCAAGGATGCCCTGGTTTAATTGCAGCAGCCAAGCTCATCTTTACCCTGGGCAGTGGCTGGTGGACTTGAACCATGGACCTTGCAGTCAGTAGTCCAAAGACAATTTAACAATGACACCAGGCCCACTTCCTGATCTCCTCGGGGCTGTCTTATTCAGGAAAAGAAGGGGAGTCTGTGTCTATAAACTCTCATATGGAGGTCATTCTTGGGCCTGTTGCCATGTATTTTTTCTTATTCCTCAGTCTCCTGTGAGGCCTTGTAATTGTGATTTAAGTTTAGAAAATATAGATTAAAGTATAGAAATTATGACCTGCATTTTTTAAATCATTATATTGGGGCTCTTGCAGCTCTTATCACAAGCCATACAGAGATCCATTGTGTCAAACACATCTGTACAGATGTGGTCATCTTTTCCAAAACATTGTCTTTCTACTTGAGCCCCTGACATCGGTTCCTCATTTTCGCCCTTCCTCCCCTCCCTCCCTCCCCCACACCCCCTTGATAATTTATAAATTATTCTTTTTTTTTCATGTCTTACACTGACTTCTATCTCATTTCATCCATTTTTCTGCTGTTTGTCCCCCTGCGAGGGGGGCTGTACATATGGCCTGTATTTTATTGTGCAATAAAAACAACGAAATAAGTGTGTTATAATTCTTATAAGGCTGCATTAATAATAAAAGGGTTTTTTGTTTCTATCCATCACTCCTCTCTGTC
Source organism: Echinops telfairi (assembly GCF_000313985.2). Taxonomy (NCBI): domain Eukaryota; kingdom Metazoa; phylum Chordata; class Mammalia; order Afrosoricida; family Tenrecidae; genus Echinops; species Echinops telfairi. The sequence continues at coordinate 22,703,636 of NW_022108124.1, read as the reverse complement.
AGAGGTTATATTAATTATTTTTAAAAAGAACCTAAAACCTAGGAGCGAGGTCCTTGATGACCTACCAAAGGCGGTATTGAGCCTTTGAATGATCATCGGACTAAAAGAGAAAGAGATATTTCCTCACCTGGAGAAACTCTGCAAGTTGAATAGCAAGAAATTTTGTGACTTGACTCGTGTGGGGTAAGGTTACAGTGACTGGAAATTAGGCCTAAGAGAATTCATTTCTTTCTATGTGTATGTTATAGCAGCTCCCCAATCTTATCTTTGAGTAAAGGCAGCTACAGAGCCAGAAGAGAAGGTCCCATGTATGGATGCCACGTGGTATATACAAACCACGGTTCAGGAATACCTATACAAGTCTTTTTGCCCTCTGTGACTTTGCTCAGATCCAAGAATAAAACAGGCTTCTAGTCAACTTCTAAAATCTAGCTACACGTGATAGGATGGTTCGGAGTGATGTCAAGTAGACACTTCTGAGTAAGGGGAGTGGCTGAGCTCAATCGATCACTGTGTCACAGCCTACAGCATCTCTTCCCTTCCATAAACCGTTTTGTATATGAGATCCAGGCCTAGGAGAGTCCAATTGTCTTTGGTCCTGTGCCGTCTCTGGTTCCTGGAATGCCTGCTGGGTCGTCAGCCAATCCCAGGAGCCGGCAGTGAACGACCACAGGGAATGCAGACCTTCTACTTTGGATCTCTGCACCTCTCGGGCTGAGCCGCCTGCTGTCTCCTCTTCACCACCCTGCTTCCCATCCTGACTTGAACCTGACTGGACTTACCTATTCCTATAGCGGCATGAGCCATTTCTTGGTATACAGCTCTTCTGTAAACAACCCATCAGTGATTTTTGTACATCACTGACTTGTATCTCTAGAGAGCTCAACCTAACACACACTGCTTGGGAAGACGGAGTCCAAGATTAATTTTGAATCCTAATGGCAATGTTGGACCCTGTGGCCAGCAGTCCAAGGAGTTAATACACGCATGTTAGGGTTCTGATATGCATAGCTAGAATAAATGATTATACGAATAGCCGAATGGCCATGCCAATAAATTTTTTTTGACAAAGAAATCAAAGTGCATGCTTCTCTTCTCCCAATTAGAATAAATTTATTTTAGTTTAGTTTGCAGTTTGACGTGATAATTATAACGAGGTTATATATAACAAATTAGGTGGGGGAATAATTTCTTGGATGTGGCTATTTTCTTAACTGGAGAAATATTTCCAGAGGGTTTGCTAGCTATATCCAACGCAGATTTAACAAAGATCATGTTTATTAAAAGTCTCCTTGGTTTATCTCACATTACTTTTCAAGATCTAATACTTTACTACCCTTATTATTTGCTCTTTTCCATGTTTTCCCTCATTTTAAATTCTCCATTGAGACTGCTTACCAAGTTGATTATCCCCAAACTCTCATTTTATAAGTTCAAAAAAATAGTATATTCAATAAACCTAGAACAAATATAATTTATTAAAAAATAATTTGCAGTGCCAGCTCTTTGGAGGAATTTGTCTCCTCCTCTGTGCATGAGTCTAATGAGAGACAGCGTATCAAGAGGGGATATACCATTTGGGTTCCCAGATTGCTTGCCCTATTTAGCATTATTATTTTTTTAAGTTGCAATTAGTATTAGCCTTAAGAAATGAATGAAAATTGGCAATGAATGAAGAAGTTAATAGGTGTTCATATGGTAATTAGCGAGGGTCTGATCTTGCAGGCGTAGGCTCACGATTGCAGTCTTCAGAGGACATGCGAGTCTCCCGCCTGCCTGGCTGAGGGCAAGTGTTCAGTGGAGAAAGGCTGAATTGCCCTCCTCTCGCTTCCGCTGCAGGGTCTCTGGGACAAGGGCTGATAAGAGGCCGGAGCCTGTCTTCAGCCCACAGACATCGTCCATTTTTATCACAGCCAAGTAGAAGCGGAAATAATAGACGTCAAATGAGCTGCCAGAACAGAAGTATTTAATTGAGATGGGGATTTTCTCTTAATATCAGGAAAAAAGTGGAGCTGATATATTTACTGGAGAATGGAAGGCTCCAGATATGTGGTTGGAAAGAAGTAATGACCGTTGTTGACAAAGTGTGATTCGTTTCCCTTGGTGTGATTCATCTCCGTTTGCTCAGAAGCTGTGTTTATCCTTGCACACTGTCCGTTTTCTGATACCAAAAGAAGGTAGAGTTAAAAGCACTGGAAAAGAAGTATAGAAACTACACAAAGAACTAGGCATAATGAATGGAAATAATTTTGGTTCTAAATGTGAGCATACAAGCTCATAATTAGAAATATATATATACCAACTGTACTTAGTTACCAACAGAATTAGTAATGGTGAAAAAAATGACATCTCTCAGATATTACTTATGAGCAGGTAAATTAATATAATAATGATGAAGGGAAATTTGAGGCAGTATGGCAAAGATAAGAATGCACTTTCACCTTGTACTTATAATGCAAAGTGATCTACAAAAAGAAAAAACAGATATGAGTAAAATGACATACGTAAAATACTCAAATGCTTTTATGACACTGCCTGAAATAGCAGCAATAAAATTAATCAAACTAAATAATTAGCGATCATGGAGAGGCTCAATGAATGGATCCAATGAGATACTATGCACTACTTTTATTAAAGATGTTTTAATTCAGGGAAACTGTAAAGTAAAAAGAAAGAACACCCTGGAGAATGAAAGCCTGTCTAATGAAGTGACCAAGCACAGGGATCCTGAGGGGAAAAGTTGCTAACATTCACTCGGAAAGAATTATGAACAAAGGCGAGAGAAATGGAAACCTGGGGAAGACGACAGGCAACCAAATATTGCAGGCAATATACTGTCACTCGGAGTGTGTAAGGAGCGAGTGTAAACCAACATAAAAAAGGAAACAATAAACACCGAACAACAAAGTGAAAAAAGGTCATGACTAGGCCATTTCAGAAACAGAAATATAGTGAGCAGTACGAGTTTGTAAATATAATCACAGTTTTAAAACTATTAAAGTCATGAAGTACCAGTTTTTAGCGTGCATATAGGCAGATTGCAAATAATAAAATTCCTAGTTATATTGTGACAAGATTGAAGGACCATAGTTTCATTTTGTATTTCTGATATTAACTATGGTAACAGATTTGAAGATCCACATTGAAATATCAAAAGACGACAAGGGATGAGAGGTTACACTGTTGAAACCAGATGGATCTCAGCTGACAGCAGAGTGCTAGAAAGAAGCTGACTTGTGTTTCATTGACTATGCAAAGGTGTTCAATTATGTGGACTATAATTAATTATGGAGAGCATTATGAAGAAAGGGATTTCCTAAAGGCGTAATTGTGCTCATGAAGAAACTGTATATCAACCAAGAGGCCTTTGGAACAGAACAAGAGACTACTCCTTAGTGTAAGCTAAGGACCGGACCATATCCTTTCACATATCTTTCAATCTGTATGCTGAATAAATAATCTAAAAACTGCGGTGTATGATGAAGAATGTAGCACTGGCATTGGAAGAAGACTCTCTTGGGGGGAGGGGGTTAGGGCCACTGAGTTGGATCAGACCAGAGCCACCTTAGGTAGGCCAGAATGGAGCATGCCCAGTCTTGCACCAGCCTCACAAGGGTCTCTGTGGTATGAGCCCACTGCTGCAACCCCTGTCAGCCAGCTCACCGAGGCCTTCCTCGTTCACACTGCTCCTCTATTTCACTCAGCAGGATGCCCCTGTCCAGGGACTGATCCCTCCTGACAACATGTCCAATGGATGTAAGATGAGATCTCACCATTTTTGCCTCTCAGGAGCATTCTCACCCCAATTCTACGAACACAGATCCCCTTGTCCTTTGAACAATCTATGATATTTTCAATATCCTCCAGCACCACAATTCAAATGCACCGATTCTTCTTAAATCTTCCTTATTCAATGGCCAACTTTCATAGGCATAGGCGGCACTGGAAAACACCGGGCCATGGGTCTTAGTCTCCAAAGTACCATCCTTGCTTTTAGACGCTTTAAAGGGACCTTGGGCAGCAGATTTACCTACTGCAGTGTGTCTTTTGATTTCTCGACTGCTGCTTCTATGAGCATGGATTATGGTTCCAAGCTGGAGAAAATCCTTGACAACTGCAATCATTTCTCCATGTATCATGATGTTACCTATAGGTCCAGTGGTGAGGATTTGGGGCCTTCTACTAAAAGGACAAACTGATCAGTCTTGGGAGAAGTATGGTTTGAGTGCTCCTTAGAGGCAAGGATGGAAAGACTTCATCTTACATACTTTGGACATATTGTCAAGAGAGACCAGTCCCTGGAGAAGGACATCATGTTCAGTAAAGTGGAGGGACAGAGAAAAAGAGAAAAGCCTTCAATGAGATGGATGGACACAGGGTTTGTAGCGATGCATGTGCTCAGGCAGAGGAACAAGTGTGAGGCTGGTGCAGGACCGTGCAGTGTTACGTTCTGTTGTAGATATGTTGCTGAGGGGCGGGAGCAACTCCATGACACCTGTCCAGGACAACATACTTTCAACTTACAGTCCCCTAGCTAGTCGTCATACAGAGACACTGTTATAGATCTCAAATATGCTCTCCAAAGTAGCCATGGCAGCATTTTGGCTAAGCTGAAAATTTTAAAAATTGAAGAGCATTCTTACATAGATTACAAACCATCCTTTCTGTGTATTGTTAACAAAAGAGTGAAGTACCGTATATAGTCGTGTATAAGCCAAGTTTTTTCAGCACATTTTAAATGCCGTTTTTGTGGTCAAATTAGGTGCCTCAGCTGATATTTGGGTCGGCTTATACTCAAGTATTTACAGTAGATATATATGACTCATTTGAAAGATTCTCTAAAGAAGCTCATTGGTACTGGGCTAGAAGTTGAAAAGTTGTTTAGTTGTATCTCAAACATGGCCATTTGTGTCAAGAAGTGAAACACACTGGCAAGCTACAGAAGGTCAAGAGCTGGGTCTGGGAAGGAGACTGAGGAAAGGGTTCAGGGGCTACATCTGACTGCCTCCAGATTCACATGAGGGAAAGAGAATTCAAAGGTCAGACATGACTACCTTCTAATTGTACTCTGATGCCATAATCCATCCATGACACTACTTTGCTGCTTGATTGGATAATCTATAGCAATGGACATGCAGAACTCATTGCCAATAAACATCATTATAGCAATTTATTAGGGACATTAACAGAACACAAGTCAAGAAAACATTAAGGATACAGTTCTTTTGTCCACAGTGCCTCTTCTCAGCCACATCAGTAGACATGTCTCTTTCTAGCTTGTCCTTGGACTCGGGCAAGTGACCCCTTGCCCTCTCACCTATTTGGGCAAGTGTCATAAAGTCAATAAATGTCTGAAGGGCATCCCACTCTGCAAGTTAACCTCCTGCCAACATTACTCAGCTTTCTCATCAAGTGCACCAAAAGCACACAGTTCTGTGTCATGATCTCAACGCTATAGACTCTGGTGCCTTTGCCGCCACTACTACTTACGTAGGGATCTTGCATATACAACAATGGCAGGATTTTTTTCTCCATGATCAAAATTGACTCAATAGGAGTCCCTCTTCCTGATTCAGAGTGACCTCACTTTATACCCAGACGAATGGAAAAACTGGCTACCCCTTTGCATGGAGTCCTCTGTACCTTCTTTGCCTTCTTCCTCTTCAGTCACTTGTTCAAAGTTACAAAGACTATGGATAGAAGGGCCATATCAAGTAATTTCACTGCACATCATTTTTTTCTGTATAACTTTTTCTACAGTGCATTATTACATTGCCAATATAAGCTTGTAAATCACAATGAGTATTGTCCAACTAGTACTTCTGCTTTTATCTTGAAGTACAATGCTATCTGTGATAGGATTATATTTAATCACATACAAGGAAATCCAGTTAAATTTAGACATCAACCACTATAACTAGTAATGAAGAAATTAAAGATTTTTACCAATGTGTTCCATCTGAAACCAATCAAACATGTCATCAAGATGTACTGATAACTATTGGGGATCTGAATGCAAGAATTTGAAACAAAAAGGAAGAAATGGTAGTAGGAAAATATGGCTAGGATCATAGAAATGAAGCTGGAGATCACATGATAGAATTTTGCAAGTCATTGCAATACAATGACTTCCTCCTCAAAAATATCCTTTTTCAACAGCACAAAAGATAACTAAATAAGTGGACTTCTCCAGATGGAATACACACAAACCACACTGAGGGAGTTAGTTGATTGTGCCAACCTGGCTGCTAAACACATGTGGGATTAATTGAAGGGCGGAGAGATAAATGGCTTGGTGAGCTTGCCTTTTTTGTCTCTTGCTCTTTGATCATCAGACCAGTGTGCAGCAGATTTGCTTGTTCTGAGCCTCAATTTGCAAGCTACACTACCTGTGGGACACCTAACCCATGGACTGTGTCACTGTAATTTGAGGTTCCTTCAAGATGTGCTTCATCACACCATTGGAATTTACATCTCTTGAGCTGAGAACTGTCAGACCCTGTCATCTGGCTGACCATTGGTGACCTGCTTTGCTGTTTGCTGCCTGTGCCCAAATAGCCTGGATTGCTCTACAGAGGACTACCTGGCGGCCCTCAAGACCTGAAGGACTGTCAGTGTCTCACAACTGTCTCATGGGAGTGAGTTGCATTGAGCCACTTGTACTGCTTTATAATTTAATTAACTGTTTATTTCTTATGTTATATATTTATCTATCTGTATAAATATATAGAAGATTATTAGCATTTTGGTTTTGTTTCTCTAGACAACCCGGTCTAACACACAAACTGACTATGTCTTTGAAAAGAGATGATGGAGAAGCTCAATATCAGCAGCTAACATGAGACCAGGGTCCTACTGTGGAAAGATTATCAACTGCTCTTATGTAACTTGAGGCTGAAGCTGAAGAAAATGAAAATAAGTCCATGAGAGCCAAAACATGACGTTGAGTCTATCCCACCTGAATTTTCAGAACATCTTATGAACAGATTTGATGCAATGAACACTAATGACAGAAGATTTGAAGAGCTGTGGGATGACATCGAGCTTCATATATGAAGAAAGGAAAATGTCATTTGAAAGACAAGAAACAAACATCAAGATGACTATCAAAAGCAGCTCTGTAATTGACTCTCAATCACAAAGAAACTAAGGACAATGGAAGCATTGATGAAGACAAAGAGCTGGCTCGAAGACAAAGTAGAGAATTATAATGAAATATGAACAAAGGCCTAGACTTAGAAAACCAGAAAGGAAGAATAGGCTCAGCATAACTTAAACTAAAAGAACTCAGAAAAAGTTCAAGCCTCAAGTTGCAATACTGAAAGATTCTGTGGAGAAAATATTGAACAATGTAAGAAGTATCAAATGAAGATGGAAAGACTACACAGAATTACTGTACCAATAAGAACTAGTGGAAATTCAACCATTTCGGGAGACAGCATGTGAGCGAGAACCAATCATACTGAAGGAAGAAATCCAAACTGCCTTGAAGGCATTAACTAAGCAAGAATCCAGCAACGGAAGGAATACCAACTGCATTGTTTCAACAAGCCGTTGAAGCACTGGAAACACTCAATTATCTATGGCAAGAAATTTGAGAGACAGACGCATGGCCAATTAAATGGAAGATATCCATATTTGAACCCCTCCCCAAAAAGGTGACCTAGGATAAGGCTCAAATCATATAAAAATATCATGGAGATCAAACGCAAGTGAAATTTTGCTGAAGATCATCCAACAATTGCTGGAGCCATTCAATGGCAGGGAACTGCCATACATTCAGGCCAGATTCAGAAGAGGA
>NW_022108124.1:22662476-22695432 GCF_000313985.2 Echinops telfairi | reverse complement strand
TTATATTTCAGCAAGAGGCAAAACTTTAAGTAGGTCTTATTTTCGGGGGATGTCTTACTTTCGGGGAAACATGGTAAATACACTCTAAAGAGGTTTACATGTGTCTCATTAACTATACAAAGGCATTCATCTATATGGACTATAACAAACTATGGACAGCCTAGAGAAGAAGGAGACTTCCAGAAGATTTGATTGTGCTCATGCAAAACCGATCCATGGATCGAGAGGCAGTGTGTGAATAGAATAAGGGAAGACTTCATGGGGTGAAGTGTGCCAAGATTGCATTCCCTCACCATACCTGTTCAATCTCTACGCTTAGCAAATGATCAGAGAAGGGGGATTATATGAAAAAGAATGTGGCATTAGCATTGGAGGAAGGTTTATGAACCACCTGCAACAAGAGGATGAGACAACCTTGTTTGCTGGCAATGAGAAGGACTTGAAGCACTTGTTTATGAAGATCAAGGATGGCAGCCTTCAGTAGGGATTATAACTCAAATATCCCCTCAAGTGGACAGTACATCACATCCTGATAAATGGAGCAAAGTTGGCATTTGTCGAGGGTATTTTCTTGGGTGGATCCACATTCCATGCTCATGGAAGCAGCAGTCAAAAGATCCAATGACAAAGTGCACCAGGGAAATCGTCAGCACAAGGCCTCATGATGGCATTGAAAAGCAAGGGTGTTACTTTGGGGATGAAAGTGCACCTGCCCCCAAGTCAGGGGATTTTCATTTGCCTCGCATGTGTGGGAAGGTTCAGCATTGAGTAAGGGAGACTGAGGAAGACTCTAGGATTTGAATTATGGTGCTGGCAAAGAATATTGAAATTGCCTTGGATTGCCAAAATGGCAAACAAATCTATCTTGCAACAAGGACATCCAAGAAGACTCCTTAGAAGCATGGACGGCAAGACTGGGGCATGCTATCAGGAGAGACCAGACATCATGCTTGATCAAGCAGAGTGCCACAACAAAGAGAAATACCTTCAACAAGATGGGCCGACACAGTGGCTGCAACAATGGGCTCAAACATAAGAACAACTGTGAAGATGGCTGGGCCAAGCTTTGTTCAGTTGTACATACATACGGTCCCTGTGAGTTGGAATCTTCTTGAAGGAACCCAACAACAGCAATTATCCAAATACTTGGGAAGTAAATGTATAAATACATTATGTGTATATTTAATATGTTTAATATATGTATTAGAAGTAATAAAAAAGCCACATCTAAGTATAATGCTCAGGGAGCCACCAAATGGCTCATGGGGAAAAAGATGGAACTTTCTACTTCTGTAACAATTACAGTCTCAAAAACTCACAGGCATGATTCTACCATGTTCTATAGAGTTAACATCTACTGGATGGGAGTGAGCATTTCATTTTCAATATGCTAATTCAGGGCTTCTTATATTTCAGATAAAAAATTAAATAATATATAAGTTGTATGTCTCATTGGGGCTATACTGCACCTTGAATGTAAGGGGATGGCCAGTTGCTTACAGATGGGCTTTGGGTCTCCACTCCACACGCCCCCTCATTCACAATGATATGATTTTTTGTTCTTTGATGCCTGATACCTGATTCCTTCGGCACATCGTGATCACACAGACTGATGTGCTTCTTCCATGTGGACTTTGTTGCTTCTGAGCCAGATGGCTGTATGTTTATCTTCAAGTCTTTAAGACCCTAGACACTATATCTTTTGATAGCCGAGTTCCATCAGCTTTCTTCACCACATTTTCTTATGCACCTGCTTTGTCTTCAGCAATTGTGTCAGGAAGGTGAGCATCATGGACTGTCAGGTTAATAGAACAAAGTGTTCTTGCGTTGAGGGAGTACTTGAGTAGAGGCCCAATGTCCATCTGCTATACTAAACATAAATATATGTACATAGATCTATTTCCCCATTGTCATATATAAATATATGTACATATGTACATGCCTGTATTTAGACCTCTATAAATGCCCTTTGCCTCCTAGTTCTTTCCTCTATTTCCTTTTACTTTCTTCTTATCCCACTATCATGTTCAGCCTTCATTTGGGTTTCAGTAATTCCTCTTGGTTACATTGCCCTTGATCAACTCCTACCAGGCCTCCTACACCCTCATCATCAATTTTAGATCACTTATTGTTCCCTTGTCCCTGGGTTTATTAACACCCACTTCCTTTGCCCTGCCTCCTTCTCTCCCATGTCCCCCCAGAATCATTGGTCCTGTTGTTTTCTCCTCCAGATTGTTTATCCCGCCTAGCTTATCTGGATAGACATGCAGAGAAAATAATATGCACAAAAACAAGACGGGGGGGAAAAAGCAACAATAACAGCAACAACAAAAAGAAAATCCTATAAATAGGATTTATAGAGAAATTGGTTATAAGACCAATTTGTGCCAGCATGTGCTCTACTCTCTCTTCCTCCCCCTTCATTTGCTCCTGTGTGCTCTAAGCAGACAGGTCCCTCTCCTTGAGCTATAGCTTCAGTGCTGTCCTCTGAAGTGCAACAGAAGGTCTGTTGTTGACCTTCAGGAGTGTTTTCTGGTTGAGTCTGATGGGGTGCCATGCCATGGCCTCCCCAGAGTCTATTTTTGGTATTCTCTGGGGACTTCGTTGCTGTGCTTCCCTTGCTGTTCTGTTTCATGCCCTTAGTGTTTTGCCTCAGTCTGGTGGGGTCACATTGGGTACAATTCCCACACTGTGTCTCCAGTGTTGTCACCTGTATGACTATGGGTCAGTGAGGGATGTCGTGTCTCATAGTGGGGCCAGCCATATGATCCTCATTGTGCATTGGCTGCTCTGAGCAGGGATACCATTCTCAAGGCGTGGTGGGCCAGCATGTGCTCTACTCTCTCTTCCTCCCCCTTCATTTGCTCCTGTGTGCTCTAAGCAGACAGGTCCCTCTCCTTGAGCTATAGCTTCAGTGCTGTCCTCTGAAGTGCATTCTTCTGGGAGAAGGGAGTCTGTCTCCATAGCTGGGATTGGGGCCGGCCTCTCAGACCTCTCTAATGGTTCCCGTGGCTATAGAATTTTTAATAAACAAAAATTCTCCTAAGACATAGCTAGATGGTTCTATTAACCTCTTGCATTAAAGATGATACAAGAAATGTCTTATAACCAATTTCTCTTTGTTTATAAGATTCTTGATTTGGGGGGGTTGTTTTTGTTGACCCTGCTAATTTTCAAGATGAGCATTTTTTGGTTATTCTTTTGTCACTTCAAAGAGCCCTGGTAGCAAAGGGGGTTACTCATTGGAGTGCTAGCCAGCAAGCTGATGGGTTCAAGCCCACCAGCCACTCTGAAGGGGAAGGATTTCTGCTGTGGGAAAGATTTACAGTCTTGGAAACAAGGCGTCAGCCCTTTATGGTCGCCCATGGGTCAAAATAGACTCCATGACAGTGGATTTGGATTGTTTTTGTTTGCCTGTTTTCTGTGACTTTTAAAAATATGATTCTATTGGTACAATAGCACATAAACCTATGAAATTTTCCCCTTAAGTTACCTGAATTTGTGATGGTTTTACCTTATCCATTCTCTGTCAATTACATTTGTGGTGATCTGGGCAGAACCAGCTGAATGCTTGTGTTAGTTAACAGTGCTGTCCTTCTGACATTTACAGGTTGTTCAGGTGAAGCTGATAAACTTCATTTTTACAATTTTATGTATGTAACTTTTTATGATTAATAGCTGACACACGATGATTTATTTATTTTCCAAATAACTGCTTGGGGTCCTATTTTAATAAGAAAACAATAAAGGGGTGGGGGATAATAGCAGTTATGTCTAAACAAGTGAGTTACAACTACAATGTTGGGAGGATGCCTTGTGTAACTAATAACCTTGTTTTGAAGTTAATTCCAAAAGTGATTTCTAAATTTTTTAATTACTAACATAATTATTGAAATAAACATATATGCCATTTGGAGATCGTTCTCTTTAGCAATAGCAGTTTTGAGGGTTTTTATGTTTAAATATGCATATAAAATTAATTTCCATCCTTTACAGTCCTACCTCAAGTAAAATTATATGGAGACCAAATTATTTAATGCTCATTAAATCAGATTCTCTCAGTGCATGCACTATGCACCGTTTCAGAGTCTGAATAGAACTCCAGTTGCCTGAGAGAGTTATTCAGCTTCCAAAAGTACTTGGCTTCCTCCCAGACAGCAGTTTACACAGCGACACTTTATGGGTGATAAAGTGATATGAAGAGGTACTTACATAACCACAAGAGCAAACATCTGCAAATAACTGGAATTGCCCTCAAAGTCCACAGAAACCACTTCTGAATGTCTTCAATAGTGGCAAGTCTTCCTCTCTTAAGGGTAGACTTGCGTTCTGATCTAGTCCAATAAGAGAACTTATCCCTTAAGATCTTACATATTCCAAAGCCAATAGCAAGTATTTAGTGAATAAAATATACATATCTGATGTAAAACAGCGTACTGTAACTTTATAATATTACTGAGAATGCAAATAAGGAACCACAGACATCTTAGAATACAGAATAATTAATTCTTTGTATTTGAATATATTTACAAAACATGATAGAATATTTTAAATTAATGCCAACAGTATAATAAAAATCTTATCTGCATCTTTTCTGTTAATGAGAGTCAATAGCTTATAGACACAAACTGTAGTCAGTCATCATCAATACATAATTTAATTGAAAAAATGCACATTCATGTTTATTTTAACCTTTTACTTTTGATTTGTTTAGTAGGAAGTTGTATCTTTTCTCTTTTCAAAAGGTAAGTGTACTTATTGACTCTTCTCTTTGTTGAGGTCTTGATTCTTCTATTATTAGCTTCTCTGTTAAAATCATCTTTATTTTTTTCTCTTGAATAGGTCTTATCTTCTTATATTAAAATACATATGGTTCTTCTTTCTCTTAAAACACTTTCATTTGATTTACTTCCTTTAATAATGGCTCCACTACTCTATTTGGGGATTGTAGACAGGTAGCGGGATAAAAATCTCCTGAATCTTGCAGGTTACATTAAATATTGCCATTATTACTCTAATACTAATTGCAGCACTTAAAATAGGATTGGGGATGAGAAGAAAGTGCAAATATGAATTTTGAACAAATCATTATTCTTATAATACAAATAATAAATTTGGTGTGAGGGAGGGTGAATGGTTTGAGAGCTATTTAAAAAGTAAAATGAGCAGAAGTTAGTAACAGATTGGGAAAGGGGTGGTTCCTAGGTTTCTGACCTAGGGAATTGGTTCTATGGTGTATCTGACTAAGTTTTTGGATGGAAGATTCTGCAAGGTAAAATTTGTTAGAAGTACTTTGGAGACATACGGGGGTAGATTAGGTAGCTGTGCTGAAAGGACGGAACACACAAAGATAAAATCTAGTATAAACCCAAAACCAAACTAATTTCCATCAAGTTGATTCTGACTCACAGTGACCCAATAGTAGAGAGGCCCATTTTTATCCCCAAACTTAGTATAGAGATAAATGTTTAAACTGTAAGCATGAATAATATTGCACGAGAAGATAATTATGAAGTGATATGAGAATAGGGTCAACGACCAACCTTGGAACAATTAATTATCAAAGTAGGAGGAAACGTCTACCAGACATTTTTATGAGGAGTCAAAGAGTTTAGAAAATAGACCCTTTTGCATAAACCAAAGCCAAGAGAAAAGAATTTTCCAAGGAAAGGTTGGTCAGCAGTGTGGCTGAGAGTTTAAGTGAAAAACAAAAACAAACAGTTGGTTGAATGTAGCAATGCAGAAGTCCCAGTAGATATCATTCACATAATCCCCTGTAGATGGGCTTGAGTGTCCCTCTGATTCGATAATATCAAAACCATATCTCTATCTTCTATCTTATTTTTCCTCGAACACTTCTTATCGGGAATGTTGATCACTACCACTTCCGCCATGTTTATTCTCGCCATGTAGTGCAATAGTTCCCTTTTGATTTGTTCCCTTATTCCTTTGATTCAGTTCCAGTTCCTACCTTTGGTTTCCTTCTCCAGTGACTTTCTCTTCCATTCTGGATTTAACTTTTCCAGTTTTGTGAAGGACTCGCATGGATCTCTTGAAGACCATCATAATTGCATAGAATAAGATGGTTTCTGCAGGGAGAGCACATTTTACCATTACCTGAATTTGTACTGTTCTTCAGAGAGTTTTTATTTTGCTCTCATTGTGCTGCTGATGAATAAATAATCGATAATTGAAGGATTCTCATAAAAACCTATAAACCAACGTTTCGGTTTGAGAAATCCTGGAGCATTTGCATAAAGCAAAAATAATATACGCATCAGAACCACTAGTTGAACCAATTTATTTATTTAGATTTTCAATCATATGATGACAACAATAAAGTCTGAAAGCAAAAGATCATTTCCCTCCCAAGGGAACGTGAAGAGGAAGGGTACTGGTGAGTTCCAAATGTACAGGAGACACTGAGCAAGCTGGTCGATGTTTCCTCGTTTAGTCTTGACCACTTCTCTTTTAGGGAAGTTATACCTTCTCTTTCGTTCAGGAAATCATGGCTCGTACTAATGGCATAAAGCTAGTAAGTGATTAAGCAAGATTCAAGCTCAGGCTATTGCAATTTCTAATTATATTCTTTTCTTGGTTTAATACCTAGTATTATTTTCCCAAGTTACATAATATCACCAAAGACAGAAAAACAAAGCGAAACCTCAGTGATAGCCAGTGGATGTTTTACTCGTAGTGCCCTTTTAAGACTGTTTATAAGCCCTGATCTCACAGAGTTTCCAAGGCAGTGAATCTTTCCAGAAGCTTGCAGCCCAAGCTCACGCCCACAGAGCACCTGGTGGTTTCCAATGGCGGCCCTTGGTTAGCAGCCAAATGCTTAACCCAAGGCTCCAACCTGGCTCCTTCTCCAAAGACACTGCGCATACGTGATCACTGTCAACACTCAATGCTTTGTTCAGAAATTGAACAATTAAAGAATGTCCTAGAATCATATTGCCCCATAATTTCACTTTGCTATATTCGGTAACCTTCCAGTATCTGTATAATCTGAAATGAGAATGAGTGGTTTCCTTTTGAGAATACCTTGACTTTTGAACACAATAAATCCATGCATTAAGTTTTGGCTCCTAAGTCAAAATATAAATTATTCTGTGAACATTTTTTCTGTAGATATCAAATTTTAACCATCCAGTTTTTTTTGTTTGTTTGATTTTTATCATTTTATTGCGGGCTCATATAGCCCTATCACAATCATCCATGTGTCAACCACATTAGTACATATGCTGCCATCATCATTTTCAAAATATTTTCTTTCTACTTGAGCCCAAGGTATCAGCTCCTCCCCCCATGAACCCTTGATAATTTTTTTTCACGTCTTACACCGACTGCTGTCTCCCTTCACCCATTTTTCTGTTGTCCGTCTCCCTGGGAGGGGGTTATATCTAGATCATTGTGACCAGTTCACCCTCCCCTGTCCCCTCCTGGTATTGCTACTCTCATTGTTGGTCCTGAGGGGTTTATCTGTCCTGGATTCCCTGTGTTTCCAATTCTTATCTGTACCAATGTACATGGTCTGGTCTAGCCAGATTTGTAAGGTAGAATTGGGTTCATGATAGTGGGGAGGGGGGAAGCATTAAAGAACCAGAGGAAAGCTGTATGTTTCATAGGTGCTATACTGCACCCTGACTGGCTCATTTCTTCCTTGTGACCCTTCTGTAGGACGGTGTCTACACATGGGCTTTGGGTCGCCACTCCACGCTCCCCTTCATTCACATTGATATGAATTTTTTGTTCTGGGTCTTTGATACCTGATACTTGATCTCATTGACACTTCATGATCACACAGGCTGGTGTGCTTCTTCCATGTGGGCTTTGTTGCTTCTGAGCTAGATGGCCGCTTGTTTATCTTCAATTCTTTAAGACCCCAGTCGCTATATCTTTTGATAGTCAGGGACCATCAGCCTTCTTTGCCACATTTTGTCTTCAGCAATCACGTCTAACCATCCGTTTTTAACCTCTCTATTTCAGAATGATATACTCTCCTAAGACACACGCTCCAGCTGCTTCCAGAGTTGATTGTGCATTACTAGTGAACCCTAAAAAGGCCTTTTAATAGCACATGAAGAAAGGCTTGTGATGTCAAATGTCCTTTTTTCAAGATTTACATGCTACATCAATATTTATATCATAGTCAAATCATTACTATTAAATGATTACTATTCCTAAATATCAGACATCTCCCCAAAACCTGAAGACATCAATTTCCCCTTTAATAGGGAGAAAAAGTAAGACCAAGCATGCCTTAAAGAAGCATGGCTGTTCAAGTTCACTGTGCTAACATTGGATCCATTCCTTTAACTTTCTAACATAATTTTTAAAATTGTTGCTATAAATGATCATTTGACCTTACAAAGTGACACAGAGGCGTCAGATACCATTGCCTTTCCTTGGGAAAGGCCATTCTTTGTCACTATGTGTTAGAGTCCTGCATTCAGGTGGCTGTCTGGGTATCACTTTGTCCTGTTTGTTGCCGTGCACGTTAGATGCAGTAGGTGGGCTGCAGCTCACAGGGATCCAATTGACAACAGAACGAAGCTGGTCCTGGTTGGTCTGTGCCCTCCTCCTGGGATGTTTGAGCCTGTACCTAGTTTCAGCCACTGTGGCAGGCCATCTGGGAATGGAATTCTGGATTACCTGATTATGTTGAATGAATATTGTCATCGTTCCCAAGCTTTGGGGATTCCAGACTACTTTTTGCGATGTATCATAATCAATAAAAAATAAGTTGTCTTATGAAACTAACCAATTGCTGAATTTGAAATGCAAGCGCCTCTCTCTGTTCTAAAATGTAAAATAATAAACTAAACGTTGGACTTAGAAACAGTGCTCCTATAAATAAAATCTGTTTTACAATTCTGACACTAGTGACTTTTGATTACGATAGATGATGGATGATTTTTCTGGTTGGCATTTCAGATGATTCCTGATTTTTTTTTCATCATAAGATGTAAGCAGTCACCGAACAATGTGCAAAAAATGTTGTTTCCTTAGTGATAAACCATCATCATGCATTAAAAATACATAATACATTATGAGAAATGTTTCAAAAATATACTTAATTTCCATTTTTACCATTTCGGTGGAAATAAATACTTCAAGTTAAGAACTTATTTTGTATTTTAGGTCTCCTACAATTTATGACCCCCACCCTGCCTCTTTGTTTTGCTTTTCTGATCCTCAGTTACTTGAAGGAATGTGAATCTCAGTGAATTACATTTATTTTGAAATAAAAATATAGTTCAAAACAAGCTCTGTTGCCAGTGGAAATTTTCTAAAGGTGTCTATTTTTTTTAGGAAGCTGTGATTTATTTACATGTTCCTTCTCTGTAAAGTCACTCTGCTCTATCATAATAAAACCATCAAGTAGTGTTCCGCCCTGTGGAGGGATATTGATATAATACTTGGAGAACAAACAGTACTTGTTTGTGAAAAGAGTGCGCAGAGTGTATGTTATTGTATTTCAATGTAAAAATTCAACACTTCATAGAAATAATCATTGTACACTGAAACTTTAACAATATTCATGAGAGATTATGATAATATACCTTTTCTTTTGCATCCAGTTAAGCATTGCTACATTGGTCAGAATTGTCTTTTCTTTTTGTTGTTGGCTGTGTTTTGATTTTTAATATATGGTGATTTTTAATATATGGAACGAAAGGAAAGAAGTACTTGTAATATATGTGCTAAGGTTCTTAAAAAATAACCCAATTTGTTATCTAAGGCTGACCATACATATTTCCTCATTGAATTGGCTTTGTCAATTATCCAGGATATTGTTATTTTTTATCTAACATTCCATTTTTTTCTGAATTAAAGAAAATATCATAGCCCAACTTCACTCTCAAATGTGAAGCAGCTATACCTAATGAAGTATACATACGTCTGTCCTGATAGCAAGCAAGGCTGTTTATTTTATTCTAAACAAGAAAGTTAAAAAGTGACTACTCCTTTTAATCTCAGTAATATACAATGTAGTCTATTTTTAGAGTTAGCCTACAAATAATAATTTTTTAAAAACTTGAGTTCCTCTAAATTAAATAATCAGATTTTCAGTTAGGTCGAGCAACACAACCAAGCATGACTGTTGCTGGATTAATTTATGTCGCTGTATCAATTTATATCGGTTTCATGTGAGCCAATGGCACATACTCGTTAGAAGGTCAAAGGCTAGGCATATAGAAAAGAGGGCAAGGAAGATCGCAAATCATAATCATAAATATATAATGTTGAAATTTAAATATGACCCTATAAAAACTGTTTGGGGATGTGCAAATTTTCAAGAAGCCCAGGTAAAATAATAGCAAGGAGAAACTGAAAATAACTTTAACCTAGGAAATCACCTGCTATAGCTATCTGAAATACAGCGGCTTTGGCCTCAGCTGTCACCCAGCGCGCCCTGGCGCACAGTGATTCCGTTTCGAACACGGCATTCTGCCCGGTCCCGGGCCGTCCTCGCCATCTGCTGTGCCTCAGATCGTCGTGCCAGTCACCGCAATGCTCGTGGAGGATTTTGTAACTGAGGGAATGCAGGAGGTACCCAGTAAGTGTTGTTTTAGCGCACTGAAAGAAGATAGTTTGTCATAGGAAGAAGATATATTTGTAATAGTAGGGAACTATTTGTACGTATTTAAGTATTGGGTAACTTGCTACATTTTTATTGTTTCCATTTTGAGAGATTCCATGGCAAAGACTGTTTTCTTTATGTTTGCCTAAGTTTACTTGAGTTGGTTTTTCAGAGAAATGGTGGCTGTGATTCCCTAGGGTGTCAATTCCGAACATCATGCTATGCTTAATTTTTGAAAAAGCAACACTTAGGCGAATGCCTGAAGATGGGGAGAAAAAAATGGACTGTTTCCTTTAGACATGTGCGTGTGTGGACTGTAAGATCATCTCTTGCTGATTTACAATTAGACAGTTGAAATAACTATAAAGCACCGTCGCAGCATTTTTATATCATGCATTCATGTGTAGTTATTTGTTCACCGTGATTGATTGACATTGAAATATATTAAAATTATACTGACATGAAACCTAAATGTTTTTCAGGTTGAATTGTGTCCCATAGTTGATTTTTGTTTGTTTGTTTATTCATTTTGGTACTCTCATGCAGTTTCCCCACTTGATTCAGTAAAAGGCAATAATATATTATGTTGTGTGTTAAGAAGCATGAGTAGCAGTAATCATAACAAATAAATATGAAAAGGTATTATGAAATACTTTGTAAAAGCAAGAAAGTGGCCAAGGGGCTTTCCCAAGCATGTTCTAATTGAACCTGCACTCACGGAGTAGCACAGCCAGATCCCACCAGCCTCCAATGATGAGAGCTAAATATTCAGGAACGATGGTAGTTGATTACCACCACTGCTAAAAAAAGTGCTAAAACTGAACCATTAATAAGTTGCACCCCAAACACAAGCAATAAGGACTCAAATCCATTGTTTCTTAGTTAATTTTACATTTTATTATTATCTCTGCTTGAGTGGCTTCAACCAATTATTGAGTCCCTATGGAAGAGCTAATGTATAAAAATATTTGCATATGCATAACTCTTCACAACTTTGTGTCCATAGTGTGAAATTGACCACAGGGGCAGGATGTATTCTAAAGGAGCCAGCAAATGTGTACTGTAAATCAGGTAGTTGTATATATGCAATGACAAGCTACAACTCTCACAATTATTCAAAGCTAAGTGCTTTATAAAAGTAGAAAACAATTGATTTATCCAAGCCATCCATGCACTTCATAGATAGTACACTTGATGATCTATGTCTTTTTGTTGATCATCTATCTAATCTATTTATCTCCTCTATCTATTTATTTAATTTATTTCAATGATGCCTTTTTGCATCATCGGGATGGTCAACTGTATTGATTTTTGCTACATGCCAGGAAGTGTTCAATAGGCCTTAATTTTCACAGAACAGGGATAACCTTACTTCTATTTTTGCAGAAGAATAAAATATGGTTTGAGAGTGCTTTGCCTCCTTTTGAGTCAGGATCTAAACTCCCACCGCTCTGCTTACTCAATGGGCCTTCAAACGTGACCGAGAACACCATCCACTCCAGAAGAACGCTTCTGATTTCTTGGCGTCAGACCTGGTTGCCTACGTTCCTTGTTGCTGTCATTCTCCCCTGCTTTTTGGACAGGATACTGTTTCCGTGGAGTTGTTTACCCTCTTTGCTTACTTTTGATGGTGATAAAACGTGTTTTTCCCCACCCAACACTTTTAGAGGCAAAAGGGGCTCTTTTTAAGATTCTCTGAGAGACAAATCTTATTTCAAAGAGATTCCTCAGGCGACAAAATACTTTTATATAGAAAATGCTTGAGCTCTGTTTCCAAGTTATTTAAAGTTGTGTCATTAAATAGCAAGTTTAAATAATGAGAGTGACTAAAATATTATTAAGGATTATTATTAAAAAGTGGAATCCTTAACAGGATTGTTTGGGTCAAACAGAAACAGGAATAGGAAACGGGTCCAACGTAGTGAACAGGGGAGGCCTAAATATGGCAACTAGCTGTTGCAGATGAAAACAGAACCATGATGAAAAGAAACGCTGTCTGCTGAAAGCACAGATTCAAAATGGCTTACATCCAAGGAAGGTGCTACTCTCTCAGATTAGCAAATTCTATTCTAGATTGCATCTACATGTGAGCAACATTCAAGTATTTTTGAGGGTAGATGTTTACTCCTGTTACTAAGTTCCTCCAGTCAATTATTCTATGACGTGAAGACCACAAACAAGCCAGTAAAGTTCGCTTAGATAACACCGAAATCACCAACTTTTATCCAAATAATAGTTATTGAAAACAAGAGGACAACTATCTGGTGGGAGCTATGTTTGATTTATTGAATATCATTTCATAGTACTGAGCCCAGGTAATTTTTACAGTTACAATTCAAACAATAGATTTCTAATTTTTCTAACCCCTTGTTTTATTCAAGGAATCATTAAAAAGGAAAGAAGCAAAATTATCTGTTCTTCACTCCTGTCCCCACCAGAGCTGTCAGGAAAGTCTGTAAATGAGCTGAGCAATTTCTATGACCACCCAAAACGACTAAATCTGGTTTCCAGATGAAGATGGGATGAATAAAAATATTCAGAAACTGAGATAGGAGTAGGAACAAAGAAACAAATTCTCTTATAACAAGTATTGAAAATTTGCAAAAAATGGTAAAAGCTCAGGAAAAAATAGATAAATAAGATCCATTTCTGTTCCTTTTCTAGGTTAAAAAACCCTGAGACTGGAAAAGGACAAACCCATAGTTTCCTAAACTCTGCTAAGTACATTGCTTCCTTTATCAGGTAGCACCAATGAAGGCAGGTGAAGCAGAGGTGATCATTTAACATGAAGTGGGATAAGACAGGGACTTTCTTATAAATTGAAATTCTGAGTTGTATTTTTAACAAATGGCATGATTCAAATGATATGATAGGTGTACAGTATACACTTTAGAATTTCATTACATCTAAACCTGGCCATGATGATGCATTCAGAAATAGAAATCTTTATTTGATTGGGAAGTGGATTTCATTAATGATTCTGGAGTTAAAATTTTGGTCTTTGGATTTTTCCCAAAGAACGTCAAAACAACATTGTCAATGTCAGCTTATAAGTAAATCCTTCTTAAAGTCTGGCATGTACTCAATAGATTTGTTATTTCTGCATGTCTTCATGTGCAATCCAATATTATTATTGTTGGGCAAAATAGAAGGCCTGAGAACTATTGAAATTAGAAACCTACAGTGCAAATTCACAAAACATGTTTTATATTGACTCTACGGTTATTTTATTTTTCTTCTTACATAATTTTACTGTTTTACAATACTTGATGGTGGTAAGTTATTTGCATTCTTAAAATACAAACATGAAAGAGTTGTCACTTCAGGAATTAAAACCTGATTAGTTAATCAGGAATATAATTACAATATAACACCTTATGCATTTCCCCCTCCCCCCAGTATTTTCGTGATTTTTATAGAAATAATATTTGTGCCTGATAAGATTAGGAAATGTGTAATAAGATCATACAGAGTTTTATCTTCTCTAACTACTCTCAGACCAATCCTCTCTCCCTTTTCAGCACATTATAGAAATTTTCCTATGACATATTTTTAACTTAAAATCATTATTTATTTTTGAAAACTGGTTATATTGAGGTAAAGTATTTTAATTTGAATTTATAAACCAGTCAAATGGAGCTTGGGCTATAATCACACAATTTTACATTCATAAATGATGCAGAACATCTAAAATATATTGAGTGCTATTAGACAAGATCTAGAGAATTAGTCTATCATTTCACCAGTCCAGAATTTTATTGAGTTGTGTTTTGTGCATACATTATTTGGCTCCAAACATTTCCTCAGAAGTCAGTATAAGGCGTCTTAGTCCTGCTCCTATTTGGAGATATCGCTAATGAGGAGCACACTAGACGCATACTGGATTCTTTAAGACAGATGCAAGTTTTACCAAGAGAAAATAAGCTACCCGAGTAAGCTATTTTATATTGAATTAGGGCGCTCTAAAGGAGAATTCCAAGCACAACTCAAGAATTTTGAAGCGTAGGAGAGAAGGAACTATTGTCTCCTCTGCTTCATTTGGACTAAGTAATGACCTACAAGTATGCGAGGACTTCTCTGAAAATATTACCTTTCATGATAAAACTTTATTTCGTCCATGGATTTCTACTGTTTTACTTTCGTGATTCCTGAGTGCAGAGGAGTAGTTAAAATCCAGGCTGATGGATACCTCAAAGTGTGAACTCTGTCCCACCTTGAATTCATTTGTGGGTGACATGCCAACAGTTAAAAACGTAACTTAGGAAACACCACGACCTGGGTCCTTAACTTTCACAGCCAACCGAGAAGAGACCTTGATGTTTTAGCGCATATTGATCTTACCCCAAAGTAATTTGTTTCAAGCCATAGGCGATCTTTTTAAAAACGGAAAGATTGTGAATGTTTGCCCCATCGTTCAGAGCAAGAAGAGACCACAGAGATTATCTAATCCAATCCCTATCTTTTCCGGGAGATGAAATTTAGGTTAAAGGATGCAAATATTTTACCCAAACTACATAATCAGAAAAATTGAGAGGATTTTCAGCTCCAGAAATTTAGAGAAGCAATTGATACCTGCCGCATCCATTTCAGTTTACTTTTGTCATTAGCTCATTCTGAATTTATGAAAAACAACACAGTATCTAGGATACATGAAGATATTTTCTTCCTAAGAATGAAGTTGTCAGACTTTACATATGAAAATGTGCATATCATTCTTTTGGAAATCAATAGACATCTTCAAGGTAATACTCTGTCATCTTATTTATTGACTCTAAAAAGCGTTTTGTGTTGACTCTGCTTTATATTAGACATTTAGATTTTTTTCAGCTAACTCTATATCTAGCATAATGTAAGAAATAAGAATTAACAAATACGGAAAGGAAGCAAATATCCAGTATGTTCAATAATACGCGAATGTTCCAGAAGCATGCTTCAGCTGCTCCAAGGATTGTTTTGGAAAAAGGAAAATTATCTCAGAGCGACATGTTGAAACTCCATGGTATATTGTGATTCCTCTGTTGTAACCCTCGCTGATGCCAACACATGTTCTGCATAAGTAGAGAAGCACAAATTGAACTCAGAATGCCCGGAGAGTGCTGTCCTTCCTAACAGCCCAGTGTCCCGTGTGTGGCTGACTGAAGAATAAATGACGGAGCTATTAAGAAACTAAGCAAAAGTCATCTAGTCCCATAATATTGATGTAACAACATCTCGACAGTGTGTTCAGTCCCCTCGTTTTGTAGAATGGATCTCCCTAGAGTAACAGACAAGAAAAACGCCGAGCTTGGTGATTCTGTCCAGGACTTTCTGAAGAAGAGGCTCTGACCACAGTGTTCTGAGAAGTTGCACGTGTGGCAGTGGAGCTTCCAGTTTGGGTTCTTTGTTTGTTTTCTCAATGCCCAATTCTAAAAGCTGGTCTATATAAGCATTAGCCTCTTCCTCTAAACTCTGCAATTAACAGTGAATATGGGATCCAGACTCTATCCCATAGCTGTTGCAACTCCACCCAGAGATGAACATCCCATTGTCAGACTGCTGTGGATGAACAGGGAGTAAGTAAACTCAAAGGTTAGCATACGATGAAAGAATTTCTTCTCCCCGAGAGACAAGATCAATGGGAGGGTTACTGTTCTCATTCCGAATAGGTTGTGTGCACGCACCCTTGTATGAATGACACGAGGGCTTCCGCTCTCAGGGATATTGGAAAATGTATTAAGGGCTGGCCCAGTCCTCACCTCACCTTCAGCTCCAATTCATACATATGCAAAGTACTGAGGCTAAGAAGTGACCAGCAGAGTTCTTCCGCTGCAGCAGATTTATAAAGTGCTTTGAAGTTTGAATACAGTGCTCCTCCCTACCAGGAGTGTTTTCTAATAAAATGATATTTCAGATGCATCAATATGACCAGATCCCAGAAGCCCCAGAGAGTGCCATCAGTCTCTCCGGCGCAGGCAGAAGGGTATAGGCACGCCCTCATTCACATCCGGTTTACGTCTTTCCCCATCACCTGCCAGGCTGGCAAAAAAAAAATTTCTCCTTTCACTATGACTTAATTATTACTTAGAATCTAGGTTCACATGCAACTATTTTTATAAAGGGAAACTATGTTTTCCCCCAAATGACCCTCGATATAAAATTGAGAGAGAGCATATGAAGGCCGGCGTTTTGGAAGGGACGGGTTCTGGTTGAGTGAGATCTGGGCTCTGTGCCAAACGAATAGAAAAAATCCTGTTCTTCCTCTCCACTAGCCACAGTGTTCCTGATTAAGAAAAGCATATGAACCACAGGATTTGATTTTAATAACACCACTGTCTTCATTAATCTGTATGTTCCATTTAGCCTCATTATGGAGCAAATGCTGAATTAATGCAGTGCCCATTATTGCTGGACCTTCCTTACGAAACCTCTTGTCCTCCTTTTATCCAGACTCAAGGGCTATCAGGTGTGTGTGTGTGTATGTGTGTGTGTGTGTGTGTGTGTGTGTGTGTGTGTGTGTGTTGTGCGTTACACAGGTCTGACGCCCTCAGTCGTTGTTTGCTTACTTACCTCGGCCCTGGGGGACTGCAGGCTCGAGTGTCTATAAAGAGGTGTGGGAAATGGATCGGAAGAGTCTTGTTCAAAGCCATTGTCTCTATACTTGTTTCTGTGCTTTGGTGCTCACGTCAAGGGCGGTTCTCTGTCACCTGCAGCTGAGATGTTATTTCCTGGATGGTCCAGGGGCCCTTCTAAATCACGAGAGGTGATAGCCAACCCTACTTTGTATCTGCGGGACAAATGGTGGCCTTTGTCCAGCACAAGTCCCTAAACAAACTTAATCTCTCTAACACGGTGACAGATGACATTTAGATGTCCTTGTTACCCTCAAAATGAGTTTTATTGACAATCAGGGAACAAAAAGAAGGCCCAGATAAAGCCCAATGTTTTATAGGCTTGCTAACAGCATCTTAGTGCAGAGGGTAAGGAGAAAGCCTAAAGTTGCCCCCATTTTCCCCCGCTTTGCTATGTCACCATGACAACAGATATAGAAATCACTTAGTGACTCCGAGAAAGGACACAGGGACACAGTCCCCCTTGTATGGCGAATCAAACTAAAGCCGCGTTCAAATGGCTATTCAGCTTGGGCATTCATGTGGAGGGCAGGGTGGGCTTTACACAGGTAACGACAAGAGAAAGGCCAGGGAACACTCCAGCCACAGCATATGCCCACGTCTCTGTCTAATTAACGCATCCTCAATAGAATTTATCCATTTTAAATTTGTTTTCTTTTACTTGAAACATCATTAACGTAAAGGGCAACATTAATCAACATCGTGGAACTTAAAAGGGCATTAAAGAGTGATCTTCCCCCTGTGCAACAAGAATCTTTTCTAGTACTTGTGTGAACCAACCGCGAGGGCCGCCAAGCGCCCGGCCCTCGTAGTCAAAGGCAAATCTAGAGAGGCCTCTACTGGCGAGTCCCTGCGTGCGCAGCGTCCGCGTGCAGGAGGCGAGCAGGGAGCAGGACCGGCAGGCAGCTCTGCGGAAAAGTTCACACAAGACGGAGCCCCGGTGAACACGTTGTACAAAGCATTGAACGATTGCATAGCTAATTTGGAAGGTGTGTGTCTGACTGCATATTTTTAGGTAATACAAAGGATCAGAAAGCTCTGATGTCTGGGCTGCTTGGACCCTTTGAAAGCTTGTAAGATGATTCAACAAGGAAGTCACAGGTAATCGTGCTTGGGTTTTGCTGGTTGGTTTGATACTCTTTTTGCCTGTGTGCATTAAGTCTTGTATGCAAGGTTTAAGTTCTGAAGACTTAAAAGCTAGATTCAGAAGAAACTGCATTTCTAGACATCGTGTCTGAGATTGGTGCCGTTTCGCATACAGCGGTATTTCCCTCAACAAGGAAAGCATAGGACATAAAATGATTAGAGCAAGCTAACATGTGCCAAAACTACTGTGCGATTAATAGGAAAGCAAAGGTTTAACTGCCAAGCTTTCCTGGTTATGGTAACGGGATGGGTCATCGGCACTCATGAAAATAGTACCGTGATCCTTGCAGCACCCTTCAAATCAAAGCAGGCCCCACGCACGTTGTCTCGCTGCTTCTTAAAATATCTTTTGGGGGAAACGGAAAACAGATTTTAGTATTGCACTGCCATTTGAAAACTGCTTAATGTTTCCAAGGTTGCCAACCTTCGCTCTCTGGGTCGCCGCTGGTTTGTTTTGCTCGCTTTGCCCTCCAGAATGACCTGATTCCACAAGTGCTCTCGTTCAAGGGTGAAAGCTTCGAGCGAGGCTACCTTTCCATTTGAACTTTCCCAACAGGCCACACCCCGAGTCTTCTTTGTTTTGGGACACGTATGTTTTTATAATCGACGCTGTTTTGATCTTCTCGTCCCACACTGTTATGTCGATGGTGCCTTTCAATGGTCGCCTGCGTGATGGTGTGCTAGAAGCCCTAAGACCTTTCACTTTAGGGTTCTTCCCCTGAATATCCTCAAGAGAAATAGTCCTTCCTTAGAATGGTTTCTTGCTCGTTTGGAATGAAGTTTGAGTGCTTTTTCACGGGTCAGCCGAGTGGCTGCGCAGAACTTCAGGATTTCACAGGTAGGCACGAGCTCCTGTCAAGGGACTCTGTGTGAGGCTGCAGATCAGGACCAGGCAGTCCCAATGGTGACACCTGCTGGTAGACGGAGAGCCCCAATCCTTCCCTTTCCGCTGAGTGTCTCCGAGGTCAGCAAAGTACCTTATTTACCTCTGTAAAAGTACCTTATTTACCTCTGTAAAAGTACCTTATTTACCTCTGTCGTCCGTCAAAGTACCTTATTTACAGTGAATATTTTATGCATTTTAAACCAAGAAGTCTACATGCCCAACGCTTTCCATGGGGAAGTGTGTGTGTGTGTGTGGGGGGGCAATAGTGGCAACAGTGGAATCTAGATGTTTAATTATGTAAAGTGAAAATTAGCATAGGAATACAATATGAAGTAAAAGGAATTGATACATAATTACACACCTTTGGGTTCTTAGACAGCATAGAAAATAAGAAGCCCATATATGCTACGATCTTTGTGGAAGTGCCACGTTTCACTGTTAAAACAGTACTTAAGAATTCTGTAACATTTCTGTGCACGTGTTTCAGATAGTTGATGTTTCAGAAACATCAAGGTGGATTTAGTCACCCACCAAGGGCATCTACTTCATCCCAGCCCTCGCTCTCCTCCTTGTGTCTCGATGGTAATTCATGTGGCAACATTATTCCAGACGTGTGTTTCTCTCCCAACATGGAAACACACTGAAGTAATATGGAAACATACTGATTTCTTCACGGAGCCAGAAGCACGTGGTCTGCAGAGCATTGGCTAATAAGAACAGCTCAGTTTATCAAAATATGGATACAGTAAACACAAACTTTGTAAAAGGTGATCCCGAGTTGCTGAGAAGAGGCAGATGATCATTTCTCTGTGAAGCTTCTGTGTGTCTCCCTTATACATTGCATTTGTTTTCAACTTACAATATTGCCACCTAATGCATGAGAGAACTTACAGTTCCTGAGGCACCACAGAAAGACTTCCTGAGTCCGCCTTAGGCAGGAGACCTGTGTAACACCGGGATAGACACAGGCTTTTGTGGCTCGATGAGCAATTCACTTGTTAAATTATCAAGCATAGTATCAATAATGGTGTGGTTCTACAGTCACATGAGGTAAAATTGTTAGACTTCAAAAGAAATGATCTTCGATTCTGATTTAATTGGAGTGGACATTACAATGCACGATGTGCCAGGGACTGGTTTCAGAAAAATCTGAGTTTTTACTGATACAAAGAAAATAGGGTCATCTGGCCTCTAAAAATGATTGTTTTGCCTTGCAGTCGTGGTGAAGCATAGGGCGAGCCAGGAAATCATTTGATCTGTGTTACACATTTCTGAGCGCTCTTGTGACATCCCTGTGAGCAAACACGAGGCAACGGCTCCCAGATGACCCAGGAGACAGTTAGATTGGTTGGATTGGTGTCTTTGAGACCATCTTTGGCTCTGCTGTGTGCCTTTGTTTGTACAACTTGAGCACATGCTCCAAATGTCATCCAGATTACAGGCATGCAGGCAATGAAGTATTACTTCTCTATCAATAGCATAGCATACTAATTTTATTTCATTACACAGTGTATCAGCCACTGGCACATGTACATACATAGACACATACACATACCAAGTATATATGTATTGTATGTACATATATATATAATTTATATATAATTCACAAAATTCCTTCCTTGTATTGCTTGCAAGAAATGTTTTATATGTTATAATATATTATCTAAGGGAAAACACCTATAAGTATGGATGACAATGACTATCAGGAAACCAGGGAATTTTTAAAACCACCCCACAAAAATCACAAAGCGCACCTATGTAAGACCGTGTGGCAATACTCTCAAAATTTAGCAGTAGCATACAGAAGGCTCAGGATGAAAACAACCTGAAATAAAGTGAAAAAAACAAAAAAAACACCGCCACGGTGATTAGGAACGTTTTGTTTCCGGTTTCCCTGAGTCCCTGGAAAAGCAGTCCCGCTGCTCCTTGGACCCATCTCGCTTTCAGACAGTCCTTCCAGAGACTGCACGAGGGATTTGCACCGAAGACGGCTTCACAAAACCCAAGGACTGTCGGAGGCAAATGAGAGCCAGGAGGACAGGGCAGGCCAAGCACCCTCTGCAGCAAAGCCGCACAAGAGACCCAGAGGCAGGGCTCCGGCTGCCAACACAACTGCCTAGCATGTCTGCCAAGGAGCCGGAAGCTGCTTGTGGGAAAATAGCACTTACCCTTAGCATCTGGGTCCTGTGACTGTTGTCCAAAGAGACAGAGTGGTAAGAAATAGGGGATAAACAGCATCCCATGAAACACACACACATGTAGGACGTGGTCTCTGAGTGCACAGAGATATAAGTCAGACAGGGTCTCTAATGACACTTTCAGCAGTTGCAATTCTTTTAAATGAGCTTATTCTTAGCTATGTATTCAAAATTCATAGGAAATGATGGTTGTTAGCTAATTTCACCAATAGCTTCGATCTTTGAGATCCGGGGTTTTAATTGCATTTGTAGATTTGCATATGTGTGCAGTCCAGCTATGAAATTTTGCTCCTTTGGCGTAGCTGCTTACAGTTGACTGATCACTTAAACAGTAAATCTTGATCACGGTGCACAATGTGGAACTTTCTGTGGGCAGAGCAGAGCGTTTTATCGGTCCTACAGTGTGTCCTCATCAAATCATTGGTCAAATCTTTACTCCACATGTGTAAGATCGCATAGAAAATGTGATTTCTAACATAAATATAGGAGTGCTTAATATAGTAAATGATTTACATAAAATATTGCATGTAGTGTTATATGTATAAGTGTACGTCTATACATATTTGCCCGCCCGCTCCCCCCACCCCTTTTTTTAAGTTTGGTGAAGTCTCTTTTAAAGTTTATAGCTTACATTTACATCTGAAAGAGCGTTTTTGAAGTTTCCAAAGGACCATGTGACCATGTAGGTATGCCCTGCATTGAAATAGGGGCGGAGTGGGGGAAGGGCGTCCGAGAAGTTCAAGCTCAGAGACACCGGCGCAGTTCGCACCAAGGCCTTAACCTCTGAGATGTCCACACCCTAGCCTTATGCTCCTGGCTGCCTTTCATTTCTGAGCTTCCCTGACAGGGTAGGAAAGGTAGCTTTCATTTTAAATATGCTGCTCTCTTGGCAGGGAGACTGGGATTCCGTTTTGATACATTGTATCAAAAGATAATATTTACATAGTTATTCAGTGAAAAGAAGGGCATTTTAATACAGTTTTTCATATTTAAATCCATAACAAGTTGATACTATGATGCAGGCTAATGAAAAGCATATGGGCTAACAATCCTACTTATATTATGCCATCAATCTTTTGTTAAAACTTCTTGCTTCTTATAAGCAAAATTAAAATTTTAGTGATCTCTGGGTGGTTACAAATGTGCACATCAGGCCATAGGATTCAGTTACTTATTGTGTATATTATATAAAGTAATCATATGGATTATGATACCATAAACATAAAACGGACATATATTTACATATTTACATGTGCATAAATATATTATGTGGCCATTGTGGGTTTTTTTCCCTTTATTTCTACTTGTAAAAGTAGAAAAGTAATTATAGATTATCTGCCATCTAATGATAACATGAAATCCATGTTCAGGAAGATGAACTCTTATGAAAGAGTAAAATCATTAAAGTCTTTTGAAGAATAGAGTCTTATTTGCTATCAAATAATTCTTAAGCTCATCCAAATTTAGACCTACTTTTACAGCATTGATATGAAAACTAGAATATAGCAATGCAGATGTTTCTGTCTCTCCTATGGTATAGCTGTTTAATGACAGAAGAGACTAACTTCCAAACAAGGCCCAGCTATACGACTCAGGGAGGACACGGGAGAGTCAGCAGGTTTTAAATACTTTATTACACTTACACATTTTAAATGCTTACTTAACTGAAATACGAATACTCCAACTTCTATAAATTTTTACAACTTATGCCTGAATGCTAAAGATTAACAAAATAATTTCTTTTTTGAGATTGTTTTACATCTTCTGTGTTGTTAGTTCACTTCCCACTTAGAAACACCAGCGTCAGCTAACAGAGACCAGAAGTGTCTATCATCAGACCTCTTTTCTCCATGGCATTAAACCCTAAACCTCCAGGTTTGAAGAGCAAGCACTTCATTTTAATGTTATGGTTCAACTCCTTTTACACCTTGCCTATTTTTGTTGCTTCTTTTCCTTGGAAGATTTTGCTTGTTTGCTTTCTTAATTGACAGCTCGCCCTGTCCTGCCAGACCCCCAGCCACAGACACTGTGGCTTCACCAAGGTTGACTTGTAACAGTTTTCTTCTCCACCCCTTCCATGCGTGTGCTTGATGCGGTTAATACTGTGTGCATGTGCATAATTATAAAGTTCCACTGGCTTCCTTCTTCACCGACCAGTCTCACCAAGTGCTCTTTAATGTCACAGAATACATGCCTAGGAGCTAGCATCGCACAGAAAAGCATTTCTACAAAATTCTAGAATATGAAAATTGCTGAATATCAACTTAGTATAATTGGATGTGGCAGAGCCATTTAACCTGCGATGATCTTAATATTTTACATGGTGAACTGGAAGACCACTCTTGTGTACTGAAGGCAGCATAGTTCACATCCCTAACGGACTCCACAGACGTCATTCCCAGCATTTCCCCTCGAAGACACCAGCTGACGCCGCGGAGGCTGTGTTAGCCTCCTGTTCTCCGCGTTCATCCTATGTTCTTTACAACTGTCTAAATTGTATTAGAATTTGCTTATAATGATGTTATATGATACCTTTTTCTGATACCTGCATTTGTGGAGAACTTAATATTGATTTACTATGTCTTTTGCCCATCTTTGAGCAGTCTAGGTGTAATTACAGCTGTTGGTGGTATCTCTTTTGTCTTTTCATAATTGTCATTTTGTGTTCTACTTAAGATTAAAATATGAATCTTGTGCCACGTGCACATCAACAGTGCATTAGCCATGTTATCAGCAATATCTGTGAAGAACCATCATTTTAGCCACTGTGATTTGCATGGCCTCTTCACTTTATTTATGAAAATTGCATGCTGCAATATAGACTTGAACAAGGAATACATGAACAGGTGAGACTCCTGGCACCATGTCCGCATGTGGATCATGAGGTCTGCCTCAGAATTCACCAGTGCTGCCTGCTTCTGCCCCATGGTCTGCCCTCTGACAGGGGCAGCTAACAAGAAGGGGCTGCTTTGTGATTTTACAGCTGTTCCTTAAAGAGCCATCCCTCTCTCTGAGTTCTATTGCTCTCGTTCTCACCCACACTCCATAAAGAATGTGGTGGGGTTTTTTTTCAAGGAAACTCATGTTTTTTTTATTATGCAGCATGCTTGGAATGAGTTTTTTCCTGCTCATAAATAGGCCTACCAGGTAAAGAGTTCTTGAAAGGACTGTTAAAAGATATTTCAAAATTCAAAAATATCTAATTGGAAGACCAAAATCACTTAGTGTCAGGTAAGGGAAGGACAGTGCTGGGTTCCACTTAAAAAAAATGTTCAGAAAGAAGCTGTGGAAATGATTTTTAGAATGATGGGAAGAGGGGACTAAGATGGGATTTTTTTTCTGGTCAAATGTATGTCAAAACATACATTGAAATGACTGAAATATTTTTTAAAATTCTATCTTGACAAACCTTGACCTTCTCAAGAATGATTTTATTTGGGTTGCACAATGGAAATCAATATTATATTTCAAGATAAAATTGAATACATTTATTATCTGAACACATCCGCGCACCCCCCCACACACACATATGTGTATAAAGATACACAGACCTCCTCACCAACAGACTAAACCCAGCAAGTTCCTGAAAAGAATTTAAGAATATTGTTTATTTTACCACATCCATCTGGAGATTTTTAAAAAGACTGGCCTTCCTGGGGGTGGGGGTGGGGGGCAGGAGCCAGCAGGATGCATCTAAATCTCTAGCTGCGGCCCTTCCTTAGGAACCTGTGTCAGGCCGTGGGGGCTGTTGTTATTGTTGTTGTTGCAATCTAGCTAATAAAGGCTTTCTCTTACACAAGGGCATTTTGACAGGGTTGACTCCAGACAGCTTTCCAGCTGAGGTCGGGGGCCTTGCTGAACCTTCAAATTTTTCCCATTTGAGCTGCATCAAAGTGAAGGAAATTCAAGGATCACGAACGTCTCAGATGGTAGCACTTGCCCTAACAACGAAGCTTCAGGAATTCTTGGGAGCAGGCTGAGGTCATTTTCCTCCCCTTTTCTCCTAATGCTTTTCTCTATTAATCAGAGCTCAGAGCTCAGATTGGTCTTCAACTTCCTCCCAATCCTTGCTAAGCCTGTCATTTCTAGCTATTATTTACTTTAATGGACTTTGGCTGATCCCTTATGAAGCTTTGGATCTGAGAATAATAAGGCTGGAGAGCAATGGGGCATAGACATGGGCGTGGGTTTGCCTGCAGATTAACCGTGGCAGATGGGCTTTATTGCGGTTTCCTGTGTACCGAGTGCTGATTGAGAGGGCATAATGAGAGAGGTGGTGTCTACACAATGGTCCCAACCACTTCATAGCACTCAGTGTCTAAACAACCCCATTTTTCTAAATCTTTGGGTTGTGAAATTTTAGGAAGTCAGAGCTCAAGAACAAGTACAAAAACAACTGTAAATAACCATGAATGTTAATCCAGCGCTAATTGGTCCTTTCTTTCAATATGAGTCCATTTTGCTCAGTTTTTAAAATTCTGGGCAAATTAATGCCAACGATGGTTAAACACCATGTTCTTGTGTTAGGCAGTTCAAGATGAAATGGCGAGCAACCTGCATTTTCTCTGTGTGTGAGTGTGTGTGTGTGTGCGCGCGTGCACGTGCGTGTGTGCATGTTTCTGCTCTTGTTTATTTGCAGTGTTTTGTTCTTTGGTCTTTGCTAAATTTGTCCTTGGTTCTATTATTACCAAAGTCAGCGATGCTTAAGTTGTCATTATTTGTATGTGCTTTGGGAGTTACTGTGTTCGGGATCTTTTTTCTGAAGTAAATGATCTATCAATGAGAGAATATTACCAAAAGATAACATCAGGCCACTTCTTTTCTCCTAAGCATGGTGAACCAATTCCCCCCCTTACTTTGGATTTGAATGTCAGCTCAATCGCAGCTGACCACGCCATGGGAACATTTAGTTATAGGTGCTATCTAAAGGTCTTTTACCCATTCCTCATTTTTAAGATTTTACTTAATTCCTCCCTTTCACTCCTGGATTAAATCACAACTCTTGATTCCTTTCTTCCTTTTGGGCTTTCCCCATCTGTCTTCAGGCTTTCATCCTGCACCCCTTGGTCTCAGAGGGGTGTGCTGAAAGTGACCCGCCCGAACCTGGAGAAGACGCTAGGTCAAGTTTGTGTACAAGAGTTTAAATTTTTAGTGACCGTGCCCTCTCGCAGCCGCCTGAAAGTTTCCACACAGGGCTGCACAAGCGAGCACCACCAATGATCCTCCTCCTTTGAAAACCATGATCAAGTTTTTCAAAAGTTCTTTCACTTCACTGTTGTCACTCAGTGAAAAGAAAAGTAAGCACCGTGTCAAGACAGCTCAGCTGCCTAGCAACGCAGGGCCACGCTTAATCCCGACTTGCCTCTGGTCTTGGCTCAGCCAGTCACAAGTGAGGTTTGTCACTTCTGAAATGCAAACAAAACTATATTGTTTTCCAAAGTATTGGATGTGATTGATGTAAAGATTTACAGTAACATCATTCATTTTCCCTTGTGTTTCAGTAGGAATGGTGTCATATCTTTTCATGCTTTATTAAAGGCTTTAAAAAAGCTAAAAAAATGATGCTTTTTTTCCTTTAAAGAGTCTAAAGAGTCTAGACTCCAACAACTTGTGAAATTTAATGAATCTATTCAACTCGTGTCAACCACATCAGTAAATAATTTAATAAGAAGCCATCATCCATGAGGGAGAGGCACTACCTACGGTCTGAGAGGAACAGACCAGACCAAGGTCAACATTATGGGGATGAGGCGAAGTTACGCTTTTAAGTCACGAGTTTCGGAGTTTGATTTATCCAATTTTCCCACAACCCTGTGTCTTGGCTTTTGGTGTGGAAAGCTGCAGGTTGTTACCAGCATAATTGTCATTGTAAATCTCTCCAGGCATGTGTTGAGATGTGTCTATAGCGAAAGTTCAGCATATTTAACTGCCCCTCCCGTGGTCATATAAACTGGTTATTCAGCTTGAGACATTGTAGCTGTCCTTAGAAGTAATTCTGTGGCAACGGGTGGTAGCTAATTAATAAAGCAGAAAGGTAGTATTATTATATTTTATATGGCCCCTAAAATAGTTGATATTTCTATTGATTTTACTAACATATGTGATATATGAACTTCGTTTATCATATACATTAAAATATACCAACTGAACATATTTATAGATGTATTATATAGTAAAAGTGCATTATTCAAAATGATATAAGGTCTGGTGTAAAAGATAAATTACAAACGTTAAGTATAAACTTTATATTTTAATATTCCAATTAGTATTGCAATAATATTAACCATTAAACAAAATGTTGATAAAATATAGTATGAAAAATCATAATTATGCATAAAAACTATGGAAACACAGTAAAATTGTTTTTCTTCCGAGTTCTGGTTTCAATTTTCTACCCCTTTCTGTAAAATCTTATTCAAATTCTGAAATGGGTTATAGTAAAAGAAGACAAAAGGACTTAAATCAAAAACTAAAAATGATTCAAAGTGTAAAAGATGTTTTTAAATAGGTAAGAAGTATTGCATATGAAGAATAATTGAATAAAAGGAAAAGAGATTACATGCTTTCAAATTAAATAGAAACCTTAGCGTTTTGAAAGCACGTTAAAAGCATTAATTAGCACATTCATACCCAGCTAGCTTCTGTCTCTGTGCAGCACAGCGCAAAGGAAGGACGTGTCTCCCCGAAATAGGAGCGGCGTAGGGTTTATTCGCAACGATGCTCTCTGGAGCATCATCGTACGTTCTAGCACATGGGACCCCGCAATACACCAGGCCTTCGGCATCAGATTGAGGAGTCCCCTTTTTCTGCAAAATATTCACCCAAGTGGAGCCTCGGTTTATTCCTCTATAAATCAGGTGATAAGCGATCGCCGACCTCACTGACAAGTTCATATAAGGAGCAATAGTCGCAGCAAAGCAACGTGTTGCTTAACATCCCAGGCTCAGTCCTCAGTCAGCCTCGATTTAAATTTGACTGACTGGCTGTGTGACCTTGGGTAGCGGCTTGTGTGTCTGATCATCAGTAAATCCATTGTTTATACCATTTTATAATGAGGCTACTAGTAGCACCTCTATATTTAGATATTTGTGGACATTTAATAAAATAGCATATAGAAAGCCATGAAAACTATTCATTATGATTTGTGTTAAATAAACGCTGGTGAGTTGTTTGTGTTATTGTTATGACTCTGTTAATGTTCTCTCCTCAAATATTAAAACAATAACAATAATATATATATATATAAAGAATAAAGTTAGAAACCTTGCTTCTACTTTGGTTAATAGAATACTTAAACTAACCACCTCCATTCTATAACATTCCATAACCTCAAACTATGGCCCGCGGGCCACATGTGGCCCGCTGAGGACATTTATCCGGCCCACCAGGTGTTTTTGACCCATTTGTTTTTTACTTCAAAATAAGATATGTGCAGTGTGCATAGGAATTTGTTCATAGTTTTTTTTAAAACTATAGTCCAGCCCTCCAACGGGTCTGAGGGACAGTGAACTGGCCCCCTGTTTAAAAAGTTTGAGGACCCCTAAGGACTTGGAAGGTAACGTGAATTTTATTTTATTTTGTTTTATTAACATACTGACTACCTATCTGCCTTCATGAGATGGAAGAGAGCATTGTCCTGTCATGTCCTTGCAATCCTCAATATTATAGTTCTAAAACAAAGGTGGTTTTCAACTAAGCCTAAATTACCTTCTACAACCAAGCACCATGGGGCACTAATGACAGCAGGAGGCAACAGTAGGTACACAATCTGATATTTTGAAGTCCAACCTGGGTTTTCCCAAAGTATCTAGCATTTATAGGCCAAAAGCATCCTCTGGACATATTTTGTTCAGCCTACATAGTTCGAAAAATGTCTTATCTTATTGGATGGCAACATCGATACCTTAAATTTTCCATAAAATCTCCATTTCTGGGTTCTCTTAAAATAACAGAATCTAGAAGGGTGAGTGGGGACTGATTGACTGTGGTCCCTTTGAATAAAGTGTGAACACCCCATTACACCATGGTTCCCAATGCTCTCTCATAGTACATTCATCTGGATTTATCTATTTAACTAGCTTCTTGGTCCCCAGAGACATGTTATTTTAACATCCCTAACCTATTGGGAGATTTCATGACTGATTCATTAGCTGGACCCAAAGTTACCCATAACACTCTGGGCCCACTGTACTTTGTAAATGGGTGCATTTCCTTCAGTACCTTCATGAAATCTTTGGATCCGAGCACCCTTATAAATGTACCAAAGAGAACTTCTTTCCAGACTTGAAAGTAAGAAAGTTTTCTCCACCACCGTTTGCAGTTCGTCTTACTGAGAGGTGGAGAAGAGATGAAGTCTCCCATTAGAAGGTGCCGAGGGGTGCTGGTGGCACTTGGTGATGGCTGAGGGGCTCAGTGAAAGGGTGGTGGTTGGAAACTGTCAGCCCTCTCAATGCAAGAAAGAAAGGCGTGCCCATTTTCTCTCTTTTCAAGATCACAACCTTGGGAACCCACCCAACAGGGGTCAGAATTGACTGAACGATGCGATGAGGTTTGCAGAGTTTTGATTCAGGAGATGCAGGCACATTAGAAACAGCACAACGCTCTGGGCTCGGTCACCAGTAACCTCGACAAGCCTGCTGGGTTTCTGGTTCTCTGACCCCAACACATCATCCAGCTTGTGCCAAATATGCAGTGGCGACACCACGTGAAGTCTGAATACAGGCTTCAGAGATGCCAACTGAAGGTCAAAGGGGGACCCATGAAGCTGTCTTGAAGATGTATGTGTGCATTTATGAAATCCTATAGTTTCTTTATAGTTTAATTTTTAGCCTGCGTGATAATTGTAGTGGTTAAAATAGACCTAATAATATCATTTAAATAATACTTTTTAACATATTCCAAACTTGTGTCCTACCTATTTGCATTTACATTCATGTCCTAGTGTGTATCTCAATTTTTTAAAAATGAAGAAGGTTATGTGAAGCACATTTTTTCACATATCATTAAATCCTCTTTGCAACAAGGTTGGTTTAAGAAATACTTTAGTTAAAATAAATATCTTACTGCATGAAGAAAGAAATAACATGAAAGTAGAAATTTATATCTGAATATCTTATGTCATTACAAAATGTACTTTGGGCTGTCGGGATGAAATGCTGAGGCCAAGTGAGCATGTTTGCTATGAACTCACTCACCGACATTGAGTCCGTTCTGATTCATAGGGACTCTTTGGGATAAGGTAGAACTGCCCCTGTGGATTTCAGAGTGTCACTCTTTATGGGAGTAGAAAACGTCGTCTTTCTCCTATGAGGCTGGTTGGGAAGTTGGAGGGGTGCTAATGTCTTGGGAATGGATTAGTTTCTTTGTCTCTCACTTGAGTTGCTTGTCTTTTTTTGTTTGCACTGGGCTCCAGTTATTGCAGCAAATCATTTGGTTCATATTACTTCATGTATTAGATAGCTTGTTACATCTTAACCCTTAGGCATTTTAGTAATATTGAAGCTTGTCTTTCACAATCTGGAAAGCAAACACAGAAAATAGAAGACATTGATAAAAATAATTTCAATTAAAAATTGTGTTTTAATTATCATCTGTTTGCTTTGCTGCATTTCAGATTCTTCTTATTTGGCTGTCTATAGGGTTATATATTTGCCAAAAATGTAAAAAAAAAAATCTGTCAAAGGTAATTCCATCTTAGTAAAGTATAGTACATTTTCATGTGAAGTCCAGCTACATAATTTTTTGAAGCTTTGTTCATTTCCTGTCACAAGATGTTAACATCAGAGAAACATTTGGTACCATTGAAATAGAAGATTTGTAAATATCATTTCAAACCACTGAAATTGTGTTTTGATATCTGTGCCAATTGAATCCCATTGCCAGGATGTTCATCATACTTGTCATGGCAGATACCAATAAAAAAATTAAAAGGCATCACAAGAGAACTTAAGAAAGTTTCATTACCTAGCCAACAGTTTGACTATTAAAGCTTAGATCTAAATTTAGATATTCAATTCCTAGTTCTAAATTTAATCTAGACAGTTATTTCAAATGCAACAACGTTTGCTTAATATTTCTGTTGGAATAATAAACAAGAAAATACACTATCAGTATGTAACCCTAAATGATTATTCTCGGTCTAGGTGTTTTGTGCCCAAGTATAATGATTGCATGGGGTCTCGGATTCTAGATTTGGAAGGAGTTGGACCCCTTGTAATACAGCTTCAGAGACAATGGACAAAGGACTCTGAATTGTTCTCCAACCTAGGGAGTTGTCTTCTGGTCCGTTCCAATAATAAGAAACCCCTTGTTTTCAGGAATCACGTTTCATTGGATTATACCAAATCTATCTAGAGGTGAACCAAAACTGTTTGTCTCTGGCTTCCTTGTTAGGGTTGTTAGGTGCCATTGACTTGGTTCGACCAATAGCGGCCTTATGTACGTCAGAATGAAACCCTGCTCACTCCCGTGCCAGCTCACCAGTTGTTCTTCCGGCCTGAGCCCATTGTTGCAGCCACTGTGCCCATCCAGCTCCTCCAGGGATTTCCTTTACCCATCATGTTGTCCTTCTCCCGGGACTGGTCTCTCCTGACTACCAGGATGAAGTCTCGCCCTCCTTGCCTCTAAGGGGCACTTTGGTCAGACTTCTTCCAAGATACTTTCAATATTCTTCCCTAGCACCACAATTCAAATGCGTGGATACTTCTTTGGTCTTCCTTATTCAATGTCCAACTGTGACGTGCTTCTGAAGAAATAAAAAATACCATGGCTTCCTCTCACTGCCATCAAGCCGATGCTGACTCACAGTGAGCTCCTGTGGGTTTCTGAGGCTACCATTGTTTATGGGAGTAGAAAGCCCCGTCTTTCTCCTACAGAGCTGCCGACCACGCAGATCACAGCCTAATGCATAACCACTACACTGCCAGGGCTTCCCCATGACTTCCTAGGTCTCTTTAAAAATACAAGCACAAGAAAGAGAAGCAAAGCTGGTGGCAACACCATAGATCATAGCTCTCCTCATGGGGCTTTGCACACAATCCAGATTCCGTAATAGAAACTGAGTGTTAATATATGACTCTATTGTTCTGTGTCTTGGATTAGTGATTTTAAGATCATCGTAAGTGCACTATAACCTCTCCACATCCCCAGACAGACCCAACCCTTACCCAAGAAATGGTGTTGTTCAGAGAAGAAGGCATTGGCAGAATATTAAAGAAATCCACATTCAGCCACTCATCTATGTCTTCCTTTGGTTGTACACCTAAACCCACCCTTCATGTTGCCATATGGTTGGTAAAACTTCGTTTTCTTTTTGGTTGGGCCTATCTGTATTGGGTCTATTCATAGTGGTAATGGGGAAAGAAAAAGAAGATAAGACGAGTGGGATTTGTTTGCTCATCCTTTGAAGAGAGCCCTTGAAGGCAGAATTCGTTGATCCCTATGGAGCCTAGGCCAGGACTTGCTGATGGTAGTTGGATCCCTGTTTTATTTTGCTTTAATTGTTGTTTCTCCTTAAGTCCTGTCATTATGT
>NW_022108124.1:22650497-22660758 GCF_000313985.2 Echinops telfairi | reverse complement strand
GACAGTGTAAGATATGACAAAATAATAATAATTTATAAATTATCAAGGGTTCAAGAGGGAAGTGGGAGCGGGGAGGGAGGGAAAAAAATGAGGAGCTGATACCAAGGACTCAAGTAGAAAGCAAATGTTTTGAGAGTTTTGAGGGTAACAAATGTACAAAAGTGCTTGACACAATGGATGGATGGATGGATGGATGCATGGATGGATTGTGATGAGCTGTATGAGCCCCGAGTAAAATGATTAAAAAAAAAAGATAGTACTGACAGGAAAGTTTTCTTCCAGTTAGATTAATTTCATATATAATAAGAAAAACAGTTGTAATGATTTTATAATTCTTCTAATTATTGTGAGTATATATGTATGTGCATATAAACATATGCACTCACATCAGGGAACCTCATGAGACTGGTGGGAAAATAGAGATAAAACATACTGGAATTTTTCCATGAACTTTTTGTAGCCCTTTCCTATACATGGATCTGAGAATGTGAGCATATACACAAACATAGTCATATATAAATATATTTTAAGTGAAACTTAGTTTTCAATATTTCTTTTAATTTTGTTAGCTGTGTCAAGTAATAATATATACTTATACATTCATCATTATTTTGATATAGCCTTCTCTTACCCATGCTTTCGCATAGAAAACAGGACCAAATACTTTTACTTGACATTACTTTGCCCTTTGTCTGATTTTGTATAGATTGAATAGTTGCTCAACGTTTATGTTCAACAATAATCAGTAAATGACTCAAATAATCAATGACCAGAAATTTAAGTTATGACATTAATGTAAAATCTAATTTTAAATATACTTTTAAATATTACTAATCAAAACAATTTTTAGTTTCATTATATTAAAAATATTATCTAAATCAACTTTCAAAGGTATCCTTTCAGCTACTTCCATAAATATTTTAGAAATAATTTAAAGTTAGTGAATTTTTAAACTAGAATAATTACACATTTTATTGCTATCTGGGACTGGTTTTCTTCAATATGAAGGGGCAGAGTTGTGCCTGACGGAATGTCTTCACTTCCATTTTCATTTTTTTTCTAAACCAAAGTGTATACGCACAAACATCTTTACAGATATAGATATAAGTCTATTTAGATATGAGTTTAATTTTCAGATTTTCTTCTCTAAATATGAGACCTGATTTCTGTATCTTGATTATTTGGTTAGTGTCAAAATATTTCTTTCTGTATTACTGACATTTGAATCATTCAAATATTATCATTTAAATATTATCAAGCTACCGTGATGGATCGTCATTTTTAATGGTTGCTACAATACTTGAATAAGAATACAAAGAAAGACAAAAGAAGCAAAAACTCTTACTCTTGTCCTAAAATATTTAACCTAAGAGTACCTTTACTCACATGGGTTAATGCTATAGGCTAGGCTCTTGGCTTTCTGTTGCTCTGCATCGCTGATGCATGTGTGTGTGTATGTGTGTGTGTATTATAATGATTCTACAGAGCAAATATTATTGAGTCCATTTTAAAGAAGAAGATACTGAGGCTCAAGTAGGCATGCACATTTTTCAAGGTCAATTGACTATTAATATGAAGAAAATCCAAATGACTTTTATTTTAAGTACATTTTCACCGACCGAAAGATGGAGATAATGAAAAGAGCGAATCCCAAACTGATGAGTGGGTAAAAGCGAAATGTGCTCTACTTTTCAAAATGTGCTGGACCCTGTGACTCTGGGGCTTGAAACTGCTGCACAACTTAATTTGTACAGTGGTCCAATGGATGTAACAGAAAATAAAACAGAGGGTGGTCTATATGCTTCAGATTAAAATATAATTTCCACAGGTGCATAAAAATGTTTTTGATTGTTATTTTACTATATGTTAGGAAACAATGTATGGAGATAAATGGAAAATGTCTAATTATGAAGTGCTCAAAAGTTTACATTATTTCTAGTTCATTTTTCAGGACTCCGTAAGGGAAAGATGTCTTTCTACAATGGCACCATAAAAACAGATTTTTTTATAAACAACAGTTATTTAAAGTGGCATCAAGACTGATAAATTTGAGCCAAAGCCAGTCATCAGCTAAAAATGTTTGGACCATATTCTTTATTGTACAAAGATGACTAAACCTTAAGTTGCTTGGTATAATAATATCGACTCAATAAAATGAGCTTCGACATGAAATATTTACGACCACCAGCATCAGCATTCTTGGGTATGGTTAAGACTTTCCAAATGTTATTCTGCTTTGAGTAAAGAATGACTTTTGAGATACTTTTTCCAGAAGGCAGCCATGACTCATCATTAGGATCCTTTGTGAAACAGAAAGTCAACGCCATCCATACAGTTGGACGCCACCAATGTCAGCCTCTCCTCGTGTTGCGGCAGATTAGCACCAGCTTCACCAAGCATCGCAGCGATGCTGTTGGCAATGCAGCCATCTGTTTTGAATGAATATCTGGGGTCCATTTTTCAGTTAAGCTTCTCTTATTGTGTGTGTATGTTGCTTTTTCAGAGCTATCTGCATAATTGCTTAAAGATTTTACTGCAGAATTAATGTCCTTGCTGTGAACAAGGAGACAGGGTAAAAACCACAATGACAGAGCCTGAGATAAGGTGAAAGGGAAATCCAATTTTGCCCTGCACCTTAGAAACCACATCAGGGCGAGCTTGTCTGGTAATCCACATGCAAACTGTCACCTGTCGGGGGCTCTTTGCGTTGACAATGGAAGCAGAAAAGGAGGCTGAATCACTGATCGGATTAATCATGTTTTGTAGGACTCAAAAGCTTCGTTAAATGGACATGGTACCCAAGTTGCACATGTGGTGGTGGTGGTGGTGGTGGTGGTGGTGGTGGTGGTGATGGTTAGCGGGCGGGAAGGAGAGTATCATTAAGACAAAACAGACGGCCTTGCTCTGCTCCAGGGTCTGCAGCTCTGAGTTAGGCTCTAACTAATAAGGCTGAAGGGGTGGCGATACTGGGAGGGTAGAGGGAGAATGGGTAGGAAAGAGGGAACCGATTACAAGGAACTAGATGTGACCTCCTCCCTGGGGGACGGACAACAGAAAAGTAGGTGAAGGGAGACGTCGGACAGGGCAAGATATGACAAAATAACAATTTATAAATTATC
Organism: Echinops telfairi; assembly: GCF_000313985.2. Classification (NCBI taxonomy): domain Eukaryota; kingdom Metazoa; phylum Chordata; class Mammalia; order Afrosoricida; family Tenrecidae; genus Echinops; species Echinops telfairi. The sequence continues at coordinate 22,657,639 of NW_022108124.1, read as the reverse complement.
AAGGGCTCATGAGGGAGGGCGGAGCAGGGAGGGAGGGGGAAAATGAGGACCTAATGCCGGGGGCTTAAGTGGAGAGAAAATGTTTTGAGAATGATGAGGGCAGTGAATGTACAAATGTGCTTTACACAATTGATGTATGTATGGATTGTGATAAGAGTTGTATGAGCCCCTAATAAAACAGTTTTAAAAAAATCATGTCACTTCAACTAATCTCTGAATCAGCACATATAATATCCCATTTCTCTCTGGTTGAATCTGAGGAGGCAATATTGGATAGGGATTGTTAATAATTACTGTAAGCTTTTTTCCTGTTTTGAACAGTAGTGTTTTATATACTGACATTATGTTCATTGAGAAAATACGTGCTACATGTGTTGTGTAAAATCCATGCCTAGACTTCCAGCTGGTGATTTAATACTTCTCAGGAATTTCTCAAAAGCATGTGGAAAAGTGACTGTTCCACTAAGGAGAGGATTGGCCAACGGAAGTGGGTACCCTGCTCAAACGCCAAGTGACACGTGGATGCCTGTATGCCCAGAGTTTTGACGATACAGTCAGAAATCCTTTTCGTCATTGTTGAAATAAGGAAAAGCAAAAGGGGCGGGGGGAGCCATGCCTGCACTAAACCTTTACAAGTAAAGTAAATCTTCCAAATCGTTCCCCACACAGATGAGCCAAGGAGTTCAGTAGTTGACATTCTGTAGCGTAGCTAGATGACTATGGGGAAAACGCAGTTGCCGGTGTAACCCCACACAACCCAGAACCTTCCTTTGAAAGCCAGCCCTTCTCCTTTAAATCAACACATCGTTTGCAGCATAGCTTATGCTACACTGATGCTCCCTAACAACTCGACTCCAGTAGTAATCTCAGTGAAAAGTATGCCAAGAAATCGCTATTGAAAATGTCTTCATGCTATCCCTCGGGAAGGCTCTCCTATAACTCGATGAGGAGTACTAAAGCCTTACCCTGGTTCGTGCTCTCAACACAATCTATATCCTTTAAGGAAGCATCAGTTCAGGTGGCTATCTTCATTTCGATGCAATGCCAGCTCTGAAGATCCACTACCCACATTGCAGATTAAAACACAAACACCTTTAGAGCCAAGTCTCTTCAGAAGAGGAAAGTCAACCCAAGGAAATGAAAACAGCGTGGCCACAGCAAAAGCAAAGGAGAGTCACAAGTAACGTCAAGAGCCTGCCTAATAGGTAGTGAGACCTATACACAAATTAAACTCTTGAGCATTTTGAATCATATTTCACAAGATCGAGGTCTGCAAAAAATCTTTCGTTTCAATATTAGAAATAAGCATGTCTGGATGAACTCTTGATACAGTTCATGCAGCATCACTCAGAAGTATTGAAACAACAGCTTGAAATGTCAGAGTAGTCCAAATGGAGATGTATCACACATCTATCTAGATGTGCCTCTTGTTGATGCTTCCTGACAATAAGGTATATCTCTTAGACATTCCTAATTTTCCATGCTGCCTCCTGGATGACATATAGGTGTATGTAATCACGGAGGTTCTCATAATTGGCCATTAAGATCCTTCCTGTGGAGCTGTGTTTAGCTGGATGTTCGTTTCTGCTTTTATCCCAAGAGAAGACGGCTATATTCAAAATACCCCCCCTGAAGAACGTCCATGGATACATTTTGATTTTGATTCATATAATGACTGCTTCCCATGACTTAGAATTATGAAGATTTTCACAATTACATGAACTCCCATAGACTATTTCATTATATAAGAATTTGTTGTCTATGAATTTTAAAAGTACCCTCTTTTGAGACAGAACAAAACACACACACTCCAAAAATAATGACAACACGAAACCTTCATGTGTTCAGGTGTTTCACGTCATGACATAACTTTTGATCTTTCACAACTGTAACCACCGATGAACTTCCATCAATGAAGACTAGGTGGATGACTTAGTTATTTGTAAAATTTGGCATCTGGTGTTTCCACAGTTTGGAACTAGATGCCTGATCCGGTGAAGGTCATATGAGGGTCCTGGCTGTTCTTCGTGATCCAGTAAATGAATGGAATAACCTTCTTCTTTGCAAGGCCCTTTTCCTCCTGCAGTCCATAAGGCTGCCAGAGATGCCTGCGGGAAACCCTCTTCCGCAGCAGACCGACGGTGTTTTGAGGGTCACGAGGCACCGCGGGTTCCCTCGGCGGAGTGATATGGTCACCTCGCAGCACAAAGACAATCAGGAAGTCCATCATCTCAGTGCGTATAGATCATGTAGACGGCTATTTGAATAATGTATTCCTTCCAAACCCCAAGCTGTTCTCAAATGGGTAATTTTGCCTAAACTAGGCATTTGTTTGATTGGTTTTCACTCTCCCTCATTCTCCCTCTCTCCCTTGAATGAATTGTGACAATTTTCACCTTGCCTCAGCATAGCAACTCAGTCACGGAAGGCGGACACTAGAGATCAGATCCTGGGTGATTATAGCTCGTGGGGCTCGAGTCTGCAATCTACATTTACCAGAATTTAAAAAATGAGCAGTCTGTCTTTTCAGAACTCTCTGGAAGTAATTTTCTAGGCCATCTTTCAGGTAAAATAACTTAAGTTATTCAAGGGAAAGAGAAATCTTTACAATGCTTTAAATAAAAATAAAACACAAAAAGTAAGGCAAGGAAAAAATAAATAAACCTTACATGACTGCTTTCAAGGGAGGGGAAAAAAATCCCCCTTGGAATAGAGAGCAGCTGTGGAGACATCTGTGGACTGAACAGAATCCCAAAAAGAACAATTGCGCATACATCTGTGGAGATAAAATAATTGATGGATAAAATGTGAATCAAGAGCTCACATTCTGTGGATATTATTGTAAGTGCATAACAACAAAGTGAAGTGGATCAAAATATTTTTTTACTCTACTATCAACTATCTGATGAATTAAAATTCATTGATACAAGAGTAAGGTAAGTGCTGGATCGAGGAAAGGCAGCTGGGAAAGCACAGGCTGTTCAACGGACGCCTTTCCAGGGAGCCTGAAGCTGTGCTCTCCCGTGAATGCACCGTCTCAGTCTGTGGCTATTCCACACAAAAGAAACTCTCTAGGAGCCAGTACAGCATGTGCTTTTGGAGCCGAGATGCCTCGTTTCCCAAAAAACTGAAATTTTTCTTTTACATGTACACTACAGTTGTGTAAAATCTGGATTGGACTGAAATTCACTGAGCAAATCAATTATTTTGTAACATCACATAAATATAGCATCCTTTGGTATCATCAATTTCTACCTTATTTTCCAAATAGAATATTCAAGTCAAGAGCAGCAAAGTGACCTGTTCGAAAGAACCTGGTGATCACACATCTTGAACAAAAATGGACAGTCTTTTCTCAATTCAAGTCCTATACGTCACACTTCTCCTAGTCCATTATCTACCTGTATTTTGAACTCTAGTTAGATTATAAACACCTTGATATCATGAACATATTATTGAATCAAGTATGTGTTGATTAAATCAAAGTTTAATATTCTGATCATTTACTGTGCCATTAAATTCAAAATATTTCATGTATGAGAAAAATGGAAAAATTTTCATATATTTAATATATTACCAAATCCATCTTGTTAAAATCCAAATAAGGTCTCACATAAACACAATGAACATAAACTAATCACACTCATATATGAGGGTAAAAACCCATTCTCTAAAATATTAGCAAATAAAACTGACCAGTATATTTCATATGTAACATAACAAATATTTTATTAATATTTTATTTATTTATTAAACACTTTTATTGGGGCTCTTACAAGTCTTATCACAATCCACACATTCATCCAGTATCTCAAGCACATTTGCCGCCATCATCATTTTCAAAGCATTCTCTTCCCACTTGAGCCCGATGTCAGCTCCCCATTTCTTCCCCCTCCCTCCCCTGCCCGTCTGCCCTCATGAACCCTTGATAAGTTATAGATTATCATTTTCATAACTTACATCGTCCACTTTTCCGTTGTTTGTCCCCATGAGAGGGGGTTATAGGTTGATCCTTGTGGTCAACTCCTCATTTCTCCCCCGACTTACCCTGTGGTTTCCGAGATTGTAACTCTTTGCTGGAGCAGAAGCCTGACCGCTCAGAGGTGGACGGGTATGAATAGCGGCGCTTCAGGCTCTCAGTTCAACAGCACATAACGCACAACGTCTGGAGGACCCCTCGCATTCTAAAGACAGAGCAATTCAAATAAAACAAGATAATAAAAACAGAAAACAAGTTCAGAGATGCCTTTATATGAAGCTTATATAGACAGGCTAAATATAAGAAAAAGGAGTGTCTTGAGTAAACTAAGAAAGTAATGAATTCTCTTAAATGCAATTGCGGTGAACTATATATAACCCCCAAATACCTTTACAACCACTTTAATGCATATAATACAGTGCTATTAATTTGCATTTACAGTGTGCACAATCACCACCGTTATACATTTCCAGAAATTTCATACTCCCAAATAGAAAATTCTACACTTTTGGGGAATTAACTTCCCCTTAACCTTCTTCCCCTAGCCTCCGGTAACTTTTAATTTACTTTGTAGATCTAGTATTGTGACTAATCTAGGTATTTCATAGAAGTGGGTTTATGTAATCATTGACCTCTTGTGTCTGACTTATTTTACTTAGTATAATATTTTCTAGGTCCATTCATGTTAAGACGTGTATTAGAACTTCCTTCTTTTCATAGCTGAAAAATATTCCATTGTATGTATAGGCAACATTGTGTTGATCTCTTCACCTATCGGTGGTAGCCATGGCGATGCTCTGGTTATGAACTGAAATGCGATGCGCATGGCTGGCAGTTGGAAACTGACCAGCAGTTCCATGGGAGAAAGACTGGGTTTTATATGCCTCTCCAGTTACAGTCTCCGAATCCCACAGGGAGTCACTATGAGTCAGCACTGACTCGATGGCAGTGGGTTTGGTTTTATGGATGGATCCTTGGGTGGGTGTTACCTTTGGATTATATAAAATTAAGTTGGAGAAACACAAGCACAGTCATGATCTTTGTGTCAATTTCCACTCACAGTGACCGTGTAGAACAGAGGAGAATGGTCCCCAGGGGGTTGCGAGACTTTACATCTTTAGGGGAACAGAAACCTTCATCTTTCTCCCTGGAGGTTTGAATAACTGACCTTGCAGTTCACTGTCTATGGCAAACATGGTGGCACAGCAGGTGTCAGCAGCGTAGCCTGCACTAAGATGTTGTTGTGTTTTCAAATGCTTCAATGCTTTCTTTTAAATTATGTAAATATCTTACTAATACCTGGCAGTGATATGTACAAGTTCACTTCTGAATCATGTAGTGTTAGACTCATCCAGTCAAAATGCTGCAATACATTATCCCACATAACCTACATTGGTACCTATTGGAGCCTTTACATTTTGTTGGCGATGTTTGCAGCTTCTTTTATGGTATCTCCTTTCCCCCCTGTTATTCAGCAATAGTTCCTTAAGGTATCTAGCACATAAGTGTACTATTCCAAGATTGCATTCATTGTTAGATCTCGTGACAGGTTTTCTGTGCCAATGTGCCACCTGTAAGAAGATATGGGCGGAGTGTAGGCTGTCAATCATGTCGCAGCCGGATGACGTCTCTTGGAGGTAGATTGAGATATATAGCTCTCTGGAGGCCGGCCTCTTTCTCTCTCTCTGTCTTGTTGTGTGGAGAGCTGCCAGAGCCCTGCCATGTTTGCCACTGTTGTGGAATCCACATGACTTTGCAATCACTGGTCTGTGGTCTTCTTGCATTCTGCATCATTGTATGTGAGTGTGAGTCTGAAGGGGGACTAAAGGTCTAGAATCGGACTTATGGACCTGAGCTGAACTGGCTGGGATGCTTTTTTGATATATAATTGCTTCTTTAATAAAACCATATGTGAATTTCACTGGGATTGTTTCTCTAGTCAACAGGCCTAACACTGAGCTTATGCTTCTCAATGTGTATTAGAAAGACATATTAATACTCAATTTTGGCCTAAATATAAGTCACTGCTTCTAAACAACAATTTGATGTATTACATCTGATAAGATGTGAATATGCAAACCTTAATATGAAAATGATATGTTATAAAATGTTCTCTTCCATACTTCTGTAACATTTTGGTAGAATTGTCATAGGATTAGACTCTGCCCTTAGAAAAATCAAGTTAATAAACTCTACATAACTTGCAGTGTACTTGATTTGAAATTGCTTCATCAGTGTGATTTTTAAGCTAGTAGACATGATAAATGTTTATATAGATTTTCCATCTTTTGGACACATGAACACAGTCAGAAGTCAAATCTATAGACAAATTGAAATTGTTTTCAATTCATAGTGACTCAAGTGGTCAAGGTAAAACAGTCCCTGTGGGTTTCTGAGGCTGTAAATCTTTATGGGAGTAGAAAGCCTCATCTTCCTCCCACAGAGTGGCTGATGGTTTTGAACTGCTGACCTTGCAATAAGCAGCCTAAGGAGTGACGCACTGCACTAGCAGGGCTCCTGATATAAACTGCAAAGCTAGCTTAAAATGTACAATTAACCAGTAATTAAGGTTTTAAATAATCACCAATATCATTATCATTATTACTTTTATAAATGTTTGACTTCCATAACAATTTAGAGCTACATATTTTCATTGAGCTACATTATGATAACTTAAATTTTTGGAAATCACCTGAAAAATCTAGCAGCTATGTCAAACATTTGAGTTTGTGAGAAAATACATTTTATTTTTCAAGTAACTAACTTTTAAGTAGACCTTGAAAACAAAATATTACTGATGCATGGAATGTTCATATTTTGCTGTAACTCATAATATAAATATATAAGTATACATATGTTTTTTCAATTGGGAGATCTTAAAGCTCTTATCAGAATCCATACATATATCCATTGTGTCAAGCACATCTGTACATATGTTGCCATCGTCTTTTTCAAAGCATTTTTTTTCTTCTTGAGCCCTTGGTATCAGCTCCTCATTTTTCCCTCTCTTCCCTTCCCACCCTCTCTCACCCATGAACCCTTGATAATTTATCAATTTTTTTTTTCATGTCTTACACCAACTGCTGTCTCCATTCATCTACTTTTCTGCAGTCCATTCCCCTGGGAGAGGGTTAACTGTAGACCTTTGTGATTGATTACCCCT
>NW_022108124.1:22626852-22649044 GCF_000313985.2 Echinops telfairi | reverse complement strand
TAAATATCTGATATGCTGGATGTATTTTCATTGTTACAAATTGAACATAATGAAAGCATAGTGATTCATCACAAAGACAATATGTAATTGTATATTGTGAAATATTTATTTCTAATGACAAATAAGTGAAATGTTGAAGCATGGTGTAGCATGGGTAACAGTCTTCATGCGGGGTATTTGTCTGTGGGTGTATCTGCATGTGGGTGGACCCGCCTGGAGGTGGATAGAGGAGCGGTGTCTCTGTTCCTAAGACCATCAGAATTAATGTTTTTTCCGATAGTTTTAGGTGTCCCCTGTGAAAGGATCTTTTGATCCCCAAAGGTGTCGCAACCCACAGATTGAGAACTGCTGATCCAAAGGAATCCAATGTAATAACTAAGGTCCTCGGAAGTGGAATCTCACTGCCTTCAAGTCTTTGCTAACTCATAGTGACCTCCTGTGGGTTTGTGTTCACTGTAGTGGGAAGCCCAGCCTTGCTCCCGTTCCACCTCCAGGGCTCTTTACAGGGAGCCCCCAAAAACAGACTGCCAGAGTAAAGAAAAAGAGAAAAAAAGCAGGGTGGGTGGGGGGGCAATAAATAGTTCCAAATCTGTCTGATGACCCTTATGTATGTTTTCTGGTTGAGTCTGATGAGGTGCCAAGTCCTGCCCTCTGCGTCTAAAGTCTGTTTTGGGGATTCCTTGAGGATTTCGTTGCTTTGCTCCCCTTGCTGCTCTGTTGTGCTCCCTATGTGTTTCACCCCAGTGTGGGAGGGGGTCAGACTGGGCACAATTCCCGCACTGTTTCCAGTGCTGTCCCTTGCAGCACTGTGGGCCAGTGAGGCACTGTGGGCCAGTGAGGGGACGCCTTTTCTCATGGTGTGGCCGCTCCTACGGTCCTCTCTGTGCATTGGCTTCTCTGAGCAGGAGTGTTGTCCTCTGGACTTGCTGGTCTGATGAGGTCCCCCTACCCCCCACAGCTGCTCTCTTAGCTTGCTCCTGTGTGGTCTGGGCAGAGCCGCCTCTCTGCCCGGGGCTGTGTCATCAGTGCTGCCCTCTGTAGTACAATCTTCTGGGGATGGGGTCTACATAGCGAGGATTGGGGCCAGCCTGCAGACCTCTGTTAGTGTGCTGCTTCATGCCAGGATGTTGCCGTCAAGGCTTGGGGTACCTGGTTCAGGTATGGTCCCTCTCTCTCTTTCCTGTGGGTGTGTTAGTGCTCTGTATCCCCACTATCCACGTCCTCTTTTTTTTTCTCCCCCCCTCCTTTTTAGTTGGCTGTCTTTTGCATCCCTGGTTTGGATCTGATCCCCGCAAGAGTGCCTGCTCCTCACCCCAAGAATTTATGCATTTAGTGGCTTATCCCCTATGCCCCGTGTGTTTTGAAGCTTACCTCTGTGGACTCATGTTGTACTCGTCCTTTTGTGCTTGGTTAGTTCACTTAGCACAACTCCCTCCAACTCTTCCATGTGACAATGTGCTTCATGCATTCATCACTGTTTTTATGGATGCCTGGTACTCCATTGTATGTATGTACCAGAGTTTTTTAATCCATGAATTTTTTAACCTCCGTCCATGCACTAGAATAAACTCAAGGTGGATCACATACCTGGAGCTAAAACCCCAAATATTAGGGCCATTAATGAGGGAATTGGGACAAACCTGAGAACTTTGGCACAGGTAATGCATAGGCTACCAGAAATCAGGAAGGACACAAACAGAAGAAGCATAAATCTACAAGTGGGATATACTGAAGAAAGAACATCTGTATACATTGAAAGACTTCTCCAAGGGATTAATAAGAGAGTCCACAGACTGGGAAAGCATTTTTAGCAATGACACATTAGACAAAAGTCTTATTACTAAAATCTATAATATTCTGCTAGCCCACAATAAGAAAAAAACAAATAGCCTACTGAAGAGGTAGGCAAAGGACCTGAACAGAAGTGTCACAAGAGCGGAAATCCAAATGGCCAACAAACATATGAGAAAATGTTCCTGATCATTCGCCATAAGGGAAATTAAAATTAAAACAACTATGAGATATCACCTAACACCCGCAAAGGTAGTCCAATTCAAAACATCAGAGGGCAACAAGTGTTGGAGGGGGTGCGGTGAGATAGGAACTCTCATCCACTGCTGGTGGACCTGTAAGTATATACAGCTGTTATGGAAATCAATTTGGTGATACCTAAAACAGATGGAACTCGAGCTACCATATGACCCAGCAATCCCCCTACTAGGCATATACCCAGAAGTAAGAAACAGACTACGGCCAGACATCTGTTCCAACGTTCATCATGGTACAGCTGACAATCACAAAGAGTTGGAAACAACCTAAATTTCCATCAATGGATGAATGGATTATCGGATCCTTCTGCTGTGGCCTATGAAGGATGCTGGGTGCTGCAAAAGGATAAAGTCTAAAGTCCCAGTTGTCTACCACATGGCCTGTGTCCCCAAGGGCAGGAGAGAAAATAGGTAAAAACTATCCAATTAGGATTGTAATGCTGGGCTTATTCTCCCCTTGGGGTTTAAATAGGTGATGTTAAGCAATCTCCCCCTTACCAATGGCCTGGTGCCCCAGTTGGTTTACCCACCAACAGTGTTTTGTGGCAAGAACAGATTGGTCTTCCTCTCTGCCCATCCTGAGAAACTGACTCCAGTTGAGGTGGGGCCTTTTCTCTCTAAGTGGTTTTTAAGATGTACAAGTAAAAGGGAGAGGGGAGGCAGTTTTATATGATTCATGAGCACTAAGCAGGCACACTACCCTGTTGCTTTCGAGACTGGATTAGAAGATTATCTGGCCTGAGAACAGAAGCCTGCCCTTGTCTTGGTGCTGATCCGTATAGTAGTGGACTCATACTATTTGTCCTTTTAGAGGTGACTGACTTCACTCCTCATAATGGTTTCCAAGTCCATCCATGCCATAAGGTGTTTCATGATTCCATCCCTGTCTTTTAGGAATGCATGGTGGCCCCTTGCGTGTATGCACCAGTTTCTTCTTCTATTCTTCTACTGATGGGCATTTGGGCTGTGTCCAGCTTCTTGCTGTCATGAATTGTGCTGCAATAAACCTGTGAAAGCATACATCTGCTCATGTTCTCTCTCTTACTTCTCTTGCCCAGCAGAGGTATTGCTGGGCCGTAAACTATTTCTATTCCCAGTTGTTTCTGGTATCGCTATATCACTTTCCACAATGGTTCTACATGATTAGGAGCCCACCAGCAGTGTATAGGTTCCAATCTCTCTGCACCCCCACCAGCATGTGTTGTTCTTTGTTTATTTGTTTGTTTGTTTTTTATAATCAGGCTATAGTTGTGGGTGTAAGATTATATATCATTGTTGTTTTGATTTACATATCCCGAATAGCTAGTGATCATTAGCATTTCCTCATGTGGTTGTTAGTCATTCAAGTATCATCCCTGGTGAATTGAAAACATCTTGCTTTTAGCCCACTAAGGCTTATTTTGATGTCTGACCTCCAGAACTATAACATAATACATTTGTTTGGTCTCAAGCCACCAAATTTTGGATAATATGTTATAGCTATAATAGTAAACCAATACAAATTTTAAAATACATATAAGATTAAATTTGCATTAGTCTCAACACTAACCTTAGGGATTAACAATTAGCAAAAGGAAGAATTTTCTTACTCATTCAATAGAAAGTGTGTGTGTGGGGGTGGTGAGTATCTTGACAATTGGGACAATAGGTAACATCATAATAAATGAAGACAAGTTGCCAAGATTTCATCTTGCTTGGACCTGGAATCCGTGCTATGGAAGCAGCTGTCAAGAAAACGAGTGGCACCTTTCATTGAGTAGATCTGCTGCCCAAGACCTCTTATGTTCCTTTGAGGACTAAGGTGTACTTCACCCAACCCCTGGTACTTTCCATTGCCTCCTATGCATGCGAGAGTTGGAAAGTGGATATACAAGACAAAGAAGTAACGATGCCTTTGAATTACAGTGCTGGGGAAGAGTATTGAGAGTGTTGTGAACTGCTGGAGGAACAAACAAACCTGTCATGGATGAAGTACAAAGAGAAGGCTTCTTAGAAGCAAGTGTGTTGAGACTTGGTGTCGTGTACTTTGGACATTTGGGCAGGAAGACCAGTCCTTGGAGAAGCACATCGTGCTTGGTACAGTAGAGGGGCAGAGAAAGAGAGAAAGACCTTAGACAGGATGGATGGACACAGTGGCTGCGACAATGGGCTCCAACGTAGGCATGACTGTGAAGACGGACAACACGGGGCAGTGCTGCGTTGTTTTGTGGGTTCACTCTGAGTCAGCACCACCTTGATGGCACCTAACAACGACCTAATTTTACAGCTCTAGTTGGGAAGTTGGGGTCATAATCCTCTTTACGCTGAATGTAGTAGAATGTCACAGTTTTAACATTTGAAATAAAAATTTAATGGATGGCATATTCATGCAGAAATAACTTTTTTTTTCTGCTGACCTGGTTTAGATTTTTCTGGGTGCAAATATCTTGACTTTCATCTTCTCATTTATTCAACAAATATTTATTGGGCATTCAGTCGATGGCAGGCAATGCCCAGAGATTTGTGAGACACACGTAAACTAGAAAGCTGAGTTCTTTGATTTCATTAAACTTTATTTTAATCAATAAACCCTGGTGGTGCAGAGGTTAAACTTCTCAGCTGCTAATCAAAAGATCAATATTTGAATCTACTTGTCTTTCTGTGAGAAAAAGATGTCTACTCCCCTGAATATTTACAGTCTTAGAAGCCCAAGTCAGAATGACTTGATAGCAGTGGTTTTGGTTTGGTTTGATTTATATTTTAAAGAGGGAAGAAAAATAAGGAACCCAAAACTGAGTAAACAAGAAAATTATCAAATAATGGTAAGCTTTAAAAGATGATGATGTAAGAACAGTATGGGATGCTTGGTTCGGACAGTGCTCTGAACTGGTAGCATTCAGGTTGAGATCTGAATGGGAAGATGCAGTCAAGAATGAGAAGACCTGGATGCAAGTTTGTATCACAGAAAGCAGGCATTGCAAGGGCCCCAACTGGGTGTTCTAAAGGCTCATACTATCAGCAGTGTCGAGCACACTTGTGAACTCAAGAGAAATAAGGAAAGCCACTGGATCTGACCTTGTGAAGGCTTAGTAGATGGACTAAGGGAAAGTGTTCAGTTGAAGAAATAAAGACACCAACTATAGATCCTTTTTAAAGACATTTTATATGAAATGAGCAGTGTGGTAGTTATATAATCATTTTCCAATTTGAGGATTATGAATGAAGTTCGCTTTAGGGAAAGACATATTTGCCTCAATCCACATTTGCTGCTGGATGTATCTGTTTGTGTTAGTCCGGGTAGACTAGAGAAGCAAATTCATAGAAACTCATATGTGTATAAGACAGAGATTTATATAAAGAGAATACTATGTAAGAACAGATTTTTACTCTGGTCGGATAATATATGAAAAAGACAAAGTGATGATTCAGATAGGTAAAAGAACACTGCTAGGCACCAAGTCTGTGAGGCAAGAAAGGATGGCTCCAAAACATATGCGGAGAAGTTAGTCTTTGATGAGAATCAGGGTAGAATTCTTCCAGTGACAAGAGGGAAGGTAGAACACGCTGTGCTGGTATTAATTGATCCGTTGGGATTTGGGCTAGTAGGAAGTCAAGCAAGTTAACCTTTTATTTCTAGCATTTTCTCAAAAGTGTGAAGCAAGGTCACTGCATGAGAATTATGGGAGAATATGTAGATTTGAAGGGGAGGAGAAAATGATTGGAAACGTTTGGTCAGTTTTGTGACTCGCCAGATCTATCTATCTCTATCTATCTGTCTGTCTATCTATCTATCAATCTATCGATCAATCGATCCATCCATCCATCCATCCATCTATCTATCTATCTAGATCTATCTATCTATCTATCTATCTATCTATCTATCTATCTATCACCGATTGTTGTAGGTTACATCAAGTCGATTCTGATTCACAGTGACCTTCTGTACAAGCGAACAGAAACACGGCCCAATCCAGTGCTGGAGCCCATTGCTGCAGTCTCCGTGTCAATCCATCTCCCTGAAAATCTTCCTGTCTTTCCTGGCCCTCCACGTTTCCAAGCAAAACGTCCTTTTCCAGAGATTTGACCCTCATGAAAACAAGTTCAAAATATGTGGACAAAGTCTTCCTATCCAGACCTCTAAGGAGAATTCGGGTTGTATTTTTGACAAGACAGGTTCACTTGTCCTGTTGGCATTCCTGGTGTATTTGATGTTTCCCACCAACATCACAATTCCCCTGCACCAGTTCTTCTTCAGTCCGCCTTCTTCTTTGTCCAGCTTTCATAAGCACATGAACAATGAAAAATACTAGTTTGGTTCCAGTACATCTTAGTTCTCAAAGTGCTGTCTCTGGATTTTTACACTTTGAGGAGGTCTTTTCCGGCAGATACGCTTGATGCGATAAGCCAGTCACTGCCGTCAGGTCAACCGGGACTCACAGTGACCCGATCGGACTGGGTAGAACTGCCTTCCTGGGTTTCTGAGACTGTAACTCTTTATAAGAATAGAAAGCCAAGTCTTTCTCTCACAGAGCGGCTTGTGGGTTTGAACTGCTAACCTCTAGGGTAGCAGCCAAATGCATAACCAACCTGCTATGCCACTTTGTCTCCTTGCTCAATGCAATCGGTTATTTGTTTCCATGGAACTTGATATGGATCCAAGAAAAATGAATTTCTTGACAATGTAGGTATAGGTAGGATTTGTTAAGAACAAAGGAATCTTGTCTGAAATAAGAATAAACTATAATTCAATATACATCTTTGTTATATGCTACCTATATACACACATATTTGTGCACAAACACATGCACAATACAGCCATTGGTACAAATGCATATTGTCAGTGTGAGAGAGGTCATCAACCACCAATATCAGGAAGACCATCTTCTTGTCTGGGGCCAACGTAAAATAGCTATCCAGCTTGGGCAATAGCACCAAGCCTATCCATCAGTAACATCAGGAGAATTATGGATACGGATACTGGGTTTGAAGCGCTTCACAAGACAAAGAGAAAACAGAATAAATCAATTACTCCTCCCTGGCACTGGTAGCAAATAGTGAAGAAAGAATTTTGGAGACCATTATTTGAAATGGGGCTATTCTTTTATCCCAAAGTTATTTGAATTACATGTTCTGGGAAACCAGAAAAAGCTTGGAGAAAAGCCTTTTGTAAAATTCTTAGGTTCCATTTTTGCTCCTATGGCGGCAATGAGAACAGCATTAATGTTGAGAATTACTGCGAACCCACGGACACATTCTGAGTAGTTTCCTTGATCCAGCAGCGTCCTGTTTGCCCTTTGCCACAATGCAGGGGTGGCTGTCAGACTTTCAGCCATTACACTCCTTGGTTCTGAGTTTGTTACTCTCTTGACCACAAAATATTCAGTTTTTTAGTGAGTGGATCATGAACATCCTTGGGGGATGATTTATGCAGCCTGTCTTGACTGAAAGTTAATACCCGAAATAGAGAAAGCAATCAGCCAGATACTGGGATGACTTCCATACTCTAAGGAAGGATGAAAAACTGTATTTGGGTAAGTGCTACGGAGCCAGTGCCTAACTGGGGTTATTGTTTAAAGATATAGATTTTTCTGTTCTAAAGTTTTAATGCAAGGTTTAGAGTAAGACATGGCATATAGGGTTAGGACCAGGAGGTCAACACATGCATGAATCAGATTGCAATAACCAAAAAGCATCAGCCACAGAATGGCAAAACCCTGATTTATAGTTTACACATAGGCAACAGACTTCAGATTTTTCTCTTTCTAAGCTTTTAGTGGCCTCTCTTTAGAATATGAGTTGATCTGTGATCTGCAAAGTCAGTAATTTGAAAACACTAGTCTCTCTCCTGGAGGAAAGGTGGGGCTTTCTACTCCTGTAAATGGGTACAGTCTCCAAAACTCACAGGGGCAGTTCTGTCCTGCCCTAGAGGATCTCTGTGATTCAGCATCAACTCAATGCCATTGAGTCTGGTTTGGTCTCTTTGGAAGCAGCTACAGCCTACCAACCACAAGGAGATAAATATCAGAAACAGACGCAGGGTGATGCTTTTGTGAGGTAATGAGCAACTTGGAAAAAGTCAATTTAGCCTTTGGTCTTGATTTCTGAAAACCAAACCACACCAGCGGGTAATGAATGGGGACTGATCAACCAGCTATCGGGTAGGAACCTGAGGAAGTATGACATAATCTATCGCCACCATGTCCTGAGACCTGACAAAGCCCTGAACCAGAGTGCTCAGGTGAGACCCCTGGTTAGTGATCACTTAAGACAGTGGAACAGGGCAATGCGTCCATTTGGGGATACATTTTGGAAGTCTGGGTAGGGACTCCTCCCAAACTTCATACCACAGATGTCTTTACTTGGATCAAATTTACTGGATCCGTGGTTTTGAGTGTCATATACACTGTGAGATGTTGTGAGTCATTTGGGTGAACCCAAAGGGGCTCTGAGAGCCAGCAAAGTCTGGCATCTGTATATTTGACAATCTAAAACTGTCTTTCTGACAGAGGACCTCTTACCCAGCTGCAGGCGGCTAGGGTAGGAAAGAGTGCTGCGTAGGCAGGAGGTGACTTGGACGGAGAAGGGAGAAGGTGAGGCCTGCGTTCACCCTCATATTTTGGGAACTGAATTCATGCTTATGTTTACTACACAGCACTGAGAGCAGGATTTGCCCTGTTTCCCCTTCTTCAGTGCGGATTCCCAAGTCACAACCTACCAGCTGCTTTAAGATGCTTCTTATCAAAGCATGACGCATACAGAGTGGGTTGGAAGCTTGATTCTACTAAAATAAAATGATGAGAAATCAAAGCAATATCTCACCCAAATAAGCATCATGGAAAGAATAATGATTGCAAATGCTGGAAACACGGAATTGTATTTAATTGGAACATTATAGCCCCTGACAATATACAGTCACTGTAGAAACCACATTTTCTTTAAAAATAGCTGTTAATGCTTATAAGATACAACTCTGTAAACTAAAAGTTGTTTGATGAGTTCTTTGAGCTCACAAAAGAAATGTGGCTATAATACCACACTTAAAATAATGCAAAACTTCTCTCTAAAGTGGGTGGGGCTGCGTATTTGAAGGTACAGCAATATTGTTAGTGACATAAAACCTGCTCTCCTTCATTCCATCCTCAGTCAGAGTAGAACACCTCGTCTTCTCCTGAGCAATGGCTGGTGGATTTGAACCACATAGTTTTCACTTAACAGACCGACCAGTAATGGGCTAGTGAGACTGTTGGTAGCTGAATTAAGAACGCTGTTGCTGACGATGCTAATAAATTGCCATGATTTCAACTGTTCAGCACGGCAGTGCTCAAGTCAATCTGATATTTTTCCCTTTCTGTATATATAAATATATGTACATGTAACAATACTCTCACACACGCATGTATACAGTATGGCCCACAATAAAATGTCCGAGAGCATCGTGTGTGAGATCTAAAATAGAAATTCAAAGTCTCAAAACCAGTCTCAGAGACTTTCTTCAGAAATGGAACAGATTAAAATGGCCTCTCACAAAAGACTGCGTCACAGTGAAGGTGGGAGCCATTGCTGGACGGCACCAATGTGCAACGGCAGAAGCACCATCAGATTAAAATCTCAGAGGCTTCGGTGCAAGTGAACCAGTGGCAACAAGCCAGATCAATCTTATCATGTGAATTTCTAGAACCAATTAAGTATATATGCTCAAGAAAAAGTACCAAAATGAACAGTCAATAAAACCAGAATTGTTAAATAAGGTATTAAAATTGCCTATGATTCAGTCACAAGACCGGGACATTTTGTAAAGGTTATTATGCAAGGTAGCTGAAAGCACTCCTTCAATTACTGCGGGGACAAATGATGTCTCCTGCAATAATGACATTATCTCCTCTTGTCTCCTGTTGGTACTTGAATCCTTGTGTATAGTAGGGTTACACATTATGACAACATTTTTCGGGCTCTATTTACTTGAATTTCTAATTTGCATAAAATGCTACTACCTTTTGTAGAAGCTTAGTTTAAAAGGATATTCATCACAACTGAAGCCTAAAGACATTAGGCTTGTGGAAGTCCGAAAGTGTCTCAGGCCCCAAACATGAGCAAGAATTCAAAATCTGTCTTGTCAAAGGTCATCAGGAGATAGGACGGAGGCATCAAAAATATGGAGAATTACCAAGTCACTAGAGGTATTTAGCAAAAGACGAAGAAAACTGCGAAAACAGAAACACACACCTTTCAACATCCAGTGATACTGAGCATATGAAAATATCTTCGGAGCAACTGGAGGTTGGTCTAAAGCAGCCCTTGCCTCAGTTTGCTAACATTGCAATACTTCACTGTTCAATGCAGTGGGGAGCCTGTGCCGTGCATGGTATAGTGCACCTATTGCAACACAGAAAGGGAGAAATGATGAAGATTTGGGCAGTGTGTGTTCAGAACCTTGACAATATCTTGGCACTATGTTTCCCAGAACTCCATGCTACCACCTCTGAAAGTTCCCAAGAATCTCATGCACACAGCAACTCTTAAAACCACTGAGGATGCATGTCCCCTAACCAAGAACCAAGCTCACAGCCATCAAGTTGATGCTGACTCATGGGGAGTCCTGGTGACACAGTGGTTACATAAAAAGTCACACTCTCATAAACTAATGGGGGTCCTATAGGACCCCTATAATGAGATATGCATGCAGGAAACAAAAAAATAAACCGGGCCCACCCATGCTGACTGGTATGGTATGGTTTTCTGTCTCCAATCAAACTCACTACCCTAGAGTTGATATCCGATTAGGACAGGGTGAAATTGCCCCTGGGAGCTTCCCGGACCATCACTCCTCATGGTCATGGGAAGTCCCGTCTTTCTCCCTGGGCGCTGTTTGGTGATTTTGAACTGCTGCCTTTCTGGTTGGCAGCCCAACTCATAACCACCATGCCACCAGGGCTCCTGTTTTCAGGAGTCTCTGAAATGTTCTTGTGATGCCCTATGTCTTCCAAAAGTCAATCTTTCCTTTGTTCAGGTGAGAATCCCGTCTGATAACACTAGGAAAATAAATGGAACTGTTGCTGGGCCCTGGGCCCTTTTCACAATGATTCCTAACACAAAGGTTTGAGACCTTTGTTATAATCGCTGTGAAAATCCATCTCATTGAACGTCGTCTTCCTTTTGTGGATCTTCTACCACATATGAAATTCTTCTTTAGAGACGTTCCTACTGATAAGGTGTTCAACGTCCATGAGACGGTGTCCTGTGACGCTCCCTTCCAAGAACCGTTCTGGCTATACTGCTTCCGAGAAAGAGTTGTTCACTCTTCTGGTAGTCTATGGTATATTCAATATTTTTGCCAACATTATAATTCAAATGCATCAGTTCCTTTTTTGTCTTCTTTATTCAGTGTCCAGTTTGCCTTTGCATGTGAGGTGATTAAAAATGCCCTGGCTTGAATCAGATGAAAAATTGTACTCAAAGTGATAACTTTTCTTTTAACATGTTAAGCACATCTTCTGAAACAGATTCGCCCAATGGTATATGCTTAATTGCTTGATTCCTGCCTCCATGGGCATTGATTTTGAATTCAAGCAGTTGAAATCCTTGATAGCTTTAACCTTTTCCTCTATTTATCATGATGTTACTTAGTTGTAAGGAGTATTGTTTTATTTATCATGTTGGCATGTAAGCCAAGTGTAAGACTAAGTCGTTAATCTTGATGAATAAGTACATCAATTCCTCTGTGTCTTCAGCACCCAGGATTATGAAGATCACATGCTATGAATGCGTCTTTTTCCAATCCTGTTGCTGTATTCTCCTTCATCTAGTGCAGCTTCTTGGGGTCTTTGCTCAGCATACTGATTAAACAAGTGTGGTGAAAGGGTAAAGCCCGGATGCATGCTTTCTCTGATGTTACGCCACACACTCTTATTCTGTTCAAAGAATTGTGTCTTGTTCTCTGTGTAGATTATGCATTAGCACAATTAAGTGTTCAAGAATTTCAGTTCTTCAAGATGTTATCCATAATTTTTAATGATCCACAGATTCAGATGATTTTGTACAGTCAACAAAACACAGGTAAACATTTTTCTGGTATCAAATGCTTTTATTCAGGATCCATCTGATATCAGTAAAGGTATTCCTTACTCAATATCCTCTTCTGAATTAGTTTTTAATTTATGGCAATTCTCTGTTAATGTACTGCTGTTTCTGAATTATATTTGGCAAAATTTGTGCATGATATTAATAATATTATTTGAAATCTGTTTTCTGATGAATCACATCTCTTTTGGAATTAACACAAATAAGAACCTCTTCCAGTCAGATGGGCAAATTACTCTCTTCCGAGTTTCTTGCATCGGTGAATGAATTCCTCCAGTGATGCATTCCCTGGTGGAAACCTTGAGTTAGTATTTCCATGTGCCTTGATTTTCACCAAAACCATTAGTGGAGCTTGGATTTCTTCCTTAAATACATTAGATTTTGATCAAAGACCACCTCCTGAAATGGTGAGATACTGACGAGTCATCTTTGCTCTCATGACTTTGCTTATTCTTCCAGCTCCTTTTGATGTTTCCTGTTTGGTTCAATGTTTTGTCCAGGAATCCTTCAATACTGCCACTGGAGACATGATTTTTTGACTTGAGTTATTGAAGTTTGGGAAATGCTGAGCATATTCTTCCATTTGGGGCTTCTAACTACTGGCCTTTTTATCATTTATTATAATACTTTACTTTGTCTCATTGAGCTGTCCTTTGAAACTATTCTGTCCAAATCTTTCATCTCCTCATTCCTTCCATTGTCTTTAGCTGCTCTGCATTCAACGACAAGTTTCTGGATCTCTCCTGGGATCCCATTTGGTTTTTTCTTTCGTTCCTGCCTTTTAAATGACCCGTGGCTTTTTATATATATACCCTGTCCTTGATGTCATCCAACAACTTCTCTGGTCCTCAGTCTTTAGTGTCTGATGCACCAAATCTACGATTGAGATCGTCTTCTCATTGTGGTTGGACACACTCAATGTCATATTTGGTCTCTCATGTACTTGTTTTAATTTTTGTCAACTTAAACCTGAATTTATACACGAGCAATTGGCATATAGTGGTTATGTGTTGGGCTGTGATCTTCAAGGTCAGCAGTTTGAAACCACCATCCTGCACTGCAGGAGAAAGATGGGGGTTTCCATGCCCATAAACTGTGACAGTCTTGGAAACTCCCAGGGGCAGTCCTACCCTGTTTTCCAGAGTTACTGTGAATTGGAGTCGACTTGATGGCAGTGAGTTTGGCTTTTGCTTTGGTCCATAGGTGATCCCCAGCCTTATTCTGAATAATGATACTGAGCTTATCCGTTGTTTTTTTGCACAGATGAAGGCAATTTGAGTCTTGTGTATTCTTCTTGGGAAGAACCATCTGTGTAGTGACTGTTTACATGATTGATAACAGGTATTTTCAGTGAATAAGAAAATATTACTAAGGGCTAAAGTGGAAGGCAAATGTTTTGAGAATGATGAGGGCAACAAAGGTACATATGTGCTTGACACAATGGATGTATGTATGGATTGTGATCATGGTACGTACCCCCAATAAAATAATTTAATTAAAAAGAAATTAATATTGCAAAATTCTAACATGATTTCTCAGTCATTTCTATCACCATAGCCTGATTTTCCAATTGCTGCTCCTTATTCCTTGTTTCCAACTTTCACATTCCAATTGCCAATAATTATTAAGGCATATTAATTGAAACTTGATCAATCTCAGTCTGCAGGTGTTGGAAAAAATCATAAATTTCTTCATTTTGGGGATTAGCAATTGGTATATCAACTTGAGTAAAAGTTGTCTCAATTTTTCTTGTCAGCATAGTAGTTCTGGGGGGTTTCTGTATTAAGATCTGCCGAGAGGCTGCAGGCAAGTGTTGACTGGATGCAGATATCTAATGTAATGAGTGAGGCTGTAAAATCAATTTAAAAGATTGTTCATGAAAATGGATATTGGCAGAGGCCTCAGGAGTTCACCGCATTAGGCTCTCTAGAGTTCTGTTTCAGCAGTTCTTTGACATGCCAACTGACTTCTTCCAGGGCATCTTTCAAAGAATGTGAGCAACCAGCTGGTGGACTGATTTGGGAAAAGATCACAAAAAAAGGTTGGAAAACTTGAAGAATATAAACAGCATCTCTAAATTGTTATTTGTGGATTCATAATTCATAAGAAAATGAAAAGATATTCACTCTCTTAAGACTTAAGGTTTGAGATACTTTAGTGAAACATCTAAGCAGGTATCCTGTCAAATTTTATGACAGGTTTAGGAAAATTAATTGGGAAGCTTTCTTTTAAAAATGCACATGTAACACATATTTTCTGTGCAAAAAGAGATTTCTAATAAATGAAAATGAACAAAAAATGTGGTAAATGTAGTATTCCAGGCAGTTATTATACAGATATTGATGTAGATCTTGAAGATCTTACTAAGAATTAAATTAAACGTAAGAAAGCTACCACCTACATCCTCAATGAGAGAATGTAAGCTGAGTCAGACTCTGTTTTTGAACCGTGGCTCCTCCATTAACGAGCAGGGTAACCTCGAGGAAGTTGGTTAACTTCTCTTGTCTCACTCTCTGTTGAGTCAGTTAGGACTCACTGTGAGCTTACGTACAACGGAATGAAACATCACCTGGCCGTGCGCCATCCTCACAATTATTCTTATGTTGGAGTCCATTACGGCAGCCACTATGTTAATCCACCTTGTTGAGGGCCTTCCTCCTTTTTGCTGCCCCTCCACTTTCCCAAGCATGAATACCCTTCTCCTGGAACTGGTCTTTGATAACATGTCCAAAATTCAAGAGGCAAACTCTTGCCAGCCTTACCTCTAAGGAGCATTCAGGTTGTACCGCTTCTGACATAGATCTGTTTGTTCTTTTGATAGTTCATGGTCAACATTCATATTCATCAATTTTCCTTCAGTCTTCCTTATTCGCAGTCCAACTTCTATGAGGTAGTTGAAAATACTACAGCTTGGGTCAGGCCCAACCTAGTTCTCAAAGTAAAATCCTTGATTTTCAATATTCTAAAAAGTTCTTGTGCAGCAGAATTACCTAATGCAACTTGTGAATGACCAGCCTCCACAACTGAATGAGTCCAAGGACTGGTTGTGTAATAAAAAGATAAACTAAAGAAGCAACAATCAAGACATGCAAGGGCTCACCTTCTCCATGGCATCAGGAGCCTGGTCCAGGAGAAAGAGTAACGTATTCTCCTAACAGGCGAATATAATCTTGGGCTAGCAAGCCACATCATACACATACCTAACAGGAAGGGGTTGTATTGGAGGCACACACATAACAGGAAGGGGATGTATTAAGAGTATAATGTAACAGGAAAAGGAGGTACTAAGGAGCTTACCCATGACAGGAAGGCACATACATGGGCAGGTTCTAACCTTGGCCATCTCTGAACTGACTTGACCTTAAGTGTCCCTGAATTCTTCTCCAGGGGAACAATCGATTATCCTTGTCAGAAAGGAGTGGGCCATACGTAAGGCATAGTGGTCTGACTGCTCTTGATGGCAGAAAACCTCAGGCAGATAACCTTTCAACGTAGCAACCATGTGCTTGTGTGGTAGTTACATAATCTGCTGTCAGTTTGAGACTTAAGAGTGAAGGGATGGAGTTAAGTCTGTCAATCAGGTCACAGAATGATGACCTCATTTGGAGGCGCTAAGGAGATAAATAGCTCTCTGGAGGTAGGACACATGCTCACTCCCTGTGAGATATTCTTGTGGACAATACACTGGAGCTGCAGGAGCCTTTTGGAGACCCCTGCCAGCGCTGAGATGCTTCTACTGCCACTGGATCCACAAGACTTTTCACCCACTGACCTGTGATCTTCCTGCATCACAGGTGTCATTGCATGTGTTGCGAGAATCTGAAGAGGAATTTATAGATTGGTATTGGACATATGTGCTAATATTGGACTGGTAACTTGATCTAGACTGAGTTGGGATGTTTTCTCAGTATTCAGTGCTCTTGTATATAAAGCTCTTTCTCATACCCATATGAGAGCCTCTGGATTTATTTCTCTAGTCTACCCAGACTAACAGCTTGCAAGCAGCCTCTTAAAACTGACATTATTACAGTGGGGCATTGTGGGAGGACAACTAAGCTTTAGTTAGGGGAAGGTAACTGGGATACATCTCCAACTTATGAGGATGAAAGCCTTCCTGCACCAGAAGCTGCCTCCCAGACTCCTTATATGAGTGGAGAGAATTTGTCCACATACACTCTCTTCCTGGTTGTCGGTTTCCACAGCAACTCTTCTTTCTACAACACTTCATTTGATCTCCAACTGCTGCTTCCATAAGAACTGATTGTGGATCCAAGAAAACGAAATCTCTAACAATTTCAAACTTTTCTCTGTTTATTATGATGTTACCTACTGGTCCAGTTGTGACAATTTAAGTCTTTTTTTGCATTAAGTTTAATCCACACTGAAGGCTGTGATTCTTTTTTTTAATGGGTATTCATTTATTTAAACCATTTTAATTGGGGGCTCGTACAACTCTCATCACAATCCACACATATATCCATTGTGTCAAGCACATTTGTACATTTGTTGCCATCATCAACACAAATACACATGGACTTCTATAGCTAGAATACACAGAAGTCAAATTGACTATATTGATGGGAAAATACTTTTTTGAAGATAAATGTGACCCCATTCTTCTTAAATCTGTCATCACTAGAATAGTAAACTACATGATTTTCTGATTCAAAATGGGCAATACCAGTCCATTTCAACTCACCAATGCCTAGGAGATTAATCTTTATGCATTCGTTTCATTTTTACAACTTCCAATTTTCCTAGCTTTGTATGTTGTTCATTCCTAGTTCTAATTTTAAGTGCTGTTTTCAGCAGGCTATTTCTTATCTTGAGTTATGCTTCATCAGCGAATGAAGGTCCTGAATCCTTTTTTGGTTTTGGTACTAATTGCTGTGATGTGTCTAGCTTATTCCATCTTTATAACTGATCCTTAGTTTTAGACTTTGCTGAAACTTGTTCAATTTGTCTGTGAGTTTGGGGTCATCTGGTGGCTTGTGTATTCCAGTGATGCGGTCAGCTATGTCTGTGGTATTTCAAAATGCAAACAAGGTCATTGAAAGTTCTCAATTTTAATATTCATAAATGGATGATAATACTATTATATCTAGATACGATGTTAGGAATCCACTTCAAACAATGGAAGCATTTTATACATTTGTGATGTAATTCTTATTATGTTGTCATATACAAGAAACTTTTATTTTAATTTTAGCGTGCTTTGGCATTGCCTACTGTGGTAGTTACATAATCATTTGTCAATTTGAAGATTAAGAGTGAATGGGTGGAGTCTAGCCTGTCAATCAGGTGATTGCCAATGAGGCCTCTGTATGGGCATGGCCTTCTCTTGAGGATTCTGGGAACTCCTCTATTCTGCCCTGAAGACGGGAGACAATCTCTCTGTGCTCATTCCTTTGGAGACTCTCTACTGACAAGGCTCACTCCCTGTGAGACATTTTCTGATGAGAAGCCACATGAAGCTACCCTGAGGCAGTCAGTTTCCAAGCTGAAGGAACCACGCAGAGACCCTGCCAGCGCTTAGATACTTACAACGCCACTGGATCCACAAGATCTCCCACCCACTTCCTGCATTCGATATCATTGCATGTGTTTTGTGAGTCTGAAGAGGACTTTATAGATTGGTATAGGACATATAGGCTAATAGCAGACTTACGGACTTGATCTGGGATGTTTTCTCAATATTCAATTGCTCTTGTATATAAATCTCTTTCTTATACACATATAAGTGTCTATGGATTTTTTTCCTCTAGTCTACTCATACTAACACACCTACCCATACTTCCTGCAATGACTGATCCAGGAAGCATCAACAGAAGATGGAAAAAAATACACAAAGTCACTGTACAAAAAAAAGCAAAAATACAGTCAACATTCAGTTATTTCAAGTTATTTTATGAGAAAGAACCAATAGTACTGAAGAAAGAAGTTCAATTGGCACTGAAAGCATTAGCCAAAACCAAGGCTTTTGGAATTGGTCAAATACCAGTGGAAATGTTTCGACAAGCCGACGAAGCCCTGAAAGCGCCCACTAGTCTATGCCGGTGAGTTGGGAAGACAGCTTCTTGGCCAACTGACTGGAAGAAATTCGTCTTTGTACCCATTGCAAAGAAACATGACCCAACAGAATTCTCAAACTATAGAGCAATATCACTGATATCACATGCAAATAAAACTTGGCTGTAGAGCATTCAATATGGATTAAAACTCCACGTAAAGAAAACAAAATTTCTCACAATTCTACCAGTAAGTAACATTATGATAAACAAAAGATCAAAGTTTTCAAGGATTTCATCTTGCTTGGACCCATAATCAAAAGCAGCAGTCAAGAGATCAAAAGACACATTTCATTGGGTAAAACTATTGAACAAACTTCTTTAAAGTATCGAAAAGCAAGAATGTTACAATGAGGAAGAAGGTAGCCCAGACCCAAGTCATGGTATTTTCATTTGCCTCTTATGCATGTCAAGGTTTGACATTGATAGAAAAACCCATACATTTTGTAGTATGGTGCTGCAGAAGAATACTGAAAATATGATGGACTGACAAAGAACAAACAAATCTGTCTTGGAAGAAGTATGAGCCAGAATGCTCCTTGGAGGCAAGGATGACAAGACTTTGTTTCATGTACTTTGGGCATGTTATTCAGAGAGACCAGTCCCTGGGGAAGGACATCAGGTTTGGTAAGCTACCTGCTTAGTTACACAAGACTATTTGTTGACAAAATTAAACAATTTGACTGGAACATTTCTAGGCTCCTTTTATTAATAGTGTCTTGGTTTCCATAAAACCATTACTCTGTACATCTAAGGTGTTTCTTTCCATCTCACTAATGTGGATTATTTTATGATGCCATTCTATTTGTTCAGATTCATTTTCAAGGAATCCCCGCTCTCGCTCTGTGTTGCATTTTCAAATTCAGTATTTCAAAGTCTTTTGTCTCTTGTCATTTATTTTTGTCTTTTGTTCTTTTCCTTATACTTTCTGGGAGAGTCTCTAAATTTAACTTCCGCATCAAGGTTTAGTTAGATGACGTGCAGTTCCACTTTTTCCCATTTTGAATATAAATCTCATATTGTGCTGAGCCATTATTGGTTACCTTCCCCTCTTCCCCTGCCCCAGCCAGCAGTCTTGATACATCAATGGACTGTAGTCAAATCTCGTCTTTCATCTCCCAATGGCAGGCTGTGATTAAGTGTACCTAAGTGTACCTACTTTCTAAAATTACTTTGATTTCCCATTATATATATATATATATAATCTCATTGCTTCTTAAATAATAGTCTAGTTTAAGTTTATGTTTCATAATCATTTTCTTGGTTGCTTTTGCTTCTATTTCTTTATTTTTCGGCAAAGAACGTTCTATCTACACTCGTTATTTCATATTCCTTCCCTTGAGTGAATCCCCTTTGTCAACCTTCAATGAAAAATACATCTCAAAAAAACAAAAAAACAACAAAAAGAAAAAAGAAAAATACATCTCTTCTATCTCTGCTGCCAGAATTGGTAACCTTAAGGGTTCATTACAAGGTCAGCAATCTGACTTAACTGAGGAAGGAAGCCTAATAAATGTCCTTCCCTGTTATTTTCTTTCTGACCCAGCCTCTGCTGCAGGTATCATGCCTTAGTGTGTTCTCAGTATGTCTGAAAGACCAACCAAGATGTGTGAAGCCATTGAGTCCCCTTGCCTGTGTGACTGGGATGCCATGTGGCTCGCAGGGCCCAGTGGTGGCTCTGTAACCGTAGAAAGTCTCCTCGGTGAACTACAAACAGTGGGTAAGCCCTTTACACCTGAACTGTGTATTTTGATCAGAAATTGTCCAGAAGAAACGGGCTTTTGTTTTGTTACCTTGAGAAACTCCTCTGCTTTCTCATGAAGGATCATTGCTGTTCATCTTTCATATTGTTTTCTTGTCCAGTATCATACATCGGCCCCTTTGGTCCTCTAATAATTAACAAAATTAGACAGGACATGTCTACATACAGAGCAGATGAGGAAGCAGTTCAGCACTGCTTTTCTACAAAGCTCAAAGAAAGAGGAAGACTAGAGGAAATTTTCTTCCTTGTACTTTTGGCCTTTCCTCCACCAGTTGGGTCATATCTAGAAAAATGTTTATCCTTTTCTTTCATCATACTCTAGGCTAGTAGAAAAATACCAATATAGTTTGGGATATGGAGTAACGACTTTACTGTCACACTGAGAACTGACTTATGACACAACGTTGTCATTAAAGCCAGCTAGCCTCTGGCTTTCTAAAGCAGCTTCCAATGAAACAAGAAGCCACCGATTGTGACTCACACTCCTCTTGCACTTCTAGTTCACACATGTCATTTTGATGCTGGTCAATAAAATTCAAGTAGAAATTGGGGTGAGACTTCAGTTGGTTTTTTCTAAGGACTTGGTATTTTTATCTCCAAATTTTTAGTGTCTCTTCTTTGTGTTGAAGAAAAAGAAAAGGCAACAAGACTTCATGTTCATCCTGGACAAGTAATTGCCATTAGTAGAAGATGTTCATGTAGTGTGTTAAAAATACATTAAACCAATTTGGGAGATTTGGAAGTCTCATAAAATTAATATATCAAGCAGTTGTGCTGATACAGGATTCTCCTGGCTGTGTCACTGCTAAGCATATTTTGAATAACAATAAATTAATTATATTTTTAATTTGCTTGAAACTCAACTCTTTGACAACTAACTTAATTGAGACAGGAAGCAAATCATTTTGTCCATCCCTAATTGCATTGCATTTTTGTCCTTAATGGCAGTGTAATCCACAGCTAGTACTGTGAGGAAAGTGCCTCTTCTTTTATTTCAGCAGCATGTTTTCTGTTGGTATAGAATGATTATATAATCTATGTTGGATACAGTTTTGATGCTGGCACATCATTAATGTCATACCCTTTCCCTTGTCACTGCACTTAACTATCACACTGTAAGGCAAACACCCCTCTTCTCCTCTTCCCGTTATACTGCATGCCATTAAATGTGAAAAGAAATGCTATATTTATCTTGATATATATTAAAAAAATAATGAAGAGGATAATTATCAAGGCTGCATTGCAATTTCACAGCACTGCTGTCAGTTGCAAACTGCTTGATCTGCATTCTTTTAGTTCATAATGTCAGGGGGAAAATCTCATGATTGAAATACAGTCATTTAATTAATGTCTCTCTATTATTGCTTTCTAATGCTATGCTTGTAGTATGAGTCTAGTGATGGGGAATTAGAGTTTGGAAAATGGAGACTTAAAAGCTAGTCCATTCATTATTGTTTTATTTGAACATTTCATCTCTTAGTGGCAGGGATCATTTGAATGCTACAGATTTCAAAATGCTCAATGTATATTTAGTCATATACATGTTAACCAGTGACTTTTGGTAGCTTGACTGATAGAATAGTTTTGGAACCACTGGGTCTTAACTGCAGAAGCTGCTGGGCATCACTTCCTCATCACGTAACTGATACTGATCAGCAACCACTGAGCATTCAGAACACCCTAACCACATGCACACTTCAGGAAGAGTCCGTCCTTGCCTTGACTCCTGACAGGAAACAAAAGATTCCACTTTCCTCTTTCTCTGGTATATCAAAACAGCTATATATTTTGAGATTTAACTTCTGGAAATAGTATTCATAACTGAATGTGCCACTAGCCTTATGAAGCAGTCTGCTAATAGGTTAAAATAATTACCAAAATTAAAGTCCTCTGACTTCTAATTAAGAAGGCTTATATCTGCAATTTTCAAACATTTGATGAAATAGGGATTTTTACCGAAAGACAAGGCTTTCCACTCCCATAAAGAGTTACAGTCTCGGGATCAAGAGGGACAGCTCTACCCTGCCCTAAGTGTACTCATGTGGTGCACAGTGGTGCACAGTGGTGCACAGACTAACAGGCAGTCTTTCAAAAAGAACAAGGAGGTTTGCAAAGCTTAAATTCATGACAGGGTAGAACTGCTCCTGCCAGTTTCTTAGACCGTAACTCTTGATGGGAGGAGACAACCTCATCTTTCCAGATAAAAATAGGAAGACCCTGACAAGCTGGATTGACAGAGTGATTGCAACAATGGGCTC
>NW_022108124.1:22617756-22626040 GCF_000313985.2 Echinops telfairi | reverse complement strand
TGTGTGTGTGTGTGTGTGTGTGTGTGTTCTTTGGAGCTTGCATCTGGTCCCCTGTAACCTACTTTGGGGCAGATGGGGCTGAGTGCCCCAGAACTGAATGAATGTAAAGAGAAACTGAATGAGCGAACTGGAATAACTTGCTGCAATCTGATGGCTGTTCTGGATTGGACTTTCCCTATAGAGGTAGATTTCAACTGGAATGAAGATTGTTCAGATCAAAGAACTCTTATATATTTTCATAGTTCTGAGTTGTTGGGGGTAGGAAATTTAGAAACTGGAATCCAAAATGGAAAGATAAAGGGATGAAGTAACTGGCTTTCAAGTTTGTTTGTTTGTTTGTTTAATATTTACAGGTTTTTGCCACCTAATTTACATATGATATGATGCAATAGTTCAGTCATATCAAGAAGGATTGAGTACAATCATTATCCTAATTTTAGAACATTTTCCTTCTTTAATGGTAACGTCACTTTTAAAATGAGTTCTTTTAAAATGAGTTGTGTAATCACAATCAGTTCTTATGCTCCCTTCCTGCTCCCACATACATTGTTTTCTCCCCGAACCTCCTCACCATTCCTATCTCCCACCCCCACTTCTACCTCCCCTATTAACCCTTACATCAGTTCTTTTCTCTAGGCCTCTACTTCTTCTGATCTTCACAAACTGGAAAACCCAACAGAAACAAAGTATAGTAGTAAGGATGAAATAATAATAATAAAAAGATAAAAATACAAATAATGAGTAAGAAGATATTTAAAAGGCCAGAGAAGAAATTTTTGTCATGGAACAAAGAAGAAATACTTGCACCTAGAACAATTTCATGTCGGGTCAAGAGAGGGGTCAACTGACCAAGCATCAAGTTTGAGCCAGTATAATCACAATGACAAAGATCCCTATCTGGTAGTAAAGTTATTAGAGATCCTTGCCTGTGGCTACTGGGGATCTGCCAGCTGCTTAATCTGACTAGCTACTCTGCAGATGGGTTTTGGGCTCCCACTGCCCTCCATAACCTTCCACAGATTGGGTGTTCACAATTTAAGCTCTGATTCTTTTCCCTTTGTCATATTTGAGTTTTGTAATTGTCATCTTTGGATCACACACGTGAGTGTGCTTCTAAGTCCATGTGGACATAGTTGATACCTCACGTAGATGGCTGCTTGTTTTACTACAAACCTTTAAGACCCCAGACACTATTCCAATTGATAGCTGGGCACCATCTGCTTTCTTCCCCACACTTTGCTGTAGCATCCTTATCTTCAGGGATCATTTCACGAAGGTGAATATCAAGAATGGCAAGGTTATCAAAACTAACTGTTCTTGGTTTGGGGCTAGAGTTAGGTGGGGACCCAGAATCCATCTGCTTGTCGCTGGGATATGCAGGACTCAGGTTTGTGTTGGCAGGCATAATCCAACAGAATGAAAACCCCATAAGACCAACTACCACCACAACAACAAACCAAAGAGCAAAGGAAACAAAAACACACAAGCTAAACGCAGGAAAGCAAACTAACAAAAACCCAGAAAAACAGAAAAGTAAATCACTGTCAATCATCCCCTGTGGTATAAATTGATAGCACTGATAACATCGTCAGTGTTTCCAATGACACAGCACTCTGGCCACTGTTGGTATGAGGAGTCAATGCAACTACATTTCCACCATGACCCACAACCCGTCAGTTGTTGCTCTACAACAATTTGATCTCCCTTTTGATTTAGCTCTGTTTACCCTGAGTATGGGGATGGGTGCCAGGGGGACCTTCCTGTATCAATTCTTCCAAGTTCAGATGCCTGCTCACCATTCAAAATCTGCCATGCCAATGCGAGGTGGGCATCAAAGTACCAAATGTATGGTGATTCGGGGTCCCTTTCCATTGGATACCAACCAAGTCGGGGGTTCCCCCAAAGTTCTAATGAGAAGAATATATACTGTGTTTTTGTTGAATTGAGCACTCCGAATGTCTATGAGGTAATTTTTATTGATTGTGTTATTGAGCTTTTTGTATATTTATTGAGGTTTTTTCTTGACATACTGTCTTTCCTTGTGACTGGTGTATTAAAATCTCCTGTTATTGTTGTCAATGTGCCTGTATTCTTTTTCATATCTGTGAGGATTTGATTGGTGTATTTCAAGGGTCTTTCATTGGGTGCATATATATTTATTATTCATATGGCTTCCTGAGCTATTGTTCCCGTTATGATTAGTTAGTGTCTGTTCTTATCTTTTATTAATTTGTTTGCCTTGAAGTCTATAATCTCAGAGACTCATATTTCTACCCCTGCTTTCTTTTGGTTGCTGTTAACTTAGTGTGCTTTTGTTCAGCCTCTGATTTTTTATCCCTTCATGTCTTGGTTTGTGAGGTGTTTCTTGTATGCAGCATATTGATGGATTTTGTTTGCTTATTCATTCTGCTACTCTCTGTCTCTTTACTGCTGCATTTAGTCCATTAACATTCAGTGAGTTTATTGATATGTATGTATTGGTAACTGTCATTTTGCTTTATATATGCTTTTGTTATGTGTTTGTATGTGTATTTTGTTTAGTTTCTTTGTTGTTTGTTCAGAGTTATTTCATTGCTTTGGGGTGGGGGGGCTCTAGGTTTTGTCCAGGGGCCTTATCTCTGTTGTGGATGTTAACTTCTGGGTTGATGATTGTGTTAAGGGACTAGAAAATAAACTAATAAAATGAGACTAAAAATCTAAAGAAATATATGTATATTTATATATATTTCCCTGTCTTTATGGGGATGTCCTACTTAAGGATGAATTATAAAAATAGTGTTCCCCTTTGTTTCAAAGAGTGGGAACGTGTGGGAGTGACAGGACACAGAACAACAGCAAACCAGCAAAAAGAACAACTGAGTCCACACCTTGCCCTGTGGGGGCGGGCAGGGGGGGGGGCAACAGGACTGTGTGGAGCAGAGATTTTTTTAAGCAGTTGGGGACAGTATCTAGTCATGTGATGCTTTACGACCTTGTGATCTTGTATGGTGTCAGAGTAAGGTGGAGACTAAGGCTAGGAGAATTATTTTGGTGTTTGATATGGCTGCAAGTCCTGGATTCATGTGATTTAAGTTAGTGATCTTGGGAGAATAGACCTCTAGTGGATCAGGTCAGAGGGAATGGGATTCACTCTTGCGGACAGTGAGGGCGACCAACTGGGGAGGGGGGAATCGGGTCTATACTTACCACCTACCTAGATGGCCTAGGATGGCAGAATAAAGCAATGACACACTCAGTGGACTGGGGGCTTATGTGAGAGACTTTGTGTACTG
Source organism: Echinops telfairi (assembly GCF_000313985.2). Lineage (NCBI taxonomy): Eukaryota > Metazoa > Chordata > Mammalia > Afrosoricida > Tenrecidae > Echinops > Echinops telfairi. Next base: position 22,622,768 of record NW_022108124.1, on the reverse strand, counting down.
ACCAGGGACTGAGGTCCTGTGACAAATTAGTGGATAGCTAGGCATGTGCCCTGTGAGTGGCCTCCGGACCCCTAGGCTAGCTTCCTGTCTCTATCTCAAGCCTAAACTCCTTGCCTGTGCTGCAGTTTCCACTTGTTTTGTTATGCTAACACTTTGTTAATGAACCAGGTGTATGCTAGCTGCTTCCCAGAAATGTTTAAGAAGAGAGGAAGAGGAAAAAAGAAATATAGAAAGCCTTCAAATGAACTATATCTCAGGGAGGCTGGGTTAGTTTTGTTGATTTGGGCTGGAGCTCACAGGCTTGTGTGAACAGTGGTCTATTCACTCATTACACCCTGTTCTTTTAAATGATGGGTGTGACCAGGTGGGGGTGGAGAAATGGGGCCTATACCTGCCACCTACCTAGGTAGTCTATCAGGGAGGAATAAAAGCCCACTCAGAGGGCAGTTGCTGTTGCAATTTATATTTGTATTGTTGTGCTGATCTTTGCTAACAGACCAGGTGTGTTGGGTGCTACCCAGAGAAGCTGAAAAACAAACAAGCAATAACCTTCAAATGGCCATGTTTTTGTCAGCTTAAGATCGGCAGCTATGTCCAGCTGTACCTCAGGAAAGGGGGATTGGTTTTGTGAGTGGCGCTAGAGTTCCCTAGGCTTGCATTTACTGTTTATGCCCACACCAGGCTACCTCATAGATTTATCCCAACAAGACTCAGGAGGCTGTAGACAACACAGCCTGCTATTGGGGAATTAGGGCTGAGGGGCATTGCCAGAGCTAGGTCTGAGCAGAGAGCCAAGGTATTTGTACTTTTAGCTTCCCTGGGCTGGGTCCGTAGAATATCACCCTCCAGCTATGCGGCTAGGGTGCTCAGTCGGGTGAGTGCAAGGGGCTGATGCCAGGTAAGTCTCAGCAGCAGTCATTGTTGCCCTTTATTTTTTAGTAAACTTGTGTCTACTTATCATTATGTTGATAATCCTGTGGTATGAAAGTGTGGGATATCCCTGATCTCTGCTGAGTCCCTCCAGTGTGTGCTATTCAGTCACCATCTTTCTCTCTCTCTCTCTCTCAAGTTATCATGTGTGTGTTTATTCTGAAAATAAGTATCACAAAGAATGACCCCAGGATAGTTTTACCTTTTCTTGTTGGGCCCGAGGAAGAGAGGGTGGTGGTAGATGTTGATTAGACGACATGATTCAGCTGTGCTTGTCAACACTTAATTGTGATAATGATGATTGTAAAACTGTAATTGTGGAAGATGAAGCAGAAAGAGGGTGGAAGTTAATTTTCTATGTACAAAAAGATACAAAGGCTAGCAGAATCAATAGATGGCCCATAGTGGAGGGAAATATCCTAATATGTCTCTTCTCTCAATATTTCTGTAACTCCTACCAAATGATTGGGTGGGACTACAGCAAGATTGGGTGTATAACACTATTTAGAAGGAGTTGGTCAGTTTTAGTTTCCACTCCTCTAGCTATAAGAATGAGCCATTGGATCAGGAAGAGAGAAATACCAGGACCACTGGAAGTGGAACAATTCATAATCTGTCTGAAGTGTTGGAGGCTACAGTCAGAGAATGACGGCATGGAGACCACAGGACAGACCAAACAGAATGGCCAAGACCAGAGGTTGTAGCAAGGAGATCATGAGGTAGAACCGAGGACTATGGAACTGTGAGGCAGAGCAATGAGGGGGTGGCTTCCTAGCCACAGGTGGAAGCGAAGGGACCCAGTGGCTGAGAAGGCTGAAGATTGGAGAGAGACTTGACTACTAACTGAGGAGAGGTGTTGCTGTGGGCCACTGACTATATCTATACTTACCCTGACTTGTAGTAACTAATTAACTTCCCTAATAGACCATAATTATGACCATAATTATGGGAATGGAAATGAATGATTAAACCATGTGTAGACGTAGAAGGCTCTGGGATGGATGGTTGGGGTTAGAATAGGTTAAAAAGAAAGGAATGTGGAGACATGGCTGACCTCTACTTTCTGAAATAGATAAGCTTGAGGGGGTGAATGTGGTCCCTGGATCCATTGTACCTAAGAGAATAAGATAGATATAAAGCCATGGGTCAAATGCCCATAGTAACACTGTTCATAACCACCTGAGTCAAAATAACTAAATTCACCACCAGCTTTTGAAAGTCTAAAATGATAGTGCATACAGATAGATAAGGAAATTATACACAACAGTAAAAGTCTACCACATACAACATAAACAAGTCTTAAAAGTGTATAATTGAGCAGAAGTTATATAGAAGGGCAACTGCCGTATTTAGATGAAATTCAAAGCAGGCAAAATTAATCCTAGGTGTTAGAAGTTAGTCAGGTGTTCTCAGACCAGTGAAAAAGAATAGAAATCCCAGGAATAAAACCATCAGCATATAAACAACTGATCTTCGACAAGGGTCCCAAAGCCAACAAGTGGGAAACGGATGCCCTTTTTAACAAGTGGTGCTGGAAACAATGGATATCCACATGTAGAAAAATGAAACAAGATGTTTAACTCATCCCATGCACAAAATACTCAGGGTGGATCGCAGACCTAGAAGTTAAACCCCAAACCATCAGGACCATCAAGGAGGGAATTGGGACAAACCTAAGAGCATTGGCCCAGGGAATTCATAAGCTAACTGCAATAGGGAAGAGTACACACACAGGTGAACTAGAAATTGACAAATGGGATTTAATAAGAATAAAACACCTGTGTACCTTGAAAGACTTCACCAAGAAGTCTTTCTTGGTGACAAGAGGGTGACAAGACAACCCACAGACTGGGAGAGGATTTTTAGTAAAGACATATGGGAAAAAGGGCTCATTACTAAAATCTACAACACCCTCATGACCTGCAAAAAGAGGAAAGCAGTTAACTCCCTAAGGAAGTGGGCAAAAGAACTAAAAAGAACCTTCACTAGGGAGTAGACCCATGTGGCCAACAAGCATATGAGAAAGTGTTCCCGGTCATTAGCCATAAGAGATGAGTTACGACCTAACACCCCCGAGGCTAGCCCAAATCAGCAAATCAGAGAGCAACAAGTGTTGGAGGGTTGTGGTGAAGTAGGAACCCTCCTCCACTGCTGGTGGTCGTGTAGATTTGTATAGTCACTGTGGAAAGCAATCGGGATACACTTAAAGAAATGGAAGTTGATCTTCCTTAAGACCCAGTCATTCATCTACTGGGCATATACCCAGAGGAGGTAACAAATAAGACACATCCAGTCATCTGTGCTCCAATGTTTATTGTGGCACAATTCACAATCGCAAAGACTTGGAAACAGCCTAAGTTTCCATCGATAGACGAGTGGATTAGTAAACTCTGGCACATACACACAATGGAGTACTATGCAGCACTGAAAAGCACAGACGGTCACATGAAACATGTCATTTCATGGGAAAATTTGGAAGGAATCTTGTTAAGTGAAGTAAGCCAATCTCAAAAAGACAGGTGTAACATGAGTCCCCTGAGGTAAGTACAATCAGCACAGCACAAATAGAAGAATAGACACTTATCTTGCAATAAATGGGTAGAAGTATAGGTAGAGGGAAGGAGGGCAGACCACACCCAGGGAGGTACATGTGAGTCCAATATGAAGAACGGGAAACAGGGAAGGAGGGGGAAGAATCGGGGTGGGGAGAAACTGAAATGATGACATTGGGGCAACAGGGCACTAATCCACCCAGGGGGAAAGTATTGGTTGTGTCCCCACAGAACTGGAATATGCATACAAACCCCACCATGACCCGCCAAACCAGGAGGGCAATGTAATGTGTGGAGGAATCCATAAAAAGACTGGACTATATGCCCCAACCAGAATCAGCCTGACCCCCACCATGGAAGGGAGTGCCACAGAAAATGAAAATAGACCGTCTGGTAAGGGAAAGGAACTGACCTACCACACCCAGAAGGAAGCTGAAGCAAATGAAGAGGGAGAAAGGGAGAGGAGCACACCATGGCCCACCAAGCTCAGAGGACAATAGCTCGGATCGGCCGATGCACAGAGAGGACTATATGGCTGGCCCCGCTGTGAGATGCGACATCCTGCACTGACCCATGCCCCTACATGGGACAGCACTGGAGACACAATGTGGGATGTGTGACCGAGCTGACCCCACCACACTGAGGCAAGACACTAAAGACGTGCAATAAAATGGTTGTGTGAGCAGAGCAAAGAAGTCCTGAGGGAAACTTGGGGCCAAGGTGTGGCTCCCCATCAGACTCAGCCAGAAAACACTCCTAAAGGTCAACAAACAGACCTTGAACTGTTAACAGGCTTTCCTTTCTTTCTTTCTTTCTTTTTTTCCATTTTTACTTCTTTTAGATTTTGTATGTCATTGGCTTTTTGTTTGTTTGTTAGTTTGTTGTTGTTGTTGCCATTGTCACCTTGTTTTTATGTGTCACTTGGTGCTGTTGAGGCCATCCACAATTTTGTGCACATATTATTATCTCTGCAGGTCTATCTAGATAAGATAGGCTGGATAAACAATGTGGAGAAGAAAACAACAGGATGGGTAGTTCTGAGGGGACATGGGAGAGTGGGAGGTTGGGGAAGGGAAGAGGTGTTAACCAACCCAGGGACAATGGAACAATGAGTGATTCAAAACCACTGGCAAGGAGGGGGTGGAAGGACTGGTAGGGAGTGATCAAGGGCAATATAACCAAGAGGAATTACTGAAACCCCAATGAAGGCTGAGCATGGTAGTGGGACAAGAGGAAAGCAAAAGGAAATAGAGGAAAGAAGTAGGAGGCAAAGGGCATTTATAGAGGTCTAAATACAGGCATGTACATCTGTAAATATATTTATGATAATGGGGTAAATAGATCTATGTGCATATATTTATAGGTTTAGTAATAGGGTAGCAGATGGACCTTGGGCATCCACACATGTACTCCCTCCATACAAGAACACTTTGCTCAACTAAATGGTCATTCCATGATACCCACCTTCCAGACACGATTGCTGAAAACAAACGTGTGCATAAGCAAATGTGGTGAATAAAGCTGATGGTG
>NW_022108124.1:22613816-22617182 GCF_000313985.2 Echinops telfairi | reverse complement strand
ACTTTCCTCTAGTTCTTAAATGCTTCCTCCCCGGCCACTATCATGATCCCAATTCTACTTCACAAACCGGGTTCGACCAGAGGATGTACACTGGTGCAGATAGGAACTGGAAACACAGGGAATCCAGGACAGATGAACCCCTCAGGACCAGTGGTGAGAGTGGTGATACCGGGAGGGAGGAAAGAAGGGTGGGTATAAAGGGGGAACTGATTACAAGGATCTACATATAATCTCCTCCCTGGGGGATGGACAACAGAAAAGTGGGTGAGGGGAGATATCAGGCAGTGTAAGATATGGTAAAATAATAATTTATAAATTTTCAAGGGTTCGTGAGGGATGGGGAAGCGGGGAGGGAGAGTGAAAAAAAAGAAGAAAAATGAGGAGCTGATTCCAAGAGCCCAAGTGGAAAACAAATGTTTTGAGAATGATCAGGGCAACAAATATATAAGTGTACTTTACACAATTGATGTATGTATGGATTGTAATAAGAGTTGTATGAGCCCCCAAAAATGATTTAAAAAAAAATAAGGAAGTTAGCCAAGTGTCACCTGTTGGGCATGAGAGGTAGGGACTGGAAAGAGACCCTGCCAGCACTGGATGCTTACACCATCACTGGATCTACAAGACCTCCCACCCACTGGCCAGCGACCTTCCTGCATTCGACGTCATTGCATGTGTTTCTTGAGTCTGAAGAGCACTTTCTAGATTGGTAACAGACATGGGCTAATCTTGGACTTACGGACTTGATCTGGACTGGAATGGGATGTTTTCTCAATATTCAATTGCTCTTGTGTATAAACTTCTTTCTTATGGACAAATACATGTGTATGAATTTGTTTCTCTAGTCTACCCAGACTAACACAAAGTCACTGATCATACAAAATTCTATCATTTAACCTCCAGCTTCATTTCTAACAGCAAGACCAATTTTACAACTGTTTTTTCCTGTTTCCAACTTTTGCATCCTAGTCACAAATACTTATCTATGCATCTGGAATGCATGTTTGATCAAATCCTGACTGAAAACATGGGTAGGATTCTTCAATTTCCACATCACTAGCTTTATGTGGTTGATGCACATCCTTGAATAATAGTTGTACTAATTGGATTTCCTTTTATTCAAATAGGTATTATCCTATCGCAGACAGCATTGTATTCAAGATAACCCTTGAAATTTCCTTTCTGAATGTGAATGCAATGCCATTTCTCTTGATTGTGTCATTCCCAGTAGAGTGCACCATAGGTTTTCTAATTCAAAGTGGTCAATATCAGTACATTTCAGCTCACTAACCTAGGATATTGACCTCCGTGCTTTCCATTTCCAATTCTCCCACCCTCATAGTTTAAACAGTGCATGTTTAGGTTATTAGCAGATTTTTGCAGCTTTTTCTTTTCATTTGAGTTTTGCTGCATCAGCTAATGAAAGCTTGGAAAGTGTTGCTCCCATAGGCTTCGTTCCATTTGTATCATTTTGGTTAACTTTACTTTGAGGAGGCAGCTCTTCCTCAGTCATATTTTGAGTGTCTTCAGACCTGAGGGGCTCAGGTTCTGGCACTCTCCCTGACAATGTTCCGCTTCTATTTATGAGGTTTTCAGTAACTGATAATGTTTCATTGCTATTGACAGCGTTTCAGTCCCTAATTCCACTGAAGTGGACAGTCTTCCTTCTTTGTAATCTAAGTCTGGAAGTCCTGGTTAAGCCTGTTCACTTTGGCTGACTTTGCCAGTATTTGAAATACCCTGCTGGTGTTTGAAATACCAGTGACATTGCTTCCAGTATCACAGCAACACACAAACCACCACAGTATGACAAACTGACAGAAAAGTGGTACTCATTTTGATATGTAAAGCCTAATTAATTTATTTAACTCAAGGACGGGATCTTCTGTATGCAGCCAAACAACTATAAGAAGTTTAGGGTGGAGTGTGAGCCTTTTACTCAGATCTTAGCCCTTATGCAATTGGAAAAGATGTTTCCTTAGAGGTGTGACCTACTGCCTGTGTAAATAGAAGATGTGAAAATGTTACTTGTTTTTTTCTTACCTATAGATTCTACTTCTGGCTTGCCAGCTTCTGGTTTTGGGGCTTGAGCCAACAGTCTGCCATATTGCCTGCTGATTCTGGGAGTCCTTAGCAGTCTGCCATCTGACGTGCTGAATATGGATTCACTCACCAGCCCAGTCACAAGTCCTTGGAATCATCTGCCTCTGCAAACTGTGATATTCCTGCTGATGCTGGACTCACCATTCCCGCCAGCTACACTGCTCAGGAGAAGCCTCCATTCGAAACCACAGACTTGAAACTGGACTGGATTTGCCCATTTCTACAAATGTGTGAGCCATTTTCTTGATATAAATCCTTTTCTCTGTGTATATATATAATTTGTTTTATTTCCCCATCTGAACACATAAGAAGACTAACAATCAGGCATGTATGTCTTAGATTGAAGATTGGAAAGTATTTGATAGCTCTGCCAATTTGAACTCCTCTACCACCTGTCGGTTTCCAATTAGCTGTATTTCTAAATATTAGGGACAGTGGATATGACAGTAAAAGGTAAAGTATAAAACAAACCAAAACAATAAAGAACCATGTAAAAACAGATAGTAGAAAACCAAATGGAAAAAAATGCTACCTATAATTAATATTCTCGATATTAAGAAAAAAGTACATTCATAAAACAAGAATGAGAGACTATAAAGATATTGAGAGAGAAAAATAAAATATCTTACTAATTGAGATTATGACAGCAGATTTTTAAAACTGTCCATGGACTGTTTGAAAAACACATTTTATACAAGACTATTACACTATCACTCAATGAATTATAAACACATGCATAATAGACAACCAAGTACAAAAAAGAAAAATGATAATAAGATCAAAACATTCAATAAATAACACTAGAAAAGTGTTATAACTAAAGAACATGACTTAAATAGGGCACTTAAAAAAAAAGAATTTTAAAAGCTTTCCATCAACTAAAATCATCATAAAATTTTAGATCATTACATGTACAGCAAGGAGCTAGACATTTTAAAACAGAGACTCCAGATTTCTGATAAAAAGAATATCAATGATGTAAAACTCCAGAAAGCACAACTGAATGTTCTCAGAGTTCTGAAAAAGGTAGTTTTCAATCTAGAATTTCATACTCTTTCAAAGTATTATACAAGTGTTAGATGATGATGAAAACATTTCCAAAAAGTAAGCTCTCAGCATGTGTACCTTCAACATCCATTTATTTTTGATGTTTGAGAGGTAGTCAGCCAAGAAGAAAAGATAAATGAAAGAATACGGGATATAATGTTTTGTGGTTTCTTTTCACGTTTGTCACCGTTATTTTATTTATTTATTTATTTATTT
>NW_022108124.1:22572543-22613716 GCF_000313985.2 Echinops telfairi | reverse complement strand
GGTGAGCAGGTGCTAATAAGGAGTGTTGCTTTTCTTGATAATCCTTGAAGAAATATATTAGCGTTTATGTGTATGTACTACTTTAAGTAAAAAGAAACAAAAAAATTAAGGTAAAGTGAAAGAAATAAAATGTCATGAAAAGAAGTAAAACAACTCAATTTAAGCACACACAATGGACATCAGGGAGACACCTCAAGGGAGCATCTGCTTCTGAATTCTCTGCCATGACGCCAACCTTCACCTAAGCATCTTGATAAACCACGTGACGACCTATAGGAGTCAAGGGAATTTCTCCAACCTTATCAGCTTTGCGACAGCAGGGTATGGGTGGACCAGAACCTTTTTTCCACAGTAACAAGCAAGACACAACCTCTCCCAGACTGCAGGAAGGATCGATTTGATGGAGAGCAGTCCTGGGGCGCGCCAAAGCTCAATACTTACGGTTATTCCCTGAGCGTGTGGAGTGCCTGTGCATCCAGAGACGCTCTCGAAGAAGCCTGCTGATCTACTCCTGACTCTTCCGCTGTGATCCACATGAAGTCACTGTGAATTTAAGCTGATTTTGTGGCAGATATTTGGGGGGTGGGTGGGTATGGCGATGTGTGTGTGTGTATTTAAGGAGAAGGAAAGGCTAAGTGGAATTCTGAGCAAGCGAGAGAGAGTCACAGTTGCACCACGTTGCTAAGTGCCATCGAGTGGTCTTCCACTCATGGCAATCCAACGCCCAACGGAAGGACCCATGGCTCCATCCTCCGCCATTCTCACAGTAGTTCTGCTCCAGTCGGGTGCTGCAGCTAACGGATCAAGCCACCTTGTGGAGGGTGTCCCTCTTTTCTGTACCCCCGCCCCCACGACAAAGCATGATGTCTTTTTCCAGGGACAGGTCCAAAGTATATGAGGTAAAGTCTCACCATATTTGCTTCTGAGACGGATTTGTTTGTTCTTTCCGCAGTCCGTGGTACTTTCAGTAATCTTTTCTAATAACTGAATCCAAATGCATCCGTGCATCTGTCTTCCTGAATCTCCAACTTCCAAATGCATATGAAGCGGTTGAAAATATCATGACTTGGGTGAGGAGCACCTCAATTCTCAAAGTACTCCTTGCCTTTCGGGTTCTGTGCAGATTTATCCAATGCAGTGTGAATGCTGATCTCTTATCTGATGCTTGCAGGAGCATGATTGTGGATCCAAGCCAAAGTAAATTCTTGACAACTTCAAACTTTTCTTTACCTTCATGGTATTATCTATTAGTCCAATAGTGAAGATTGTGCTGTTGTTTCTTCACATTAAATTGCAATCTATAATGAAGCCTCCAATCCTTGAAGCGCCTGCAAGTGCTTCAAATCATCCTCCACTTTCAGCAAGCAAGGGTGTATCATCTACATATTGTAAGTCGCAACTAACCCTCCCTCCACTCCTGATGCTGTGTTCTTCATCATATACTCCAGCTTCTCTGATTCTTTCTTTACATACAGATTGAAAATGTATGGTGAGGTGATACACCCCTGATTCACACCTTTGCTGGTTTTAAAACATCAAGTAATCCCTTGTTCTGTTCCCACAGCTGCCTCCTGCTCCATCGTGTACAGGTTACACCATCGTTATGGTTAAAAATTACATAAAAGTAATTTAGATACTGTAATTAATTTAATTAAAAGTTTTAAAGATCTGCTTGGGGAGTATTCCCAATGGATGTAGTAAATAGCTTTTTTAGTAAAAGAAAAACCCACTTTGCTAAAAATGTATATGATGCAACTTAATACAGTGGTTAATGAGGCTGCCCGTGGCAAAAGATTGCAAAAGATTGAGCCTAACTCTACCCTATGCTGTGATGTAAATCTATGAGAATTTCTTTAAACATTTTTTTGTGCGTGAAAATTTCTTAAATGTGCCCATGGCTCCATTTCTTCCTCATCAAAATGGAGAAAATAATATAAGCCTTATATCGTTCTTCTCAGGATTAAATTTAATGAACATATTTTATATTTAAATATACATAAATGCATGAATTCAAAAATGAGAAAAACAGAAAAATAGAATGAAATATTAAAATGTAGCAAAGTATGTAAATTGGAAAACACAGAAAAAATATTTCATTTATCTGTAGATCAAATGACCATCAAAAGTATTATGTAAGAGTAGTTTGAACCAACTCTACACTGTTGCATTTTCAAACCTTGATTAAATGGTTGACTTTTAGGAAACATCTTACTAAGGTTGAATCAAGAAACACAAATTCCTGAATAAATCAGTCATCAAAGAAGAAACAAAGAAACATATTAATGATAATCACACTCCATCCTTTAAAAATAACCAATTCTAATCTTTCACACATGATTTTCTTTCATATCTCCAATGAACTGAACCTATCCAATGCATTAAGTCATTATTTCTGAATGTTGTGATTCAAAGAATTGGTTTTCTTTATTTATAATTTTATTGTTTTAAACACAAAGTTTACTTCTACTTTTATTTTGGATAGATTCCACACTTGCAAGGTACTAATATCATACAAGCTTATAAATGCTAAACTATTTTCTATACCTACAAATGTCCATTGTTTTTTAAATCAAAATAATTCATTTTATTGGCATATGTTGGCCCAAACCTTTGAGTCAGTAGCTCTATAAAAATAAAATCTTAGTCCAGTACTTAATCCAAAGTAGCATAAATAGCTTTAATTTAGAATATGGTGTATAATCTTGTTCAATAATTTATTTGTTTTAAAATGTAGTCCTAACACTCATAAAAAGAGAATACAATCAAATATTTCATAATTTTGATATCCTGTATATATTCATAAAATATTTTAGTCTTACTACAAAAGAAATGGAATGAGTTTATCCTCACCACCTTGAGCAAAACTAAGCATTTGAACCTATTGATATTTCAGTAACTTTACTCTGGTTTCATTTAGAGACTGAGGGAGAATGAAACGATCTAAGAGATACAAAAGATGGTCGTTATTCCTTATGGTCAAATTCCACTGGATATGTCTAGAAGGTCAGTTGTTTATGTTTAGTTGAGTCTATTTTGTGGACTATGTTAAAAAATAAAAATGACTCAAAATTTAAAGAAGACCATCTATTCCATCATGAACACTTTGCACAAAAGCTCTAAGATAATAAAAATATATATTCAGAGAAGATGTTGATGCTGGCCTGGAAAGCAACTTATTCATTTTGAAATTTGCTTTTCTATAGAGATGCCAGCGGGTATGTAGACACTATTCACAACATTCCAGAAATTTGTAGATTTATTATATGACTGTAAAGCAGTCCTGATCAGAATTACTCGATGTACTGGCTGGAAGCACGGTGTTTATTTTCACCAAAGACAATGCCCGTCCTTGTGTTCTGATCTTGTCGATTGTATTTACTCGTAACAGTATAATAAGAACATAGAGGGCCTATTTTACCAGTTTAGTTAGTTCATCTTAATTCGAACAATCTGACTTTCAATTTCATTTTATCCCTTGGATTTGGGGCAGCGCATTTCCAGAGGGAGACTTCTCTTTAGCATTCATGCTGGGGCCTTTTCTCCCTCTGTTTCCAGTTCTCCCTCTGTTTCCAGTATCTAATGTAATAGCTCTTGCTGCTCCCTACTTTTCTACCTTTATAAAGTGGGGAAAGACCACTGGCATGACTCACTAGGGTGTGGGGACAGTTTTATTCCCTCCCCCCACCTTAATTAGTCAAAATGTACAATGTGCTAAGTATTTGATTCAATTGTAAAAATATATCTATTTAAATAAAAGTCACATTTAGCTGGTTTTAGCATATTAGGGCATATATTTTTATTTAAATGCAGAGAGCATCTGAATGTTAACTAAGGCACAAAATATGTTCATGGTGAAACTAATTAACGCTACAACACGGAGTACAATTCCCTTATGGGTTAATTTCTCAATGAAACTCAAAGATACTTTTTGACCTACTATAATGCTCCTTCTGCCAAGGTTAAGAGAAAGATATCACCATAATTGGAGCATATGAGTCTGTATTAACCTGATTTAGGTTGGGGAATCAAGGATTTGCACAAGGAAGGAATTCATAATAATTAGGGTGTAAAACATGCAAGCATAGGGGCTTAAACACAGCATGAATTAATTATTCAGTGTTGTTCAGTCCATTTGGACTTATAAATTACAAAAGGTCATAGAGAGAAGACTGTAACCCTTATTCCCTTTCCAGCCTAACAGCCTAAGACTTCTTAAACTTCAGTCCTTGCAAAGCATGAACAAATATATTTGAAATTATGAAATAATTATATACAATGAGAAAGGGTGCATAGATCCTTAACATATATGCTAGGGGCAAAGGAAACCGATATGCCCTTGTCAGGTCACCATTGGAATCAGGATCGTTTGGATTTTATGTAACACTCAAAGAGTTTCAAAAATTTTTTATCAATATTTTAAGAGATACTCTCATCCACATTTGTCAATGAAGTTGGTATTTTCCTTATTTAGTGATAAAATTTTCATTGAACAAATGATTTCATGAGATGGATAATTTTTAGTGGAGAAAAGCAAAATATAAAATAGTAATAACCTTGTATATATTGTGGTAAGCTGAATACCACTCCCTGCCCCGCAATGACCATGTCCTAAGCTCAAAAACGATGACGATGTTTCATGGAAAATGGGCGTTTGTAGATGTGATTAAGTTAAGGACCTTAAAATGGAGACACTTAACTGTGTACTATCTGAGTGGGCCCCAATAACCAAAAATTCCTTATAAGGGGCAGGCAAGAGCAGAGGAAAGAGAGTTGAAAACAAAGAGAAGGTCATGTGGCAAAGGGTGCTAGATGGCATGGGTTCATGAGCCAAGGGAGGTGACAGCTCCCCAGATGTAAGAAATAGCAAAGAATGGATTATTTTCCATACATACAGGAAAGAATGGCAGTTTGGCTGAAACCTCTGGGCTTCTGACTCTCAGAACAGTGAATTTCAAATGGATTTGTGTTGTTTGAAAAAGCTAAATTTATAATAGTTTGTTGCAACAACAGGAAACTAATACACAGACTATAAGAAGCCAACAAGACATAAGACATTCTGAATATCTGACTGTACTAGTATGTAATGATTCCATTCCCCCAAATAAAATAAGAAATATGCATATCAGAACAATAGATACAAAACAGAGTCCATGGGACTAGCTATTTTGCCTGCCCTGAGGCCACTTTGGGCTCCTTATGCTTTTGAATCAACAGGCAGGGAAGGGAGTTGCCACAGTGGCTATCAAAAACTAGACCATTATCAAGAAGAAATGAGACTAGGAGTACATGATAAAAGTAAAAGAGAGCTTGCCTGAAATACAGAAAATATTCTAGGTGTGTCTTACTATTTATTACCTTTGCTTATGGTTAAAGTAAGTTGAAAACTACAACCAAATTCAGGAAGCCCTACCTTACTAATGTCTCAGATCCTTCAAGAATGAAGGCTTGGGTCACCCTACCAAGCAGAAAACACGGTCAGCTGAAGTGCTTGCTAGAGACAAAGAATATTGGGAGCAGGTGGAGATGAAGATACTTCTAAATAGAGCCAACAACTACATAACCACTTGCAGAAATGAGGACTATGATTGTTAATGGAGTATCTTCTTAGTTTTGATGTGCTTGTTTGTGTGTACGTACAAAAAACAAGTAAATACCTATTGTGACTATGGTTACAGATCATCCAAATGACAGGGTTTTGTTGTTGTTGTTTTTAAGTGTGTTTAAACATGTCTCCGTGAGCAGTAGATGGTTGAAAACAAGTCCGCTCAATAATACACTTGTCTTAATCATAGGTGCCTCCAATTCTCTTTTTCTTTTAAAGGAAAAGTCCAATCAAAAGAATGGCTTATGAAAGGATGTGCTAGGTTGATACAGTTCAAGACAGAGGTCAGCTTCAATGGTTACACTAAGGGTTTGTGTGCCCCGAAAAGGTAATCTTGATAGATTTTCCTGAAAGGAAACAGAACTGTCAAATGGGTGTATTATGAAGAGAATTGAAAACCTTCTTGTTGAGAAAAAGACCAGGAAAGTTGTACCAGATGCTTCTTTGAGGGTGTCAATGACTGTCTCATGAGAATCTGGCTGAGGTTTCACAGCACTCACTCTATAGCCCTGATCTTGCGCCTTCACAATGCTGTTTGCTTTCAAAGATCAAAGAACTCATAAAGGGTTAACCAAAACAAAACCAAATTCACTGCCACTGAGTCAATTTCATCTCATAGCAGCCCTGTAGGACAGAGTAAAAGTGCCCTTGTGTAATTTTGAGGCTGTGAATCTGGGGGAGCAGAAAATCTCACCTTTCTTCCTGGAACAGTGTAGTCCATGATGCCATCAAGGGTAAGAATCAGAAAGAGGGAAACTATCAGTCTCGATCAGTGGTTCTCAACCTTCCTCATGCGGTGACCCTTTCATACAGATCCTCATGTTCTGGTGACCCCCAACCATAACATTATTTTTGCTGCTCATTCATAATTGCAATCTTGCTACTGTTATGAATCGGGCAACCCCTGTGAAAGGGTTGTTTGACCCCAAAAGGGTCGCGACCCACAGGTTGAGAGTCACTGGTCTAGATGGAGAATGTGTCAAGAAACAATAGCTTCATATTTTAATAGTTTTGTTTAATGAAACTTTCTCTGACTTTTCAGCATGCTTTTTTGACTTCACTCCATATGATTGCTTCATTCAAAGCCCCTTGAAGCTGAAATAGCTCTCACTCTCTCTTTTCCTCTCCGTATAGATGTAGGCGTAGGTATAGGTATGGGATTGGTATTGTTATCTGTAACCATATACATATAGATAACTGGTTTTGATCCTCTAGAGAACCTAAACTAAGACACTGTACCACCTTGTTGTGCCTAAAGCAGAAGGCAGAGACTCTGTGCCCTTCTACCTGCCAGCGTGCTTGCTGATATCCGACAAAATCATCTGCACCAATGTGACACAATCTGGTAGTTTCGCTTTGTTTTCTTTTGCTTTTTGATGTTATTTTTCTATTTCATTTTGGAGTTTGGATAGCTTGACATATTTTGAAAAGTGTCAATAGCATGTAAAGGAAAATGTATTCCATTCTATCACTGGGAAAATGAAAGTAAATAACTTGCACTCGTTAAGCAGCATACATTATTTAACAATTAAAATGTCACCTTCAATTTTAGAAGCAAAGGAGAAATACATACATGCATCTTTCATCCAAACTAAAACTTCGTGTATTTTATTGTTGTGTTAGCTTCAGTTGTGTAGTCTCAACACATGGTGATCTCACGCGCAAGATTGGACAGTTATGATTGACAGTTTTCTGTTTAGCGGATTTTCAGATGTACATCTTTTGTCAGGATGTTGTTAGTAGATGAAAGTCCACTGCTACATTCTCTATGACATTTTACATTGTTTTTCCCAAAGTATGAATGGAACATTTTATTTTGGATACTTTATTCACTTTTTTTAAATCCTCATAGTTAAAAGCAGCCATGACCAATCAGAGTGCTAGTCTACCTTAATGTCTGCTTAGGGATCTAGGAAAAGACCATCAAGGCGTTGCTATCAAGTTGGTTCCAACCCACAGTGGCCCCGTGCACCACAGAGCCCAGCACTGCCTGGTCCTGCTGCAGCCTCACAACTGTTCCTCTGCCCGAGTCCATTGCTGAAGCCACTGTGCCTACCACATGCTTGAGGGCCTTCGTCTTCTATACTGCCCCTCTGCCACGTGTGCTGTCCTTCCCCAGGGACTGGTCTCTCCCGGCAACATGTCCAAAGTATGTAACATGAATGAAATCCCTCACCATCCTTGCCTCCACTTCTTCTAAGACAGAACCATCTGTCCTCTTAGAATCCCTTGGTTCTTTCAAAATCCTTCCACAGCCCCACAATTCAAACGCATGGATTCCCTTTGGGTCTCCCTTGTTCAGAGTCCGACTTCCACACGCATGAGGCCATGGGAAATGTTGTGGCTTGGGTCAGGGACACTTTCGTTGTCAAAGTCACCTTCCTGCTCTTCAACACTCTGAACTCCCTGGAAAATAGTACTGAGGTGGGTCTTTGACTTGAGAATGTAAACAATACTACCAAGTCTCCATTGATAGGCTTCTTTGAAATGCTCACTAGTAAATGAGGAAGAAATTAAAATTTATTCACAAAGATCAAAATCTAGGATAGGCCAGATGAAATTAGGTTTAATATTCAAAATAAAAGTCAAAATTGGAACTAGGTAAGTGACAAGTCAAGACAAAACTTCAGTGTTGGAAATAAATGAACATATAAGGAATAATTCTAAAGGTTATCAAAATAGAGTAATTGTAAAAGCAACTATATCTTAATGTAAAAACTGTGCATATTAAATAGATTGAGTAGTAAGTATTAAAACCAAATATACTTCTAAAATTCACATTGGTTGCTACAGTCTATTCTTTCATGAGAAAACACACCTTGTCTTGATAGTTACAGGAAATCCAGAAGAGAATTGATACATTGACATGTTTTTCATTTTTATTTAAAATTATATTGCACTTCAGGGTTCTGATTCTGTAGTGGGCCTGTAAATGCCAGAGCTTGAATTCATTTACGAGACTGCAATAATAGGATAAGCCAAAAGCATTGCTACTCGGATTCTAATTAATGCATGCGCTGACTCATTCCAAACAACAACAAAAAATGTTAAAGCATATCTTTGTGATCAGACAATTTCTCCCAATAATACAATGGTCTAATGTCATTAGGTACCTTCAAAAAGTAAAAACAAACAAACAAAAAAAAACCCCCAGACTTTATATGTCATGTAAAAAATGATTTTTTGTCAGTCTAATAGCAAATTTTTAACAAAATTCAAGTGGACACCTCCCCAAATCGTTGAAACATTGCAACAAGTTTGCAAGTCTACTGCCACACATAGAGCAGCAGGTTCAGGTGGATCGGGCATCTTAAGGAAAGTCAAGAAGCTCTCAGGGGTGCTCCATGGAGGGGAGACCCCTGCCTCGACAAGGGAAGAAACTGTGGCTAAACTCCCGAGGCTCTAGACCATAGAGATACATGAGCTCGGAGCTGATATTTCCATCTGAATTTTAAGGACAATGAAAGCTAGCGAAGATTTTAGGGAATGGATTGTAACTGGAAATGTGTACTGATAGTAGACAGGCTACTACTTAGAGGGGAAGATTCAATGAAGAGAGTGGCCTTCGAGAGAGTCTTCTGCGTCAGTCAAATCCACGGCAGAGGTCAGTTCAGAAAGTTAGTGGCAACCGTTGGGCGGCATTGCAAAGGAAGAGGTGCTCTCTCGGAGCACAAGGGGCGGTGAAAGAGGGGAAAGCCCTCACGAAGATGCATTGACACTGGCTGAAAACAGCGGAGTCAAGCCCAGGAACACTTGTGAGGATGGTGCAGACTGGCCGTGTTTCCTTCCGTTGTGCATAGGGTCACTGTGGGTCAAAACTGACATCTCTCAACAAGCACCCAAGATGATCCCAGGGACATTTTAGGTGGAAAAAAAATCAATAAAACTGAAAACTACATTGGTTAGAAAAAGATTGGGCAAGTTGGCTTAAACAATTTTTTGTCCCCCCTCCCCCCCCATCATAACAATGAAACTGTTGTTCATTTCTGAGGTAAGCAAGGGCTGACCGATGATAATTTCCTGGAGAAATCTTTTCCCATTCACCCTGCAGCCCCAGACATCCCCCTTCATTATGTTGTCAACTCTCAAAGAACATGTAAAATAAACCCAATTTGACCCCCTTTGAAGATGCCAAACAGCCTTTTTGATATGGTGTCAATGGAAGAGCACAGATATTTTCCATGAAGAGTTAGAGAGATTGAATCCTTGGTATACAAAGTGTACACACCTAGATGGGAAAAAATTTATAAGCAATAGCTTTACAATTTGATATTTTATTTGATATATGTTCATATTTGTCTAGCAATACTCTTGATTTATCTCATGTGTTTTCTTCTTGAGAGTAAGATTGAGAAAGAGAGGTAAGAAGAACCCTGCTCCAATCCTGGTGCTGCACTCCTCACCTATAGCCCAGCTTCTCGGATGACTCTCTCGGCCCTGTGTGTAAGAAATAAAAAATGCCAACATTTTGATGGTATCTATGCAATTCAGAAAACGTATCATTACAATTTTCTAACAATATTTGTAGTTGAGGAAGGAAGGAAGAATTTGGTAGTAGAGATACAGAATGTTGGTGTGGTGATGTTTGAAAAGGGCCGTCGCACTTTTGTCTTAGTTCCCATGGAACTGGCTCCGGCCATTTGTGCAACAGACGAAAGCCAGGCCTGGCCCTACCCCAAGCTCAGCAGTTACCTGTAGGCTTTTGTTATCATTGCATTGAGTCTTTGCCTTCTTTTCAGACTCACACATTTACCAGATCGATCTTTTCCCAGGCACCAGTCCCCCCTGTCATGTGTCCAAAATATGTGAGGCTAAGTTTTGGAGTTTTTTTCTCAACCGTGCTTCTAAGGAGCATTCTAGCCACATTTACCCTAAGAAAAAATGGCGTGTTCTTCTGTCAGTCCACAGTACTTTCAATGTTCTTGGACAAAGCCATAATTCAAAGGTATCAATTCTCTGGCCATTGTTATTATTGATCAGAATACACATGTATTTAGGACCATTGAACAAACCTCAAAGTGACATCCTTGTTCTTTCAGTGCAGTGCAGGGCACCACATTATTTAATGTGACTCTTCTAGACACAGTTTCTGGAGCTCCCACCAAATAACCTTTTCCTGATGGGTTTTCTTAGGAAAACAAGCACTCAGTTATAGGTGCTTGTTAACAGAATTCATTGTTATTCTCATCCTTCTGGATATAAAATAAGCCCTCTCCAAAGCAGGATGGGTGGGGTAGTTACATAATCTGGTGTCAGTTTGGGACTTGAGAGGATTAAGTGTGAAGGGGTGGAGTATAGTCTGTAAATCAGGTCATAGCCAATGTAGCCTCTGCTCGGGTATGGCCTTCTCCTGAGGATTCTGAGAACTCTGGTGTTTCCTTCTTGAAGGCAGGAGATACTGTCTCTCTCTGCTTACTCCCTGAGAGACTCTCTACTGACAAGAGAAGCTATGCTGATGGCAGTGAGAGCCCTGGACCTAAAGAAGCCATATGGAGCCCTCTGCCAGCACTGAGATGCTAATGCCACTGGATCCACAAGATTTCCCACCCACTGGCTTATGATCTTCCCGCATTCAGTGTCATTGCATGTGTTCCATGAGTCTGAAGAGAAGTTTATAGATTGGTATCAGACATGTGGGCTAATATCAGACTTAAGGATTTAATCTGGACTGGGCTGGGATGTTTTCTCAATATTCAACTGCTCTTGTATATAAACCTCTTTCTTATAAACATATTTGAGTGCCTCTGGATTTGTTTCTCTAGTAGACCCACACTAACACAATGGGTGATTTTCATTACTAGTGAGAGTCAGGACTGGAGCATGTCCTCTAGATCCTATTATCATTGTGTAATGAGCCTCTTTGATCCAGAAGATAGCTTTGACATCAGAGGACTGGCATAGAGCAACAGCAGCAGCAACAGCAAAACTAGGAGCCAAAGTATGAACTACAGTTGTGGACATCCCAGCACACAGAGCAGGTAAGGCTGAGTGGTTTGGGCAGTCAGGTACCTCCGGGCACTTAATTGGGGAATCTGCATTTACTGATCCATGGAGCTGGATCTGAGTGCTTTGGGGGTGAGGTTAGAGCAAAGTGCCTTGCTCTTTAGGAATTCCTTGATCTTGTTAGGCATCATCATGTTGTTCCCATCCACAGTGACGTTGTGCATGGCAGAATAAAGCACTGCCTGGTCCTGTGCCCCCCCCCCCAATTGTTCTCATGCCTGAGCCCATCGTTGCAGCCACTGTGTCAACTGATGTCCTTGGGGGCCTTCCTCTTTTGCACTGCCCCTCTACTGGGCACGACGTCCTTCTCCAGGAACTGGAAACATGTCCAAAGTATGTAAGATGAATGAAATCCCTCACCAGCCTTGCCTCCAAGGAGTATCTGACCATACTTCTTCCAAGACAGAACCGTCTGTCCTCTCCGCATTCTCTGGTACCATCAACACGCTTCTCCGGCCCCACAGTTCAAATGCATTGATTCTTCTTGGGTCTCCTTATTCAGCGTCAACTTTCACATGGATATGAGGTGATGGGAATATGATGGATTTAGTCAGGCTCAAGTAACATACTTGTATTTGCACATCAGATTTAATTAATATAACCCACCCTTTGACCGCTTGACTGCTGCTTCCATGAGCAATGATTGTGTATACAAGCAAAATGAAATCCTTAACAACTTCGACTTTTCTGCATTCATCGTGTTGCCTAGTGGTACAGTTGTGAGGATTCTGGTCTTCTTTACAATGTTGTAATCCATAGTGAAGGCGGTGATCCTGATTTTCATCAGCAAGTGCTTCATGGCCTCCCCACTTTCAGCAAGTCAGGGGTGTCATCTGCATATTGTTAATATATGCCTTCCTCCAATCCAGACACCGTATTCTTTCCCCTATCAGCCAGAATCTCACTTTATTTGCAGTTTGAATGAGTATAGTGATAGGGGCAATGCTGATGCATACCTTTCCAGACTTATTACTAGCCCTGAAAAGCCTTTGTAACATGGACTGACTGTACAGCTCTGTCATGAGAATTTCCACATGAAATGTAACTAGTTAGCAATCTAGCTGAAAAGTAGATAGTGCTTCCGTGAGACAAAACATATTTGCCCAATGAAATATGTCAATCACTTTTTCTAACTTCTCCCATGGCAAGTGATGAAGGCTCCTAGCAAAATGAAATCCTGGACTGCTTCCCCTTTTCGCCCTCTTATCATGACAATTTTTGGGTCCAGGATGGGTTTTTTTTTGGTCTTTCTTTGCGTCGTTCTATAATCCACACTAAAGGCTATGTTCTATCATCATCAGCATCTCAATACCTTTTGTTTTAGCAAAAAGGTTGCATCATTTGCATACCTCAGGTTTTTAAAGAGCCTTTTTCCCATCCTGACACCATGTTCTTCTCCCTATGGTCCAGCTTCTCGGGTTATTTCTTAGCACACGGATCAAATACGTGTGGATAAAGAATCCGACTCTGATGCACACTTTCACTGAATTCGAACTATGTCAGATTCTATTGTTCTATTTGAAAGATAGCCTCTTGGTTTATGTACAGGTTCTGTCTGAGCAGAGCAAAGTAGTCCTTGAAATGCTATCCATAGTTTGTTATGATCTACACGGTAGAATACCTTTGTATCATCAATAAAACAGAGGGAAATATCTTTCAGCCAAGATATATCACTAATGATATCCCTTGTTCTATGCCCAGTTTTGAATCTGGCTTGAATTCCTGGCAGCTCATTGCGGATGTACTGCTGCAAACATTTTAAATTGTTTTGAGCAATATTTTACTGGCACGCTTATCATTTTACTTGATATTGATGATATTGTCTGATTTTTCTCATTCCGTTGAGCCATCTTTCTTTGGAATGAGCACAAATGTGGAACTCATCCAGTCCATTGGCCAGGTAGCTCGCTGTCTTCCAAATTCCTTGGCACAGACTGGAGTGTGCTTCCTGCCCTGCATCAG
Source organism: Echinops telfairi (assembly GCF_000313985.2). NCBI lineage: Eukaryota > Metazoa > Chordata > Mammalia > Afrosoricida > Tenrecidae > Echinops > Echinops telfairi. The sequence continues at coordinate 22,600,149 of NW_022108124.1, read as the reverse complement.
CTTATAGAAACACTTCAGGTGGTCTTCTGTCAAGTCCCGGAGTCTTATTTTCCACTTATCTCTTCAATTGCAGCTTGAACGACTTTCAGTTCCCTCAGTTCTTGATCATGTGCCATATTTTGAGATGGTTGAATGTGGAATACAACCTTTGGGGATCCTGCCTGCGCATTGCTTCAGGCTTCTTTCGATGTACTCAGTTCTTCAGCTTGAGATGTCCTGAACCTGTTCTTCCCTCTTCGATGTCTCACTCCAAGGCTTTGCCCATTTTACCACAATGCTTTACTCGTCTTCTCAAGCTGTCTGTTGAAACTTTCTCTCCTCTGCTTGACTTCATCATCTTCCCCATTTCCTTTAGCTGCTTACATTCAAAAGCTAGTATCCGAGTGTCTTCTGATATTTGTTTTGATTTCCCATCCTCTTTAAAGACCTTCTGCTTTCTTCATTCATGATGTTCTTGATGTTGCTCCGTATCTTATCTGATCTTTGGTCACTAGTGCTTAATGCTTCATATCTGCTTTTGAGATTGTCACTAAATTCAGGAAGGGTGTACTCAGAGTTATATTTTTTCTCTTATGGACTTGTTTTAATTTTCTTCAGCTTAAATCTGAACTGGCATAGGAGTAATTGATGGTCTGTTCCACCATCTGTCTCTGTTCTTCTTTTAGCTGATAATGTTAACGTTCTCCATTGCTTCTTCTCACAGATATACTAAATTTAATTCATATGTATTTCATCTGGTGAATTCCATGTTTGTGGTCATGATTATGTTGAAAAAGTATTTTCAATGAAGAAGCCATCAGTCTGGAAAAATTCTATCATTTGTTCTGCAGCATTGCTTTTATCACCAAGGTCATATTTTACAACTACAACTACAAATTATTCACAATTTTCACATTGAATTTACCAATAATTATCCTTGCATCTTATTGATTATTTATCAACTTCAGACTGAGGAATTTGGGAGAATTATTCAATGTCTTCATTATTGTCTTTAGAGGTTGATATGTAAATTTGGATGATAGTTTTTGTGCTAGTCTGAGTAGACTAGAGAAACAAATTCATAGACACTCATGTGTATATAAGAGCTTTATACCCCTAATAAAATGATTTTAAAAATATATAATAAAAAAGGAAGAGCTTTAGATACAAGAGCAATTGAATATTGAGAAAACATCTCAGCTCAGTCCAGATCAAGTCTATAAAGTCAGTATTAGGCCATATGTCTGATACCAATCTATAAAGTCCTCTTCTGATTCACAGAACACATGCATTGACATCGAATGCAGAAAGATCATAGGCCAGTGGGTCGAAAGCCTTGTGGATCCAGTGGCAGTGGAAGTATCTCAGCGCTGGCAGGGGTCTCCACCTGGCTCCTTCAGCTCCAGGGTTCTAGGGTAGCTCCATGTGTCTTCTCAACAGGAATGTCTTGCAGGGCATGTGTGCGTGTCCCACCTCCAGTGAGTTTTTTACCTCCTTAGTGGCTCCAAATGAGGTCATCAAGCTGTGACCTGATTGACAGGCTGAACTTCATCCCTTCACTCTTAAGTCTCAATTGACAACAGATTATATAACGACCACAGTTTTGTTAAGTTGTTTACATTGGAGGAATTAAGATATTTTATTCTCACAGGTAACATTGCATTTCAAAATCTTGAAATAACATTTTTGAAAATGAATATGACACCTTCCTTTTTCATTTTCACTCCTAACACAGTAAACCATATTATTGTCCGAACCAAAGTGGTCAATACCATTCTTTTTCAGCTTAGGTTTGCAAATATTGCCTTTCATTTCATTTTTGATGACTTCCACTTTTTTATAAATTTGTTTTGTGTATTCCTGGTTCTGATGATTAATGGGTATTAATAATTGTTTATTCTGATATCATGTTGTGCCCATTAGCAAATGAAGGTCTGAACAACATTTCTTTCTTCACCTTTATCATTAAGGTTTGCTGTACTTGGCAAAGCAGCTCTTTTCCTGTCATGCTTTGAGTGTCCTCCAATCCAAAGGGCCTTCATCACTCTTCAGGCAACGATCCCTGGCTAGCTCAGAAGGATTTTCACTGGGCAATCTCTCAGATGGGCAGCGCTTTTCTTCTCCCTGCTCTGCTTTTAGTCTGGAAACTCAGTGGCACCTGTTCTCCATGGGTTACCTTGCTGGCATTTGGAAAACACGTCACATGTCTTCCACCCACCGAGCAAAATATAAGTCACCACAGCATACAAAGGAATTGAAGAGAAAACTTCCAAATAACTAAATAGATAGTATACAGTCAAGCTCAACCTTTGTATATTTGGGATGGAATCTACTACATTAACATGTTTAGAAGAATCTAAAACATTGTGGTGGCTGTTGTTGTTACTGAGCTGTGGGTGCTGTGGAGTTAGCTCTGACTCATCAGTCACTAGTCAGCCTTCCTCTTATCCTGACGCGACATTTTTCTTCATCTATACCACTTTCTCTGATGACTTGGTCAGCATACAGATTGAATAAATATTCTTAGAGGATACAATCCCGATACATACCTTTCCTGATTTTTAACCAGGCAATATCCCTTTGCTTGGTTGTTACAACTGTTTCTTGATTCATGCACAGGTTCAGCAGGAGCACAATGAAGTGTTCTGAGATTCCCATTCTTATTAAGGCTGTCCATAGTTGGTTATGATCCACACAGTCGAATGCCTTGGCATAGTCAAACATCTTTCTGGAATTATCTTCTTTGAGCCAAGATTCATCTGACATCAGCAGTGATAGCCCTTGTTCTATTTCCTCTTCTGAATTCAACCTGAAATGCTGGCAGCTCCCTATCAATGTCCTGCTGCAACCACTGTTGGATGAGCTTCAGAAAAATTTTACTTGCATGTGATATCAATGATATTGTTCTATAATTTTTGCATTCTGTCGGGTCACCTTTCTTTGGAACAGATAGAAAATGGATCTCCTCCAGTCAATTGGCCAATATATGCTTACTTAATTTTACTTGATTTGTATATTATTTTAATGCAATGCTTAATTAATAGAGATAAAGAGCCCTGTTTAATTAACAAGCTTTCACTTACAGATAAGTATTATAATACTTTTCACACAGACACATATCTAAACAAGGACACAAATCAATCATGTACCTTTTGCATTTTATATAACCAATATTCAATGCATATTATTCTTTAACTTCTTTTCTTTCCATGTGCTTGAAAAATCTTTTTAAAAAAAAACTGCTGACTAGTACTGTATACATTAGTTTACTTATCATTCATCTAGAGATTTAGGCTATTTTCTTTTCCTTTCCTTCTTTCTTAATACAACAATATTTTCATACATGTGCATATCTCTATTAGAGCTGAGAAGAAATATTGGGTTGGAGGATATATTACATTTTCACAGATCCTGCCTTCTTGCTGTTGCTTTCGGTTACAGTAATATGCAGAATATAACTTCATTTCACTGGACTTTCAAGACGAAGCCTGTTACCCTTTGGGAACAGATTTCCAGCCTTATTTCTGATGTGCTTCGTTGTATATTTGAGTAACCAACTTTTCTGTTTCTGACCTAGTGCAAACTTTGTTTATTAGCCTAGGAGTTCATTTGTACCATTCATGGATGTCAAAGCTTCTGCAATAGAGTAAAAATTATATATATAATTATACCACTACCAGCCATGTGAAAGAATATTAACTTCTCTACAACTCTAGCCATAGGTACTATCTTAAACACCCACATGTAAAATATGTATCTCATTATTGTCTTCATGTCCATGATTTTTATTTCCTTGACATTCCACAAATATTAAATAAATCAATGATTAAATTACCGAATGAAGCAATAGAGATAGCATGCCAGAGAAATGAAAATGAATCATTGACATTTAGGAAAATGAAAATGTTTTACTGGCATTATGATCTTATTATGCCAGCTACCAAAATCAAATAGAGCTCTTTTATTTTTATTATGTACAGAGAGGTCATACATGGTTCTTGGTTAACAAGTGGACTGCATTTAAAATGAGTTCACAAGCCACTGGGTACCCAAACTCACGCGAACTATACTTATTTTCTTTATGTGTGTGGCAGGCTGGGTTTCACGTCTGTAGAACAATATTTTGAGCTATAAATTAGGACTGTGTGTGTGTGTTTAAATGCCAACTTTTAAAAATTACCCTGATACAAAATTGTGCGAAAGCTCACATTTGAAGACCTTTTTCTACTGCCACCTTGCCCCCCCTCCCCTCCCCTCTTCTCCGGTAGCTGTGAGGAGGGCGTGGGGTCAGGCCGGCTTCCTTTGGCCCTGTTGCACAGAGAGTCGCTATGAGCTGGAACCGGAGGGGCTGACCCCACCTACAACCGGAACAACACCCACTCGGGAGGACTTTCCTTCCTGTCTCGTCTTCTCCCCTCCTTGCAGTCTGCCTCAAGTCTTAGTTTACATCAAGCCCAGCATGTATCATGTCTCCCAAGAATACTTTCTTATAAAAGAAATTGGAGTCTTAGGCTAAATGACAGAAATTCCAAGTAACAGAATTGCTGCATCAGCCAAATGGAGAAGCTAGTATATTCTGATCCACAATCTTGAAGCTAGTGTCTAAAGTACCACAGAAACTGTTACCATTATTAAATTCATTGGATTTTATCGTAGCTAAATATGTGTAGGGTACTGTAACAAAGTCCTTAAATGCATTTTCATCTAGTTCCCTCTCTTCCTTTAAGGAATTTGAAAATTTAAGATTAGAGAATAGAGGAGATATATCTATATCTATATCTATATCTATATCTATATCTATATCTATATCTATATCTATATATATAATATTACACATTGTATGGGCATATGCATTTTCACTAACATACAGCAAATTCAAGGCTCAGTTTTCTGAAAACAAATATTGCATTAAGATACTTCAGATTGTCTTGAGAATAAGGGACTTTAAAACATTACCAAAAAAAACATTATTAAAAAGTACAAACTTTATGGAGACATAAATAAATAAAATAAACATGATTTCCATATGTAAGCACGTTCATTTTAGCACATTTATTGAGTTCTTTGGGAAATGCATTAAAAAATGAACAAAGACATAATATAAAAAAAACCAACAAAACACAAAATTGGGAGGCTCTTGATCCTGAAGGATCCAGCAGAGCAAAAGACAAGGCCACAAAGCAAGTGGCATTTCTGATGTCAAATTTCTTCCGATAAGGGCATCCCTAGAACATGTAAATAACTTCAAAGGATTAACCCTTCAACATCATGAAAATATGCACATTTTCAAAGGGGGTGAAGCATTTTCTAATCTGAACATCTTAAAAGAGGGGAAATCAATAAATGGCATGCAACACTTCAAAGCCGGACCCCCTGTCAACGACAGAAGCTCCTCAGCCACGCAGCGGCTTTGAAGGAGGACTCCCAGTGCTGGGAAACCTTTGAAGTGGCTGCGAACAGACATTTATAATTACAGAAAGGTGCAGTGTCCAGCAGGGGTGGTGCAAAGACACGTCTGAGGTAAGTGCGGACGGACGGACGGAGATGGGGAGGTGGCATGGACACTGACCTCACGGCCTCCCAACCCCAAAGCCGTTCAGTCAGCTCCATAATCGTATGTAAAATGGCAAGTGTGGAGCGAGAGCGCTGGCACGAGGCTGGAAACCAGACCATTTTAGGGCTCGTGTTTCAAAAATAAAACAAAACAAAAAGCACAGCACCCCTGAAGCGGATCTTAACACATACCGCCTGTGTAGGGTTCTTGTGTAATGGCCTGATCTATTGAGCTGTTAGCAACCTCCAGCTTTCCGTAGACAAGTGTTCCACAAGTGTGGAAAAGTTACAATCGGATCCATTAGCCTCTTAGTCCCCAAATATAGCATGATACTGATGTCTTTATCAGTTTAGTTCTATAACTCAGATCTGGCTGGCAGTATGAAAATGATTAAACCTTGGGACTCATTTAATGTGAGCAAAAGTATTATTGGCTAATAATTTGGTGGATGTTTTTGAATGCTGCAATAATAGGAGCAAAAGTATGCTTGGGGCCAAAAGTCACTTAGACAAAGTCAAAGGAGGTCAATTTCATTGCTTTATTTCCTCAATTAGATGTTCTTTAAATTTGCCTATCACTGAAGGGACCCAGGGACATAACGACATCTGACTGTTGTACGGTGCCAGAAGGACCAGGTCGACTTCCCTAAGGAAGTGACCTGACGGAGGACTAGTTGGTGAGCGAGAGCTCCTGGGGGTCGAGGAGGGTGCGCGTGAGAAGTACATCTGACAGGAGAAGCAGCCATCACAAAAGCTATGGGCTGGGAGGACAGGGGGAGGGAGACTCTCTGGAGATGAAATGACCTAGATAGGCAAGGTCCAGGTGATGCAATCCTTATTAAGATTCTTGATCCTCAGGGGAGAGAAAAAAAGACTCTTGAGCCTCATCTTAAAAGCAATCCTAAGGCTTTGAAGGATTTTGAGCACATGTCTGACAGGAACACACTGTACATTGAACTGATCGTTTTAACTTCAGTGTGAAGAGTACCTTGGGCAGGAAAGGAAGCAGACTAGTTAGGAGGTGACAGCAGTGGTCCAGGCAAGTGGTTAAGGTATCCTGGACTAGAGCAGTGACTGTGGAGAGTCAGGGAAGAGTAAAGTTTTGAAAGACAGGTTGGATGTAACATTGACAGAACTGTCTGTTAAAATGAATGTGAGAAAGAGGAAGATGTTAAGGAGGGTGCTGACCTTTCTGCATGTTTGGTGGGTTTCTACCCTGAGAAAGGAAATGATTGAGCCTAGAATTGGGGATAGAATAATGGGCTCAATTATAGTTATGTAGAACTTAAGGTACACATACTTCTGAGTTATGCAGGTGAGTATGTCAGGTAGCCATTTGTTTATATGAATATACAGGAGAACTCTTTTTACTTTTTACATGAGAGTGCTTGACTGGGGGCAAATCCATTTGAAACTATCATTTTTCTTGATAATTGAGGGTGTGCACAATTACACATATGCAAGTGTCAGTTTGTTGTACTGTGGAGCCTTCCATGTTGCTGTGATCAAGATGCTACGACATCTATATCTCAAACAGCATCACGGTCACCCACAGAGGACAGATTTCAGCAAATTATCCAGATTGAAATGGCCTAGGAAGGAGGCGCTGGAAACGAACACATTTGGAAGTAAACTAGTGAGGTGGCTAGCCTGTGTATTCAAGAGTTGGCAGTGAGTACCTGGTGAACAGTGGTGGCACACAGTATGATACAAAGGCTAGAAATGGAGACCCAGGTTGAAAGGTACTTAAAGTATGCCTGGGGAAGAGCTGCCTCCTCAAAGTATAATTGACCTCCATGATCAAAGCTTTGGGGACCTGCATATGCTGATGCACCATAGGCCACAATGAGAGGAAATAGCTGCAAGCATGCATGAATAACCAGAGTGTACAATGCACAAAACGTGAACCGAGGAAACTAGACGGTTGTTAAGAGTGAAATAGAATACATAAAGATTGATATCCTAGGAATTGGTGAGCTGAAAAAGCTAATGCAGGCCCGTTTTCATGAGACAACCACCTGTTGTACTATGCCAACAATAAATAACGACTTGGAGGGGAATGGCACAATGTTCATCCCCACAAAGAACATGTCAAGATCTAGCCTGCAGTACGATGCGGCCAGGTATAGGGTACTAACCATGCACCTATAAGAAAGACCAGTTAATAAGACTATCATTTGGATTTACTGCCAATAAATAATAAAGACTTTTTACCAACTTCCAGAGCCTGAAAATGACTAAACAAGCAATCAAGGTTCATTGATAAGTACTAGTGATTGGAGTGTGACTGCTAGAAGCAAATAATTAGTCACTGGAAAACATGGCCTTGGTGAAAGAAACAATGCCAGGGATCATATGACAGAATTTTCCAACACCAACAATTTTTTCATTGCAAATCCAAATACCTTAAAAAGTAATAAATGGAAGTTTGTGATATGCACCTGGGTCTCATGGGTATCAGCATTCTCCCAGCAGATAGAGTACACAGGAATTAAATCAGCTGTGGAAACAGATGATGGAGGTGTTTGATATCATCAGTTATCATAAGGTCCCCGGTAAACTACCAAATTGTCAATTGCTTGTATGCAAATTCAAATTCATTGTGAAGAAAATGAAAACAAGCTAACAAGATCACACTCGAACTTAGACCATTTCAGTAACAGATTTGCAACACTAAGCACTGAAAACTGATGGTCAGATGAGTTGTGGGAAGGAATAATAAGCATTATTCATGAAGAAAGCATAAGAAGAGAACACAGGATATGGGTGCTATAATGAAGTGGATGAAGAAACGAGATGGTGCTACGCTGTCAGAGAGCAGAGCATGTGGGGTCTTAAAGACTTGTTTCCAAACGAGAAGCCGTCTACGTGAGATGTCAACCAAGCCCACATAGAAGAAGCACACCACCATCCATGACCCAAGGAGTGTAAGTTATATCATCTAAAGCAGAAGGAAGGAATAATATCAGAGCTTAAACTGTAAGATTCTGGTTTGCAGAAGGCGATGGCTGACAATGGAAGCCCAAGATACACTTGTGAGATCAACACAGGAAATGAGCCTCTGGTGATTTCCTCTATCCATAATGCAGGGAAGGGAATACACTGGTTACCAGAGAGTATTGAAGAGATGACTACAGGAGATCAAAATTACAAACCTGACTTGAATGGTTAAAATCTTGTCAATTGATCCCCTCTCTGATACACAGGGGGCCTGAGCGGGTTTGCAACATTCTCTGCTTTGTTTTCAAATTTTCATATTGGGGTTATTCTCTGAGATATTTTGTCACTGTGGGTAAGCCTCTTGAATTTTTGTTATATATTTTTTCTGTATGGGGTAGATTGAACCCAGGATTGATGAACCTACAGGGACAACAAGTCAAATAAAGGTTCTTGGGTATACAGTGGGGGAAGGGCATGAAGGGGAGCTGATAGCAAAGCATTCAAGAAGGAAGATAATATTTTGAAACTGACTGTGGTAGCAATTGTACAATACTGCTTGATGTGATTGAACTATGGAATGATATGATGTCTGTATTAGCTCCCAATAAAATTGTTTTGAAAAAAAAAAAGAATGGAAAGAAAATAAAGGCCGAAATGAATGTTAGAAGTGATCTAATTGCTATTGAATATAAAGCAGATAAAGTGTGAAGGAGAGAAATGAAGAAATAAAAGAGCTAAGTAGAAGAATTACTCAAGATGAAAAAGTAAAGCATTACAAAAAGATATGTAAACACTGAGAATTAGAAAATCACAAAGGAAGAACATACTCAGCTTTTTTCGAGCTGAAATAACGGAAGAAAAGACATCAAACATTGAATTACAATATTTAAATGCTCTGTGGACAAAATATTGACTGAAGCAAGAGTCATCGAAAGCAGATGGAAGGAATACACCGTCACTGTACACTATACCGAACACAATTGGTTGGCATTCAACCAGGTTAGGAGGTGGCATGTGAACAAAGACTATTGTGTTGAAGGCAGAAGTCCATGCTGCACTGAAGACATTTGTGGGGGAAAGTTTCCAGAATGACAGAATGCCAATTGAGATGTTTCAAAAACTGAATGCAATGATGGAAATTCTCATTCATATTTATTAAGAAGTTTGGAAGATAGCTACCTGACCACCTGACAAGAAGGTATACTTATCTGTGCTGATCCCACATAAGGGTAACGCAACAGAATGTGGAAGGTGTGAAGCCGTTTCATTAATACAATCCACAAGTAAAATTTTACTGATGATAATTTTAAAAATGATTGAAGAAATACAATGTCAATCATTGATAGAAACTCGAGCAGGATTCCCCGAAGAATGTGGAACTAGGGACATAGTTGCTGATGTCAGATGCACATTGACCAAAAGCATGGAATATGAGCTAACTATTCACTTTTGTTTTATTACATATGAAAAGACTTTTGGCTTTGTAGATCATATAGAATTATGGACAATGTTACATTAGATTTACATATTAAAAATATACTCACCACTGAGCCAATAACAAGCATCATGATAAACATAGAAAAGGCTAAAGTTGTCAAGCATTTCCTTTTATTTAGACCTGTAATCGATGCCCATGGAAGCAGCCATCCAGAAATCAAATCTCATGTTGCACTGGGTTATCTGTTGCAAAAGACTCCTTTTAAAGTGTTCAAATACAAAGAGGTCACTTTGAGGACAATGGTGTGCCTGATGCAAACCTTGATTTTTTATAACTTCATATGCACATCCGAGCTGGACAATGAATGGAATGAAGAAACATGAGAAAGAATTGATTCATTTGAATTATGTTATTGGTGTAAAATATCAAAAGGTACAACCAAAAAGCTCAATTTAAATGAGGAAGACTCTCGGTGACATTACTTGACACAATGGCTGCAATAGTGAGTTCAGGCAAAATAATTGTGAGAATGGTTCAGAACTAGGCAGTATTTCATTTAGTTGTAGATGGGTTTGCTATGATTCCATGCAAACTCAATGCATACTAACAAGAACATTAGCAACACAATTGCTTAAGACAAAGTACTGCAAATGGTGACCATTTCTTGACTCAGTTCTTAGTGGTTTCACATTCTGAAACGATTAATCTGATATTTCATAAATGATAAAATACGATATAATAGTCCACGATGTCTGAGGTGATGGGAAAATATTCCATGATTTTTATTCGTAAATCAGTTTTCATAAATATACTTTCAATTTTTTTCTGGATCTTTTTGCAATACTTGAAGTTTAAAAAAAATTCCTATACAATTCTATCTTAACCTACCTGCTATGTTTTATTTTTCAAACTAGTGAAAACCCCATGTACTTTGGACATGTTATTAGCAGAGACCAATCCTTGGACAGCATGGCCAGGAAAAAGAAAAACACCATCAAGGAAATGGCTTGATTCTATGGGCCCAAATATACAACCATTCTGAGAATGGTCCGCATTTTCTTCTGTGTGCATAGGCTCACGATGAGCCAAACCTGACTAAATGTACCTAACCACAGTAACTTTCTTAGCTCACGATGACCTGCAAGTGATGCTCAATTATTGACAGTTCCAAAGAATGGCGTATTCTAGAATATCTATGGGAATGCTCATGTATGCCTGAGCAGCTCTCTGCTTTTATCTTTTAATCTTTATTAATTCAATAACATTTTAATTAGAGGATGATTGGACAAGGAATGTTCTAGGACTTTAGGATATCGTGTGAGCTAAAAGAAAAAGTACTAAAGCTTACATTGCAATAGAGGCAGAAGGAAGACAAAATAATCAAAAATAGATATTAAGAATAAATTATAAAGCTGTGTTGAGTACTGTGTGCCAAGAAATCCTAGCTATTTGGGATAATATGATCGAAATAAACAGATAAAACACCACAAAGGTGTCATCCTCATGGAGGGAAACATATTAAATAAGTAATTATGCTGAAGGTTGGAAGGTGATGTTAGTGTCATGGGGAAAAGTGTGCTTGGTATAACATTACAATTGTATACGTGAAGATTATTGAGTTTATGTTTGCACACATTTTTAAAAGGACAGGGAGGGAAAATGTTCCATCCAAAGGTTCAAGCCGTCTGTGATGCTCGCTGGTGAGATGTTGTGTTAAAGAATCACCAAGTTGCCCGATGACATCAGAGTAGAATGAACAAAAGATAGACTTGAAGGAAATCAAATCAGAGACAATAAGTAAGAGGCACGTACTCTCTGGGCCCTTTTTTGAAGGGTGGGGGGCATTCTAGGATTTTGACTAGTGAGATAGCATGATTTAATTTGAATTTTAAAGGGATGACTCTGATTCCAATGCTAACAGTAGAATATGAAGAAGGGCATTTTATGATTTTATCAGAATCACCTAATTACAGATTGCATGATGCCAGCCATGCTATTTGTGATTCAGTCGGGAAACAATATTACACTGCTCTGAGTTGCAGGATATGAACCGTGTATTAATGGCTCGTTTTCTTACTGTTGAGCAACTATCACGGTCAGCTGAGATTTTCCAAAAGCAGATGAATGTATGGCCGCTCACACTGAATCCTTCTGGTACATGCGTTATATGGTACCGAATGAACATGCAGAAACCACCTTGTAACTAGCTAGTAAATCTGTGTTTGCCTTGACTAACAGAGGAAATCAAGTTGTGAGTGAGGAATATGCCTCCTTCACTTAAAATTATCAACATTGTTGACTCAAAAGGCATAATTTATTCTCTTCTTTTGCATTGACTTGATGTTTTCATATCCACTTATTACTCTAAAAATTCTTATTCATACTTATGATTATCTTGGCGTTCTTACCCTCTGCACTTGATGGGGTCAACATATTTTAATGTAAGGCACAGAGTCCAACGTTCACGTTCTGGTATTTTTTCCAGATTGGTACCTTTCCATTATTATAAAGTACAGTAGTGTCACCTACAAACTTTATTATTTGTAACTTATTTATATATGCATCTGTATATATCTATATGCAAGGGTGACAGAAGATTGTCACCATGTCTTATATATGATGAAATAATGGAGAAAAAAAAAGACAAAATCTTAACCATTCTTTTTCCAGAATCACGTTTTGTCCCAACCCTTTCCTGCCAAGGCAGTGTCTTTGTCTAATATAACCGTATTATTAATAATTGACACTATGTATAGAAAGAGAACTATACTGTCTATCGTGTGCAATGAATGAGAACTCAATCCATGTGTTAGAATGGAATTCAGGAGCGCACAGTCAATAACACCTTGGAAAAGTCTAAATCAGAATGATTGCATGATCCTATTTCACATGCCAATTCCCCTGGCACGGTTAGCCATTCCTCAGCACGATGAAGGTGGAGATAATTCTCACTGAAGTGAGAAAAATAGCAGTGACTTTTCTGCCATATATTTCTAAAAATTTCCTCCAAATTTCAGCTAAACTAAATCTGTAACCTATAATCTAATATAATCTTTGAAATGCTTTGACACAACACATTTATTTTAAAAGTTGACCCTGAATCCCAGAACTATACACATATATGCTCCAAGCTGAGAGACCGTGTCCTGATTCCTAGTGCAAATTTGCACATTATTTCCTTATTTGAAAGTGGTTTTGTGCAATAACAATATTAATTTCATAGGGCTATTCAGAGGATTTAATAGATAATTCTTGTGGAGTACTTAGCACAGTAGCAGTTACATCAGAGCTGTTGTGAATTTTGCTGTAGACTGATTGTTACTAATGTTAACAGTCACCAGCCTCCCCCCGCTGTCTAACACACACACACACACCATAATCTATCCATCTCTGGTAGTTTTCACAAGGACTCTCAAGGAGCAGAAAGAGTGGAATGACTGAGATATTGATAGAAAGAGAGATTTAGGGGGAGGACTCAGAAGAGAATGAAAGAGTATGGACTATCAGTAATTGTTTCCAACTGATGGTCTTAAACAGGTTTTCTTCCCATTCTGGAGAGACACATCACAGGCAGAAGCAGGTAAAACAATTTAAGGAAGAATTTAGAGGACAGATGGAAATTTGGCAGAGTTGGAAGGTAAGAACATCCCATCTCCATTTTAAAAATACATATACTACCTACCATAAGTTATCTAAATAAAGTATGGTCTACTTACCTCAATCCAGTGAACTAAAAATACGTATACTTTAATGTGGACATTTTCAGTATTTATTATATTTTAATATTAAAGGTTATGTGTAAGCCAAGCAAAACATGCCTCTTTTTGCATGCTCACTTCTAGTTTCATGAACAACAGTTGACAGTGGTATTGCAGGCCATGGAGTGGATAGACGGAAGCACAACAGGAGAAAAGAGTAGAATAGACAATGTGTGATGATCATAGCGGGTGTTTGTGGACATTTTTAGGACAGCTCATTTGAAATCCATGAAAGTAACCACCTGTGGTAGTTACATAATGTGTTGTCAATTTGAGAGTATTAAGAGAGAAGGGGTGGAGTTTAGCCTGTCAATCAGGTTGCAGCTTGATGACCTTATTTGGAGGCACTACAGAGATAAGGAGCTCTCTGGAGGTGGGACACTTGCTCACTCCCTGAGAGAAATTACTGAGGAGGAGGCTGATGGAGCCACACTGATACAGCTACAGCTCTGGAGCCAGAGGAGCTACGTAGAGACCCCTGCCAGCGCTGAGATGCTTACACCACCACTGGATCCACAAGACTTTCTACCCACTGGCCTGTGATCTTCCTGCATTCAGCATCATTGCATGTGTTTTGTGAGTCTGAAGAGGAATTCAAAATTGGTATTGGACATATGGCTAATATCGGACTTACAGACTTGATCTGGGTGGGCTGGGATGTTTGTTTTCTCAATATTCAATTGCTCTTTGATATGAAGTTCTCTCTTATACACATATCAGTCCCTGGACTTGTTTCTCCAGTCTACCTGGACTAACACACCACCCAGATATAATGGAGGTGAGGCTGGAGGCATCATTACATATATGTGTATGTGGAATGAGAGTCTTTGTGGTACTGTGGAGTAAGCTTTCAGCTGCTAGCCTTGACAAGGTTGAGGTTCAAGTCTGCCAGGAGAAATATGAGACTATCTGCTCTAACACTGATTTATGCCTCAGAAACTCTGTGTATCAGAACTGACTACAAGGCAGGTTTTTTCTATTGTTCTTGTTGATATGTATGTATGTATATGATATTTTCTTCTTTTTATTATTATTAATATCATTAATTTCTTTATTGTTATTTTACAGATCTATTTATAATAGATGTAGAAGTACTTAAAATCCTGTATTGTGCTCAGATTCTAATATAGTTCTCTGATTTGAAATGTGAATAGATACATTTACCCAATTTATAGCCCATTCATCTATAACTAATGGTTTCTAAGTAAATTTTATTTATTATAATTTTTTAAATAATTGAAACAAAATGTTCTCATTCACAGGTATGTTTTCAGGTAAATAACTTAAAGAATGCCCCAAACTACAGTATTCCAGAAAACGTATGTCTATCAAGCCCCAAATACTCACCGTTCATATTCAGACAGACACAATAAATCATGGTATGCAATTTAATTGACACATATTTAAAAGGTTGACAATCATTAAGGATAACATTTATTTTATTAACCACATTTATTTTTCTTCAAAAATGAGATAAAATAATAGTACCTAAGATATAACATTGACGAAAGTATACTGGGAGTCATGGTGTTTATGAATAGTTTATTCATCCAGTTATCTTGTATCGATATGGGAGAGAATAGAGCATCCTTTCTAAGGAAAGCAAAACAGAAAGAGGATTGAAAGCAACTGTGAAATGATGAATTAGGACTGCCATGTGGTTCTGTTTCAAAAGGCTGTCCAAAAGCGGGGTCTACCACATTCCACACGCTTTAAAAGGCCCCTCACCCATGTGTTCAAAAACTCTTTACATGGATGAGAAAAGGGCTTTGATACCAAAATTCTCTTGGATAGCAAGACACCAAAGAAACAATAAATAAAATTCAATTGGCAACGATCTTAACTATCACTCATCCACACCGTTATCATGATTAAATATTATCAAAATGTTTTAGTCGTCCTTATTTAACGCTCAGTCTTGAAAAGACAGGTAGCCATGGTGCCCTCTGTGCCACCCAAGTAGACATCTGTGCCTCTTCTTGCCTCGGGCAACAGCCCCAGCTGGTGAGACCACATCCGTGCAGCCAAGGGCCCATCAGGGGGAGTTGTAGACGTCAGCAACATCGCTCAAGGAAAAAAGGCACAACAACAGCAATATTTTAAAAAGATGACTTTGCTCCTGTCGTTATTTTATTACGGAGGGGGAGCTAGGGAAGTTTCCAGACTAGTGAAGACCGTCCAGGTTAGATTTGGAATTGATTTCAAGGCTCTGTCAGTTGGAAGACACTAATTCCGAGTCACAGTATCCGTGGGCTTGGGGGCAGCATTACAAGAGAGGAAAGGGGGAAAGCTTCCTGGAAAACATGTACACATGAAACCTTTTGGCAGAAAAAAGCGAATTGACGCTGTCACTCATCTCAAAGAAAGCAGGAGCAGCACCAGAACACTGGGCATCTGACTTCTTCAGGGAAATTCCAGTGGCGGCCATTCCTGGTCTGGCTCTCCCTATTACTAGAACGAAGGAAGAGTCAACAATCGCACATGGTAACCGACAACAACCTATTTAATTGCTCGTTTGCTTTTGCTTCTATTTGGTGTTGCACTTTGTAGAAATACTCCAGCATTGTTATAATACAAATTCAAAGAGGTAGGTGATTGTATTAGTTTTGTTTTGTTTTTTTAACATTTTATTAGGGGCTCATACAACTCTTATCGCAATCCATACACACATCAATTGTGTAAAGCGCATTTGTACATCGTTTCTCAAAACATTTCTCTCCACTTAAACCCCCGACATTAGGTCCTCATTTTTCCCCTCCCTCCCCGCTCCCCCCTCCCTCATGAGCCCTTGATAGTTTATAAATGGGTATTTGGTCATATCTTGCCCTGTCCGACGTCTCCCTTCACCCACTTTTCGGTTGTCTGTCCCCCAGGGAGGAGGTCACACACAGTTCCATGTAATCGGTTCCCTCTTTCCTACCCATTCTCCCTTTACCCTCCCTGTTTTGCCACTCACCCCACTGGTCCTATAGGGCTCAAGGTAATCAAGCGGCCATCAAGCTCAGAAGCAACAAAGCTCACATGGAAGAAGCACATCAGCCTATGCAAACATGACGTGTCGAAGGGATCAGGTGTAAGGCATCATCAGAACAAAAAATCTTACCATAGTGAATGATGGGGGGAGTGCGGAGTGGAGATCCAAAGCCCATTAGTAGGCCACTGGAGATCCCCTTGCAGAGGGGTCTCGGGGAGGAGATGAGCCAGTCAGGGTGCGATGTAACAACGATGAGAAATACAACTTTCCTCTAGTTCCTAAATGTTTCCTCCCCGCTCCCACTACCATGACTCGAATTCGATCTTGCAGGTCTGGCTAGACCAGAGGAGGTACACTGGTACAGATAGGAACTGAAAATACAGGGAATCCAGGACGGATTGTATTAGTTTTTAAATGCTATTTCTTCTGGATTATATAAAAATGAACTTGAGAACTGTAATTTATCTTTCCTGGAAAGTCGTGTAGATTAGACAGTGTTCAGGGACTGAGGATGTGGGGAAATCCATTGTGGGGAAAACCAATAACAGGCCTTTGAGGTTTTGTTACCAGGCAAGAAAAAGAGCTCTTGGCTCTGTTTTAAGAGCAAGTGGCTCTGTCCCGAGAAAGGCCACAGTGGGTGACTTTTTCAAACAAACTGGTTTTCTCACCGCAGGTGAGAAGCCTGAACACAGGAGTGAGTCCGAGGGAAACGGTGCTTTCTCTGTCAGCCGAGGGGAAAGGTCTTTGTCTTCTCCATCTGTGCTTCTTGGATCCGAGGTGATCGTGGGGCTTAGAATCTCTCTGCCCCACTCTCTTTGCTCTGTTGCTTTCTTGTTTATGCTCTTTTGCATCTCAACAAAGATTGCTTTTGACAGAACATTCACACAAATACATGTACAGAAATATATTATAATGCCCAGGAAAATGAAGTAAGGTGTTTTGACTAAAACAAGCAGAGACATTTTTTTAACTTTTACAAAGTGAGTTCGCAGTCAACTGATTATGATTCTAGTTTAGGGCCCTTTTGACTTGTAATTTGACTTAATGGGAATGTGCTCTCCTAGCCATTCGATATCCCTGGCCAAGAGTGTGGTTGGATACTATGACCTCTCATCCTCTGCCTCTGTCTTTCTCCTCTCGCTTTTATTTATAGCTCAGAGTCTGAGTCACACGAGAGAAAAGAGTACAATTTTTGTTCTTGTAAAAATTGCTTTCGGATCTTTTTGTATGATAGTGACTAATTTATAAAAGCCCTTTGTCTGGCTAGCAGCTCAATTTTATTTTCGTTCCATTAAGGTTCTGCAAGAGTTTTATGCTGTTATTGTGCACAGAGTAGCAGAAAATAATATAAAATTTTAAAATTGTTCTAAAAGGATGGAAATAATGGCTGATTTTAGAAATATCAGAAGCTTTCCTGGTGGGAGTGAAATATATATAATACATTTATTATAAATTAAACACAAAGGGTATGTTTTAAATAGGTGGCACTCTTGGGAAGCATCGCTGTCGAATGAAAAGGAATGCATTGCGTGGTTTTAGAAGTTCTAGGTTCTCAGATGCACTAATACAGATTTTCTCCTGTCTCTCATACATCTTCAACACGTAAAAGTGTACATCTGTCCCTGCTCTCATGTGCTTTTCTGAAGCCTGTTCCTCTCTCGATCTTGTTGTTTACACACACTGATTCTGGACAATCTCTTTAAACTACTACGTGTAAATATTAACAACCATCCATCCATACATCTTTAATGGCTGTATTACCTGTCTGTTAACCTCACAGGCTCTGAGTTGAGATCCTAAATCTGTCACTTACCAGCAGTGTGAATTTAGTCAGGGGGATGACCTCACGAAGCCTCCATTTATCCATTTGAAAACCAGAGTTGTACATATCATCATATAACTGGATAGAGAAGTCAGCTATTAAACACAAGGAAGAGTGCTTGCCATGTGGCATGTGCCCCACGCATTTCTCTTATAAGTTGAGCCGAGACAGAAAATGTGTTGAATCATTAATTTTAAGTGTTCCGGAATTATCTTTATTGCCCACTTGGTGGTGCGGTGATTGTGCATTGGGCTGTTCACCCTAAGGTCAGCAGTTCCAAATCACTAGCCAAAAGATGAGACTTTCTACTTCCATAAAGATCTACACTCTAAGGTACCCACAGGGCGAGCTTTACCCTGTCCTGTCGGGTGGCTGTGGATTGAAATCCACTCGATGGCAGTGAGTTTGTTGTTGGTTGAGTACCTTTGTAATTTCCTTTTCAAGAGCAAACACAAATCAGCCTGTTGCTGTCCAGGTGATGCCGACTCATGGGAACTACATGGTTTAATGAGTAGGCCTGAGCTACGGAGGTTTTCTTGCCCATACTCGCCAATGATACCATTCTCCGGACCTTCCCTCCGTGTGTTCTCATGGACAACCTTTAGGTTAGCAGTCGGGTGTAGACCATTTGAGCCACCCAGGGACCAATGCATCAGCCAAAGCTCATTAAATAATGATAAAGATGCTGGTGAAAAAAAACTACTGTCCTTCAGGTCTAATAGTTATGCAATTGAACTAAGCCACAGAACAAAGTCAAGTAAAATGATAACGCCATGTTTCAAAATGAGTATATTCTCATGGTTTCCTGTTTCTATTTAGAAAATAGTTTGAGGTATTTCTTCCAAGACATTGTATATGTTTTACTGCAACTGTGACTATTATGTCCACTTTACTAGATAACTCTCTTCCATATCACATATCAGTGTTGACATATTAGCAAATTTAAAAGAAAATCTTCTAGTAACCTCTGAGAAGTATATTAAAACTGAAATTACTAAAGGCTACAAATGAAAAAAAATGCATTCAAGTCCCCAAAGAACCTTTGAGCCATCACTGAAAAGCACAGAACTTGTTTCATTGAATAAATCACGGTTTTTTTGAAGTTTAAACTGTAACATGTTAGAAACAGTTTGGAAAATGGAATATTTTCAAAGCATTTCAGACCATTTTGCATGTTTACTCCAGAAGCAAATATAAAAACTCTTATTTAGAGATCTCAGCACAGGATTGAGATTAATTTTCCGATGAAGTGTTATGGAAAGTAAGAAGAAAGCCCTTTTCCACTGTGCCAAGTCGCTATTTTTCTTCAAAGAGTAAGAAAGGTTTTCACTAAGGAGTCTCCAGCACAATGCTATTGAAATCACCAGGAAAAATATATGCAAAGCCACTGCAGGATTTTGAAAGCAAAGATGTGAGACACAAACCCATTTTTCAAGCCTGCTGGTGGCCTGAGGGTTTTTTAAGCATTATCCAGCAATGTTCAGTATTTCATCATGCCAGATTTCTCTTATCTAGAAAATATGTCCATAGTGCAATTTACATGTCCAAAAAGAGGACTGTAGCTACCCATGAACAAGATTGGATTTGTGTTTTACTAAATTTAAAATCCCCAAACTCTAAACTTATGTGATTTTAGAACAGATGTACATCTCCATAAACACAAATGCCACCGAGATTCAGCCTTGGGAATCACTACACTACCCTGGGGATCTTTGATGGGGTCGACTCTATCACGTCTCAGTGGTGTCCAGCAATGCCGCTTCCTCATCCGGGGACATTCACCCGAATGGGTCATATGACCCGACCTGAATTAAAATACTCAGTTGCTTAAAAATGAATTTTTGTCTCTCCCAGAATAATCTAAGGATAGTGAGTGAGATAATAATGAACGCTTTAACACTAAGTATTATCTTGTTGGGGAATCCTAGTAGGCAGTATTGGAGGGTCTTCAGTGTCAAATCAGACAAAAGTATGCCAAAAAAACCCCAAAAACAGCGGGAAGACTTACAAATAAAATATGGGTTGTGCTGGATAGAATTTTGGAAAACTGTGAAAGAAAGCTATTAGTATTATGAAGGGCTAGCTAAAATATATTACATGATAATTAAGTTTGAAAAGTGAACCAATTGGGTAAACAAGCACATGAAACGATTTGGGACATTTATAATAGTGGCTCACCATTTGTCTGTCAATATGTCAGACTGGTGGCTTGTGTGTTGCTGTGATGCTGGAAGCAATGTCACAAGTATTTCAAGTGCCAGCAGGGTCCCTCCAAGTGACCAGGTTTCATTGGAGAGACCAGGCTGAGACTGGCCACTTTAGAGGAAGGATCTGCTGAAAACCTTATGCACAGTTTCCCAAAAGAATCAGATGCTGAAGGCCTAATGGATGGATGCAGAACCTTGTCAGAGATAGTGCCAGAGGATGACCTCAGGTTGGAGGGAACTCAAAATGTGATTGCGGAGAAGCACGGTTCCAGGATTTATGTAATACCAATTGAAATGTTTTAACAAGCTGATGAAGCACCCATTCATCTATGCCCGGAAATTTGGGAGACAACACTTGGCCAACTGACTGGAAGACGTCCGTATTTGTACCCAACCCTAATAAAGGTGACCCAACAGAATACTCGAACTATAGAACAGTATTGCATGCAAGTAAAATTTTGCTGAAGATCATCCAAAGAGAGTTGCAGCTCTACATGGACAGAGAGCTGCCAGAGTTTCAGGTCAGATTCAGAAGAGAATTTGGAACCAGGGATATCATTGCTGATGTCAGATGGAGGAGACACATGGAAACCCATAGCAGTGTGGAGATGCTTCCACTGCCACTGCCACTGGATCCACTAGACTTTCTACCCCAGCAGTTCTCACCCTGTGGGTTTCGACCCCTTTGGGGGTCAAATGACCCTTTCACAAGGGCTGCCAAATTCATAGCTAGCAAAATTACAGTTATAAAGTAGCAATGAAAATAATTTTATGGTTGGGGGAATCACCATAAAATGAGGAACTGTATTAAAGGGTTGCGGCATTAGGAAGGTTGAGAACCACTGTTGTACCCACTGGCCTGTGATCTTCCTGCATCTGGAATTATTGCATGTGCTGCGTGAGTGTAAAGAAGAATTTATGGACTAATATCAGGCATATGGGCTAATATTGGTCTTATGGACTTGATCTGCACTGGGCTGGAATCTTTTCTCAATATACAATTGCTCTTGTAAATAAAGCTCTCATAAACATATGAGAGTGTCTATGAATTTGTTTCTCTAGTCAACCCTGACTAACACAGGCTGTGAAACAGAGGAAGACCCTCAATCACAGGAATTGACAGAGTGGCTGCCCTCAATGACGCCATCATAACAATGATTGTGAAGATGGTGGAGGCTCGAGGGTGTTTCCTCTGTCGTACCCAGGATTACTCTACATTAGCACTGACTTGACGGCACCTAACGACAACATAATCGGTCCCAATCAGGGTTAAATAAACAGCTGCTTATGCTTATCAATTATACAATTATACAAGTACACAGTGTTAGTGCTGTGGATGTTTCCCTCCAAGGAGACCTCAAACAATTCCTTGGATATGTCCATCTTTAGGGAGACAGTGAGAAAGTACAATTTGTTGGATAAGTGGGAGGGACTTCAGAGAGTAAGCTTATTAATAACAAAGGGTGAGGAAGAGCATTAAAATAATATCTGAACATTTTATTAAATGAGATGAAACATTTCAGATCGATAACATACAGCCCGTATTCATGTCGTATTTCAAGAAAGTACAGTGGATGTGGTTCTTATCACTTTCTTGGGCCTATTTGTTTTCCCTCCAACTTTGAAGCACAGACAAAGAAGCTATCATCGGGACACGAAAAAACGCTCTCCTTGTAAATCTGCGAACTTCCATTTGCTATGACGCAGGTTATGGTTGAGGAGAGGTTATCTCTTCTGAATACATATTTGGAGAAACTTGTCCATTAAATTTGTCTGACCATGTTATCTTCTTTGAGGGGGTTATAACTACTAATTCACATTTTTACTGATCAGTAATACATTCTTATTTTTTTCTTGATTTCACCTACATTATCTATAGTTGCCCATAAAATTATCCAAGTCTCCCTCATGCAGTAGGGGTTAAAGAGCACAGCTGTTAACCAAAATGTAGGTGATTTAAATCCACCAGATGTGACAGTCTGTTTCCATAAAGATTCAAATCCTTGGAAATCCTACAGAATATTACTACTCTGTCCTACAGGCTTGCTGTGAGTTAGAATCAGTTTGAAGGTAATGAATTCAAGAAACTATCCATTGCATCCCCTTTTTCAATTGATAGCCATTAAATATCACTATATTGTCTCTTGATTGTTTTCTAAAATTTTCATTCTGTATAATTCCCATATATCCCAATATTTGTCCCTGACGTTATATACACATGCCTCTTTGAGAAGCCCTTGTGACATAATGGGTAAGCATTAGGCTTTGAACAGAAATTCTCCTCTTGGATATTGGTATATTTGTTCCAGTTAAAATGCTCTGAGGTTTTGAGAACAAGTTTATTTCTGTGCCTAGACATTTTTCCTATGCTATGTTCTCCCACATAGTCTATACACCACTGATTAGTTTATGTTCCTCTGTTTTATTACTCTCATAGCTTTTCTCTGTTTTCATCTCAAGTTCTTCCTGTGTTTTTGTCACTGTTCTTTGTAGCCTTGTCACTGTGGAGCTTTGGATAGACATGTCTTTTTACCATGAACTATCTTATTTTTTTAATCCACATCCAAGACCCATATTTCACAAATAAAGCATGGAAAATAGCATATAAAATAGCTGAACATCAACTTCTTCTAAAGGAGGGACCTGACTAGATTAAATCACTGTTCTGTTTTTGCTGAATTACTAATTATAGCATATTACGCTGATACATTTCAAAAAGATTAAAGAACAAAATCAATCACAGATTTTTCTCTAGATCTAATTTAATGATACAATATTTTATTATAACATCTTACTTCAAGCCTTTGAACAGTATCCTTTCCAAAATACTCCAGTAAAAAATCAATTTCCAAAATATGTTCGGAATCTGAAGGCCAGCATGAAAATTATTTTAACTATTGTGTTAGTCTTGGTAGACTAGCGAAACAAATTCATAGACACTCATAAGAAAGAGGATTATATACTAGAGCAATTGAATATTGAGAAATCATCCCAGCCCAGTCCAGATGAAGTCCAAAAGTCCATATGTCCAATACCAATCTATAAAGTCCTCTTCAGACTCATGAAACACATGCAATGATGCCAAATGCAGGAAGATCACAGGCCGGTGGGTGAGAGATCTTGCAGATCCACTGGTGTTCAGTGGTGTTGTAAGCATCTCAGCACTCACAGGGGTCTACATGTGGCTTCTCAGGGCACTAGTGGAGTTCCATTGTCAGCTGCTCTGTCTCCCAGGGTATGTGTGGAGAGAGAGAGAGAGACTCCAAGGGAGTGAGCAGAGAGAGAGTGCGTGTCTCCCACCTCCAAGAAGGAAAGACAAGAATTCTCAGAATCCTCAGGGGAAGGCCAGGCCCACAAAGAGGCCTCATTGGCTATTACCCAATTGACAAACTAGACTCCACCCCTTCACTCATAATCCTATCAAGTCCCAAATTGACACCAGATTACATAACTATTACAACTATATAAAGCCATTGTTAACATTTAGTCGATCAACAAACTTAAATGGGAAAATGCCTGTTTCTTGTTAGTTCCCCTCACATCTCTCAACCCCTACGAGTAGTTGGCAAAGAGAACAGCTAGTGTAACCAAACAGAAACTGGCACATCCAACTCGGGAAGAAGAGAATTAGCAGCGATCCAAAGTTATGTGCTACAGTGGGCCCCTCCAGCAGTTAGTTGCAAGTCGTGTAGCTCACTTACAAGGTGGTGACGACGCGATAACTTAGCAGAGCGACTATGGAAATAACTTAGCAGAGCGACCACGGAGCACTTACCAACGGGAAAAGCCAGAACAAGGGCAAACAAAAGAGCACTCCAGCACAATGCTCGCACCTGTCGGCTCACTGGTTGGCTGTTGGGTTGTCAGGTGCACTAAAGTCAGTCGTGACTCAGCAACCCTGCGTAGACAGCAAGACACACGGCTGGCCGGGGCCATCCTCACAGCCATTGTTCTCTTTGAGGCCACGTTGCAGCCACTATGGCATTTCACCGTGAAGGTCTTCCACTTTTTCACTGATCATCCACCAGGCACGATGGTCTTCTCCAGGGACTGGTTCCCCAAATAATACTACTGAAATGAATGTAGTATTGTCACCTTTGATCTTAAAGCGCTTGCTGACCATACTTCTTCCACACAAAGGAATTTGTTTGTTCTTCTGGCAGTCCATGGTTGTCTGAGTAGAAGACGCCAAAACATGATACTTTGATTTCCAACCTTTGACCTTGAGCATCTGGAAACAGAATTTAAGTCAAACAGAAGGAAGTTTTCTTTTCTATTTCAAAAACTTCATAAGAGCCCAGGGTGGGGTGGTGGGGGGTCAGCAAGCACTTTCAGCACCTAGCATTAATTCTACTAGGAAAGCTACAAATATTTGTCCTCCTAGGGGATTTAAAATATGGAATATTTGGAGGGAAATGACTGCCTCACAACTTAGCAATACTTCTACATTGTCCATTTCCAGTTACCAATATAGATAATAATTGAGATAATAAAAAAATAACCTAGACATTGGTTCTCTTTGATGTTGTGGTTTAATAGACACACTTTAATTCCAGAAATTAAATATGTAGAAGCATTTGACATCGAATCACAAGGCGTATGTATTTGGTGCCATTTGAATTTTAAAGGAGGTTTTACTTGCAAAAATATTTCCATTAGTAAATTACATTAAAGTTATGGCAAAACAATCAGTATGTGCTGTGATTTATCATTGCCATTTTATTTATTTGGCTTATAATGGAATCAAGAAAATATATTGAAAGGAAGCAATGTGAGAAATATAATTTTTCTTTTCTAAACACAAAATTATTTATTGTGACTTGTTAAATATTAGTTTGACCACCTCTAACATAGACTGAATCAATTCTTGATTACAAGATAAACTTTTACCCACACAGGGACCATGTTAAAGACAAGAAATCATCAGTTTTCAGGTCATAGATATTGTGCCTCAAGTTTATACTTGTGATTTCTCGGAAGAGTTGCTTAGCTTTACTGAGCTGCAATTTCCTCGTCGTCGGTATTAGGCACCTTGTTGTGGTCCTTAGCAGCTGTGATAGGGTTTTTGTGCCAACATGGATGCTGTAGGAACATGCGAGTGGAGTTTAGCCTGTCAATCAAGCTGCAGCTTGACTGGAGGTTGACCCTCTCAGAGGCTGGTTGCTGCTTCTTTCTCCCTGGAGATGGGCCACACACACGCTCTCTGTTTTCGCCTTCCTGTTGATAAGCCACGTGGAGCCAGGCTGAGACCTGTGAGAGTCCTGGAGATGCTTCCACTGCCACTGGATCCACAAGACTTTGCACCCACTGGCCTGAGATCTTGCTGCATCTTGCATCATTGCATGTGATTACATGAGCCTGGAGAGAGATTTATGGACTAGTCTCAGACTTATGGGCTAATTTCAGACTTATGGACTTGATCTGGTCTGGGCTGGGATGTTTTCTTAATATACAGTTGCTCTTTGAAACAAAGCTCTTTCTTATACATATATGAGTATTTCTCTAGTCAACCCGGTCTAACACAGCAGGATCATTGTAAGAAAGGATGGTAACACAGGTAAAGCACAGTATAGGCACTGAATACATTCCATGAGCACAGTTATTCTTATAAATTTTATTAATACAATATTGGAAACCCATGTGTGAGTAGTGAGACTAGATACATTCCAGAAGTGTTCATTGCCCAAGCAACTCTCAGCCATGGCTGTGATCTTGCAATGCGTACAGCCCCAGGGGTCATGGTGGCAATGTGAAGGGGAAGCTGTCTTTCCTTTGTTCCCAGAAAGCACACACAGGGATAATTAGATGCTGGTCAGTTAAAAACACAGATGCAAAATTCTTATGGCATCTG
Organism: Echinops telfairi; assembly: GCF_000313985.2. Taxonomy (NCBI): domain Eukaryota; kingdom Metazoa; phylum Chordata; class Mammalia; order Afrosoricida; family Tenrecidae; genus Echinops; species Echinops telfairi. Next base: position 22,573,627 of record NW_022108124.1, on the reverse strand, counting down.
CTTAAATTATGTTGCAAAAACCATGCCTATCTCTGTTATGATTTATGTAATAAATGTTAATCATTAGCAATGAGCCTATTCATGACTTTACACTAAAAACTACTCTTTGAGCACCATATTTTAAACGACATTGTTCTCACATGTAGTTTGCCAAAACGAATGGACTTGGAAGTAAAGCAATTTCTATTTGTAGTCTATTTATTGCCTTCTATGGGAACGGCTCAGTATGTTCTGGTTTTTGTTGTTGTTTGTCTGCTTTTTTGTTTGTTTTATTTTGCCAAGATTTCTTTGCAGGGTTTTGATTCATGCTCTGAACTCATACATAGCTTTGTGGCAAGAATTTAAAATATGTACACTTTCCAATAACATTATGTACCTCAAAGAAGTACCATATACTTAACCTTATTTGAGGATTTCAATATACCTATTTTGATTGGACCTAATTTCTTTTCTCACAAACTATTGCCTTAAATTATAATATTAAAAATATTCTGATATTCTCTATGACTAGTGTTTTTTATTTGAAGCATATTTTGATTTATAAATGCCTACCATAGACTGTATTTTATTTTTCTACATAGAAAAAAACACAAGTTTATATTTATACAGTTACATTAATTCCAGAATTTATAATTATAATATTTTTAAATCATTGAAAATAAATAACTAAAAAGAGAATAATAAAGTCAACACCCCCATGCAATATACCTACTGTTTTATGGAAGCAAATGAATAGCTAAACTACCAGTTGCCAAGAGTGCTCTAGAATCTGGGCTTGCACATAGGTGGGAGGGTATGTCACCACAGTGTGTTTCTTTACAAAGGGCATTCTTTCATACCCACAAGCACAGTTTTCATTATCACCATAGGAGGACAGAGGCGAAATCTTTGGGGTTCCTTTCTTTCTTCTTTCCTTCTCTCTAGTTTCCTTTTTTAATCTCATGCTTGTGGGGTTTTGTTGTTGTTGTTTTTGTTTTAGCCTTAGTGTCTTGCACATCATAGGGCTTCCTGAAAATACACATGAAATTCCCAGTATCCATCATGTGTCAAGGAAAGAACAGACCCTACTGCAGTGTGTGTGTGT
>NW_022108124.1:22570673-22572240 GCF_000313985.2 Echinops telfairi | reverse complement strand
CCCTACAGTTTTTAAGTATCTTATGGTTTTTCTAGTACTAATCCTTGATTTAGAAAAATATAATTTCATTAAATGTAGAGCCAGATTAGATCTTACACTCTAAATTTAGTGGCAGTTTCTTACCTCTGGACTTCCATATCCAATTTCAATATCAGATTTACCACGTTTATCACAGAAGTAACCAGGCAATATGAACAACTACCTTCCACAGTGTGTCTGCTGTATTCTACTCATTACATTTGTGCAGATTTATATTTTTCCTTGACAAAAAGGTAACAGATGTGCACTGTTGCAGAGCAACTTAAATACTTATAATAACCCATGTGGGTGGTATACCGTTTCAAGTTTTTTTATTGTTGAAAACGTGATCCCATTTCCTGGCTGTTCATTGCTAAATACTCTTTGACCTAGAAAAAGCGATTCTAACCAAGATTCTCATAATAGCTTTGCCCTTTTAAACTGTTTATATCTTAGAACTTGAGAAGGAGTTCAAGTATACTATCAACTGTCAAGAATTATATAGGCTACCTATTTTTAACTTCCTTCTGAGGTATATTCCTATGATATAGAATTTTGAGTTTTGCTTGAAGGGAAGTATCTAAGATGTTCAAAGGTAGACCTCAAAAAATTTTAAAGGTATTATTTTTATTTCATAACAACAGACACATAGAATTAAAAAAGTTAAAGTAATAAAAAGTTAATAAAATAAATAATAAAGTTATTTAATTAGTATTCAAATAATAAAATTCATTTATTTAATGAATAAAATTAAATCATCTAATTTAATAATATTTAACAATACTATTATTTCTATAAATAATAAATATTATTTAACAATCTAAATAACAAATCAAATATTTAAATAATACACAATAAAATTTAAAACACTCACGTAAACCCAAGGTGACCAATGTTCAGAATCACCCTATGTGGTAGTTAAAATTCTTGCCCAAACAATTTCTCAACAACAACAAAAATAAATAAGGGAAGGAAGAAAGGAAGGAAGAAGAAAACAGAGGAAGGAGGGAGAAAGGGAGGGAAGAAAGAAACAAAATTCACTTAAGCAAAATATATGTAAAGCTGAAATGACCTGGCGTACATGTCTCATAATCCATTCAGGACAACTGCTGAACTTCTCAGCCAATCTAATATTCAAAAGTATTAATCTGATGCATATAGTAAGCATATCAGAATCATGGGCGTTATGCTGGTCAGTACTGTAAGTTTTAGGATTATAATTGCATGATGACTTGTGACTTTATTGTAAACTTTTAGCCTGCTGACAACTTAGACTTTTCAAGTTTCATGGAAAACTTTCAAAATCTTTTAATCCCATTTTTTCATGGAATTCTTGAACTCCCTCCCCCCTTGTATAAATGCACACACACACACATTTCTGACAGTACTGTTTCCATCTCCCTAACCCTTCCCTGAAGAGTTCTTGCACTGTGAACAATTCCGCACTGTGATTTATACATGTAAGTGGTGGTTTGGAATCCCTACGGCACTGGAATTGTGTTCCTTTTAAATGTTTTTTGAGTTTGGGAGCAAAAAGGCATCACCTGGA
>NW_022108124.1:22536826-22569918 GCF_000313985.2 Echinops telfairi | reverse complement strand
GGGCTCATACAACTCTTATCACAATCCATACATACATCAATTGTGTAAAGCGCATTTGTACATTCATTGCCCTCATCATTCTCAAAACATTTATTATTTCCATAAAAAAATCTTTATCAGTTTGGATTTGCTTAAAAGACTGAAGGAAAGCTCAGCTTTTAGAATGAGCTGATCTTCACTCAAAGTTTTTGGTACCATCAAGCTGAAAGCTGGCAGAGGCCAATATGTGTGTTCCAAACGGAAAGCACTGAGCCAAGGGAGGTTCCGTCCGCAGTAGCTGCACATGAGTGCTAATCCGATGGTCGTCTTCCACCCGGCTCTGGACTTCAGCCCCTGTGTGTTCCCTCCTTCTGTTGGATGGTTTTTACTGTCTTAGCTCACTTTTGAGACTTTCATAAAACACTTGATCCACCTACAAACTGTTGCTTCAGGTGGGGCAATATTCCCAAAGTTGGTTGAAAGGCTTCAATGAGTTGAGAAGTAGTTGAGTTTTAGAACACAATTGCTATTAGCCTTGGTGTGTGTGTGTGTGTGTGTGTGTCCATGGATCCAGGATGCACATACTCACACACACAGACACACACAAAAGTGCTATCTGTGGAAGGTATGCTAATGAGACTAACGCACTGTCACACTGCCATCAAGTTGATTCAAACCCATAGACTTTCCCAGGCTGTAAATCTTTATAGGAACAGTTAGCATCACCTTTCTCCTGTGGAGCAGCTCTTGGATTTGAACCAATGACATGTGGTTCTCAGTCGCTTGCTTTACTTCACAGTATCAGTAACGCTTATTATTGAGACTCAGACAAATATATTACCAAGAGAACTTGTCTGTGATCTATCATGGATTGCTGATACATGATTATATCCAGTTTACTTGGAGTAAAGCAATGTACTTTTGAACTAGAACCCTAGTTGCAATGTATTTTGACATATCTGTCTATAAATTGCATATATCAATACATTTTTACTTACCCTTATATACACAAATGTATATGCAAAGCAGAGGGAAAACAGATTGTACAACTTAATGTGCATTTACTGAGCAGATCCCATATATGCTATAATATAGAAGGCACTGGGGATGCAACCATATATTGGAGGAATGTTTTCTGTCCATAAAGCACAGTGGTGTGGTGGTTACACATTGGGCTGTGACGATCTAAAGTCCTTCCAGAGGAGCAAGATGGGACTTTCTACTCCTGTAACTGTTACTTACAGGAGAGTTCTACCCTTTCCTATAGGGTCACTGTGAGTCGGCATTACTCCTTGGCAGTGAGTGAGTGAAAGGAAATACAGAAACCAAAAAGAAATCACTTTATAGTGGAAGAAAATATTGTGATTAGAGACTTGTTATATATTAGGCAGCACACTGAAGACATAGATATACTGATTTGGGGCATCAAGAGAGAAATTCTACGAAGATAGGTAATATGCAGATGTTAGGTTGGCAGAGAGGAATGTTAGCATCTGAGGGTAAATTTCATTGATAAAGAAGAGCTCAGTATTCCAAATCCAGATTTTCTGCCATTTTGGTGAGAGTTTCTGCATTACCAAGAAATTGCTTCTATTCACTCTGCGTGTGGGAATTCAGTCTTTGTATTTGTGTGCCCAACTGTGACACATATTTTTAAAAGAAACTTCCTTTTCAAGTGCCTTAAACTTGGCATGATGCTATCATTCTGTCATTTGTAACTACAGCTACCGAACACTGTCAGGGATATAGGCCAATGGGAAGGAACAAAGGAAATGATTATACAGACATCATTTATGTTTCATTTTGAAGTGCAGCCAGAGACAAACACAGTTACATACACTCTACATTTACAAAACATCCCTGTCTCTGCATCGTGACTAGAAGCGAAAAGTAGGGAAGTGAGACCAGCTTTCTCAAACTGTGTGTGTGTGTGTACGCGCTATCAATATGTGTTTCAGGATACACGAACGAAACCAAACTGAGAGAGATCCTACTAGTGATACTATTTTTTAAAAACGTATCATATAGTGGATGGAGAAATATGAGACTAGTTGACTACCATTTACAAAACATAGTCATTAGAAGCCCTGGTGGTGCAGTGGTTACACATTGGGCTGCTATCTGAATGGCCCACAGTTCAAAACCACCAGAAGATCTGCAGGAGAAAGACAGGGATTTCTACTCCAGTAAACAGCTACAGTCTCAGAAACCCACAGAGGGTTGCTATGAGTCAGCATTGACTTGATGGTAGTGTGTTTATATAGGGAGGGTCAGGATCAGTCAGAAGCAACTTGATGGCAGTGGGTTTGGTTTCTTGTTTTTGGGATTCAGAAAAGTGGGTGAGGGGAGACTTCGGACAGGGCAAGATATGACAAAATAACAATTTATAAACTATCAAGGGCTCATGAGGGAGGGAGGAGCGGGGAGGGAGGGGAAAAATGAGGACCTAATGTCGGGGGTTTAAGTGGAGAGAAAATGTTTTGAGAATGAAGTACAAATGCGCTTTACACAATTGATGTGTGTATGGATTGTGATAAGAGTTGTATGAGCCCCTAATAAAATGTTTAAAAAATACATATATATATAATATATAAATGTAGGTGGTTGTTTCGTGCAAAATTGCTTCTCATCGAGATCTAGTATTGTAGTGCCAACTGTAAATCCACTACTGCAGATCACCAGCCACTTGGCAGGAGAGAGATGAGGCTGTCCGCTCCAGTAATGCATTACACTCTCCGAAGCCCACAAGGCGGTTCTACCCTAACCCCGCGTTTCTATGAGTCCGAATCCTCTGGACCTGACTCGGTGAGGTTCTATGAAGGTTTGCCATTTACACTTCCGAATTGCCCACTGCAGGGACCTTCTTGTTGTTCGGTACCATGGAGCAGGTTCTGATTTATAGAGACTATTCACAGCAGAATGACACACCATCCTCACAATTACGCTTATATTTGAGCCCATTATTGTAGTGACGTGACAGGGTCATTCCACCTTGTCCAGGGATGTCCTCTTTGTCACTGGCCCATTTCTTTTACCAAGCATGATGTCTTGTCCAGGGACTGGTCTCTCCTGACAACATGTGCAAAGTGCAGAAGATGAAATCTCCCCCTTCTATTTCTAAGGCACTTTCTGACTGTACTTCTTCCAAGACACTAATTAGCAGCCCTGAAAGAACTCTGGAACATGTCCTGACTGAACAACTGTGTCCTGAGGATTTCTTACCTGCAATGAAACCCACTAAAAAATTCTTAAATCATGAAGATTGTCTCTGAGTTCCATGTGGCCATTGTGATGAATTACAGAAACTAGATATAAAAGTGGAACACAAGAAAAGTAAAGAACATTGTATGAGATGGAGCATATTCCTAGTAAAAAATGTCCAATAGCCATGTCATGATATTCTATCTTCTAATTGATTTCTGATCAAAGTGTGCATTTATGATACACGGTTGTTTTTGTTGCTGTTAGGGGCCCTTGAGTTGGTGTTTGGTCATAGCGACCCTGTGTACAAAGGAAGGAGCATTGTCCCACCCTTCCTTGTCCTCACAGCTCGTCTTATACTTGAGGACATTGCTGCAGCCACCGTGTCAATCCTCTTGTCAAGGGTTGTCCTCTTTCTCACCGACCCTCGCCTGTACCAACCACGATGCCCCTTTTCAAGGACTGCTCTCTGCTGAGAACGTGTTCAAAGTATGCGCGATTCCGTCGTCGTCTTTGCCTCCAAGGCGGATTATAGCCACACTTCTTCCAAGACAGATTTGCATGTTCTTGTCTAATCCATGTTACTTTACATATTCCTTCTTCTAATCCTAATGCCACAGAAGAAGGCCCTGTGAGGCACAGTAGGCCGTGTGTTATCCTGCTGACTGCAAGGTCGGCAGTTCGAAACCACCAGCCATTCTGCAGGAGAATGATGAGGTTTTCTTGCTCCTATAAAGTTTTACAACCTCAGAAACTTCCAGGGGCAGTTCTACTCTGTCCTATAAAGTCTCTGTGGTTGGAATCGGCTCGATCACAGGGAGTTTGCTTTTAGGGTGCACTAAACTCAATTCACTCTCTTGGAGTCAATTCAAACTCCTACCACCGTAGAGTAGAGGGTACAACTTCCCCTGTGGGTGTCTGAGACTGTAACTCTTTACTGGCTATGTCCCTATGATACCCTAGATTGTCTGATTTTCCTAGGGATTATGTAATAAGATGCTACGCTATTGCTGTTGTTGTTAGATGCCACCAGGTCAGCTCTGAGTCATAGCACCCCAAACATACAGGAATAAACAAAAGGAACCCCTCCCCTCCTCCCACACACAGTCTTTCACTGTCCTCACAATTGTTTTATTTGTGCCCATTTTTACAGCCACAATGTCAATCCATCTCCTTAAGGGGCTTCTTCTTCTTTTTCTGACCCTCTACTTTATCAAGCTGTGGCAGTTACATTACCTCCTGTCAACTTGCGAAGGGGTGGAGTCCAGCCTGTCAATTAGGTCGTAGCTAGTGAGGACTCGGTGGGGGCATGGCCTTCTACTGAGGATTCTGGGAACTCCTGTTTTCCTCCCTGGAGGCAGGACACACTCTCTCTCTGCTACACATTCCTCTTGGCAAGCCACATGGAGCTGCACTGATGGAGCCAGAGCCCTGGAGCTGGAGGAGCCACATGGAGACCCATGCCAGCATTGTGATGCTTCCCCTGTCACTGGATCCACAAGACGTTCCACCCACTGGCCTGTGATCTTCCTGCATTCAGAGTCATTGCATGTGTTTGGGGGCAAGTTAGGAGGCCCTCTCATTAGTCAGGCTCTGAGGTCAGCTTGCGTCGTGCTTCAGCAACTTTCAGGCCTCCGTAAGGGCCATTTGCAGCTGTGCATGCCACTGTCTGAAGGAAAGTACTGGCCCATGCTGGAGCACACAGGTCAGGAGTGAGGTTGTGGCAGGGGTGGTGGTCCCTTGCTGGCAACAGCTAGCCAAGTCTGTTAGAGGGGCAGGGAATGCTGGACAGGGAAGAAAAAAGGAAGGAAAGAAAGTGTTGTTCTTGTAGGACAGATCCATTAATGGGAAGCAGGAGTTCCCGTGACATTTGGGCTATCAAACTCTGGCTACACCAGCCTTTGCTGGGTGGCTAGTCTTGGGACACTGTGGCTGACTGAGACGTGGCAGTCAACAGCAACTCAACAGCTGGTGCTGGACCAGTACCTGTGGGTTCAGGAGAATTAACTGACTGTTGTGGGAATGACCAGACAGCCTCTGAACCCCTCATCAGCTCCCAGATCTCCCAACTCACCAATCTCCACAAAGCTCACAGCATTAGGTACCTATCTAGTCACCATCTTGCCAAACTGCATATACTATGTATATTAACAAGCACATTGAACTGTTCTGATAGGAAAATGCATTCTCTGGAAAAAAATGAAAACATATTTATCTATATTTGCCCCAAATGTAATATCCAGATGAATTTTTGCCTTAGAAAAGTTTGGAGTCAAGATGGACATGCCAAGTAAAAGATACTAAAGCAAGTACATTTTAAACAAAACAAGAATAGCCTCATACAATGAAGTTCCTACTTTGACCAAAAAGAAAAAAATTATTAATGTTATTTAAGGTTAGGGTTTGAATTATGATCCAATCTTACTAATGCTAGCAAAATATTCCATGAAACCTATGATAGTTATAATGTTTGTATTTAGAATTTTAAAGGATATTTAACTTTTAATTAAAAAAATAGTATCTTCAAAACAAAGGAAGATATTTATAAAACTTGCCAAAAGTTATACACTCCAATATAAGAAAATTGGAAGTTTGTTCACATGACTATAAAGGCTATTTGTGCAATACTATCTCCAAACACAGAGAAATTACAGATAAAAAAATGTCAGGTAAAAACAAAGCTTAGCAAATTAAATAACACACTGCTACACTTCTGCTTCTTCTGGATAGTAGTAAACCTATAAAAAACTTGAAAATAAAAGAATTTAAGAGATAATATACAGATCTACATATTACTTTAAGATAGTTTGGGAGCCTCAAGGGCAACATACTGGTATGAATCAGAGAATAAACAGAGAGGTCTGTGAGGCTGGCCACAATTCCAGCTACGTTGGCCCACTTCCCAAAAGATTGCACTACAGAGTATAGCACTACAGATACAGCCTAGAAAGAGAGGTGTGTCTGCCCAGACTACATAGCAGCAAACTAGGAGGGATAGAGAGAGAGGAAGAGAGAGAACCACATCAACCCACCAAACCCCGAGGATACTTCTGCTCAGAGCAGCCAATGCATAGAAAGGACTCTAGGGCCCGCCCCACCATGAGACATGACATCCCCTCACTGACCCACAGCACTGCAGGGGACAGCACTGGATACACAGGGCAAGAGTTGTGCTCCTTCTGATACACGCCCCCTAAACACACACCACGGCAAAACAAGAAGGGAGTGCAACATAACAGCAATGAAGTCCCGAGGGACCCTGAAAATAGACCAGACTTGGAGGGCAGGTTTGGCACGTCATCAGAGTCTATCAGGAAATATTCATAAGGGTCAGTAGATAAACCTGGAACTATTTATAAACCCCCTCCCCCTCCCACAAACACACATTTTTTCCCCTGTTGTTTTTTTTTTTATGACTATCTACCATGTTTCCCCGAAAGTAAGATATCCCTTGAAAATAAGACCTACTTAGAGTTTTGCCTCTTGCTGAAATATAAGGCATCCCTCCGAAAATAAGACCTCCCCAAACATAAAGCCTCCCTGATAATAAGACCCCCCAAAGCTACCGTAACTCTGGACTCTGGACTGTAGTGGCGGGCGCCGCCGTATAGCTCACTGTTGGCTGCAGCACAGCCGAAGCAGACAGGAAGTGCAAATAAATGAACCATAGATATTGAGTAAATGTACCATAGATTGTTGTACATGGATATTATTGTTAGTACAAAGAAATTCTTGATACTGTAGGATTCACAGTTTGTCTGGTTATGCTGGTTTGTGATGACAACTACTACCGTACCATATACAGATAATAGATTTCCTTTTTTTGTTGTTCAACAATAAATGAATACCGTATTCTTCTTCATGGAAAAACGAGATATCCCCTGAAAATAAAACCTAGCACATCTTTGGGAGCAAAAATTAATATAAGACACTGTCTTATTTGGGGGGAAACAGGGTATATAAGATAGGCAAACAATCCAGAGGAGAAAACACTGGGATAGATGGTAGAGGGGTAGGGGGAATTGGGGAAAGGGAGTGGGGAGACAGCAAACCCAGGAACAAAGGAACAAGAGACCTAAAATCAATGGCAAGGAGGGTGTAGAATGCCTGGGGGGGGGCTGACCAAATGTAATGTAGCTGAGAGGAATTACTGAGAACTGAATGAAGGTAAAACATGATAGTGGGACAAGAGGAAAGTAAAAGGAAATAGAAGAAAGAACAAGGAATCAAAAGACATTTAAAGAGGTATAAATATAGGCATGTATAACTATAAATATATTAATAAATAATGATATGGATATGGGCCTATGTACATATATTTCTTTGTTAAGTATCAAGTTAGCCAACGGACAATGGGCCTATACTCAAGTCTTCCCTCAACACACGAACACTTTCCTGTAATAATCTGGCATTTTGTTATGCTCACCTCCCTGAAGTAATCTCTCAAGACAAAGCTGGTGCATAATCACATGTGGTGAAGAAAGCTGATGGTGCCCAACTATTATAAAATATAGCTTCTGGGGTCTTAAAGGCTTGAAGTTAAACAAGTGACCATCTAGCAGGAAAGCAACAAAACCCACATGTAAGAAAAACACCACCCTGTGTGATCATGAGGTGTCCAGGGGACCAGGTATCAGATATCAGAAAACCCAAAACAATTATATCAATGTGAACGAGGGGGGTTGGCGTGGAGACCTGTGGTAGTTAAAGAATCTGTTTGTCAACTTGAGACCATTAAGAGTGAAGGAGTGGGGTTTGTCAGTCAGATTGCAGCTTGATGATCTCATTTGGAGGCACTAAGGAGATATGTACACATGTGCTTGATACAGATGTATGGATTGTTATTGGAGCTATAAGAAGCCCCAATAAAATGATATGTGCGTGTGTGTGTGTGTGTGTGTGTGTGTGTGTGTATGTGTGAGAGAGAGAGCTTGGGAGTAGTGGCATAAGTCATAGTATGTCATGAGATAAAATGTATTTGAGATATTTCTGTGAAAATTATAAATAATCTTCCATGTCCTCTAGGGTCGCTATGATGGGCACAGGCTTGATGGTATTTGGTTTGGTTTTCTGTATCCAGGTAATCACAGACTCTGTTCCAGGACGCACAGTAACATCTACCTGCTAATTATTATTCTTGAGCATCTTGAGTTCATCATATCTCAGAGCAATAAGAAAATGAACATCTATTTGTCTCTTTTCAAACACAGAATGATTTAATGTTATGATAAATCAAATTGTATGAAAATTTATAACTATCAGGTGCAGTGTATTATTATAGTAATTTACAATGCACAATACAATGCTTCTAGTATGATGAATTAACTTCCTAATGATGGTTCTCCCATAATAGATCAACTAATAGATATTCACCAGTTCGTAGAGTAATACATCTCATAGTTATATAGTTTTTATTATAGTGAATCAGAAAATGTATTTTCGTATTATTTTTCCACTCTATTTTCTTTTTAATGCACATTGCATTTTACACTACATTATTATTACCTGATTTGGGGTCAGTAATAAAAATACCAATGAAAGAAATAATTAAGATGGATTATTGACACATCAGAAGTCCAGACTTTTGGGCAACCTTAACATTGCTCCTGCAGACAGACTTCAAGATGACCACCAGCATTCCTAACTCCAAGCATTACCCCCTTCTAAAATATCCACCTCTTGAGTAGAATACTTGTGTAACTAGTAGATATATAATCTGTTGTCAATTTGAGACTTAAAGAGTGAAGGGATGGAATTTAGCCTGTCAGGCAGTTCGCAGCTTGATGACCATTTGGAAGTGATAACGAGATAAGTAGCTCATTGGAGGCAGGACACACACTCACTCCCTGCAAGACATTTCTTCAGAGAAGACACATGGAGCTACCCTAGAGCCCTGGAGCTGAAAGAGCCACATGGAGACCCCTGCCAGCATTGAGATCCTTGTAACACCACTGGATCCACAAGACTTCCCACACACTGGCCTGTGATCTTCCTGTGTTAAGCATCATTGCATGTGTTTCCTGAGTCTGAAGAGGACTTTATAGATTGGTATTGGACAGAGGAGTGAGCTAATATCGGACTTATGAACTCGATCTGGAATACACTGGGCTGTTTTCTCAATATTTGAATGCTCTTATATATAAAGCTCTTACTTATACACATATGAGTGTCTATGAATTTGTTTCTCTAGTCTACCCCGACTAACACAGAAGATATGCATAAAGTTTTTACTGGATCTTTCCTCCAAAGTGAGGAGTCGAGTCCTTCTTCATTGTCTATTCTTAGTCTGGAAGCTCCGCGGAAACTTGTTACACTGGGTGGTCCTGTTGACACTGGAAATACCAGTGACATAGCTTCTAGCATCACAGCAACACACAAGCTATCGCAGTACAGCCAACTGACAGGCAAGTGGCGGAAATCATCATGTAGTATAGGGTAACAATCAAACAGAATATTTCAATATGCATGGTTTATTTTCACTGAGGTTTGAAGATGGAGCAGGGAGGGATGTGCTGATACACATGGCTTCCTTCATGAGATGATTCTGAGATGGGAGTTGCCATCTCAGAATAAAATTAAATTCCTCAGAAGGAAATTAAATTGTTGAATAAATTTGGTGTGCTAGAAAATTTTTTAATGATAATTATAACAACAGCTAAGAAACTAATATCTACTGATGATATAGCCTGCATTATAAGATTAATCCCCACAGCAATCTAAAGATAATTTGGATATGTTCCATTTTATAGATGAGAACACTGAGAGTTTTAGGAACAGCTCCTTATGGAAAATATAGGAATCATTTCTCTTCTCACCCACTTTTTAGACCTATGCTCTTAGAGGAATAACCTTCTAACCTGCTTCTACCAGGCCATCCTAATTGAATTCTCACTGGATTTTCTTATGTTCCTATGATCTCTAAATCTTACATCTTTAAAACACCAATTATGTACTATTACAATTATTGTGTAGCCCATTTATGACCTAAGTAGTATATAGATTGCTATCAGAAAATATCCAAACATTTTTTATCTCTTATCTATATGACCAGCCCTGAAATAGCAATGCTTAATAAATGTGAGTGGATTCTTAGTCTTCAAACGTAAAAAGAATTCTCATGTTACTTGCTATTGTGCATGAAAGTGCTGTCCAGGGTAGGAAGTCTTCCTGTTTCTTGGCATATAATTTATTCTCATGATCATTTTCAGTAAAACAGAAAAAAGCAAAAGAATAAATAAGTAAGAGATGCACGAACAGATAGATAGATGGATGATCAATAGATGGATAGATTAACTACCAACATCTGAAAACTTAAAGTACATTTCAAAGGGGCATACATTAATTCTAAACATTTAGTTAGTGTCTACTCCATTATCCTATATTCTTTTCCAAGTTTTATTGGCATATAACCCATATATCATACAATTCAATAGTTTAATCACATCAAGAAGAGTTGTACAATCATGATGAGAATCAGTTTTAGAACAATATCTTCATTCTTGTACTCATGGCTATTAGCTGACCATTTTCTTCCAACCTCTGTGGCCATAACCCCAAGGAATGATTAATTCAATTACAGTCTCTATATATTCGCCTACCTTGCATTTCATATACTGAAAAACATTAAAAGACAAACAAAACTAAAAAACTAACAATAATAACAAGTAAAACAGATAAAGACCTCAATTCAAAATATAAAAACTAGAATAAGTTTAAATGAGTCATAGGAAGATCAAATGATTCTAACCTACCTGCATCTGCAACAACCCACTCTCTAATGCATTCTGTTTGATAGCAAGGCTGTTCACACTCTTAGTCCATGGTCAGAGGGGATCCCCAGAGGCTTATTACATGAGTATTTACCCTTCACTTGGCTTTTTAAAATTTTTATTGAAACAGCTTTGAAATGGGTCTAAAGGGAGATCAAATGATATTATATTTTGACCTCACTATGTCAGACATTATTGACTTTATAATGCTCTCTGTCTGATAACAGTGTATTTATAACCCTCAATTATGATCACAGGACAGTCACCACTGTTTAATTGATGTGTAGATAGACCTTGAAAATGGATTTTGGTCTTCCACTGTCAGCCACAGCCTTCTGCAAACCAGGTCTTCACATTTTAAGCTCTGATATCATTCCCGTCTTTAGATTTGGATTATATTTTTCACAATCCTTGGATCACACTGTTTGGTTTGCTTCTTCCATGTGGATTTAGTTGACATCTCACTTATAACTATTTGTTTGAAAAGAAGCCATTAAGACCACAGACACTATTCTACTGATAACCAGGCACCATCTAGTTTCTTCACCACATTTTTCTAGACCACTTATATCATCAGTGATGTCTTCATGACGTGGAGCATCAAACAGGGCCATGGCATAAGAACTCATTGTTCTTAGATTGGGGCTAGAATTAAGTACAAGCTCAAAATCCATTCATGCATCTATGGTTTGTATATGTCTCTGGTTTATTATAGATAGATCATTGTCACTTTATGTTAGAGAACATTATCAATCATCCCACAAGGCATGATTTCCACTGCATTCAAACCAATATTGACTTGTATCAACCCTATAGGGCAGGATACAACTGATCCTCAGAGTCTCTGAGCCTGAAATTCTCCACAGGCATAGAAAGCCTATCCTTTCCTCTGCGGAGCGAGTTGGTGGTTTTGAACCTCTATCCTTGCAGTGAGCATCTGAATTCTAATCAGTACACAGTTATAGTGTCATTAGTGTAGCCAACGGTATAGAATTTAAAACACTGTTGACAAAGGAAATTAGATGAGTGTAAGCCAGCTATGAGCTACAATATATGGATTGTTGACTTGTACAGACTAAATTCTGATTAAAACTACACAAACAAAGGGGGTTGGTGATAAGCCAAATCTTCATTCACAGCAGCAAGGGTGTTCTTACCACATGCCATAATGAAGCAAGGAGGGCAAGAGATTTGAACTAAAGTCCAACGTCTGTCAGTTCTAAGCTCTTGGGATAGTAGTCATCTGCTTCTTCTTACACTTGGGATTTTCACCTTAAATCCATTTGAGTATAGGTGAGTGTGAGATCATGGATTTTTCTCAGTCAATCTTCACAAGAAATAAGTAATGTAGATATTCATCCTATCATACACAAGGAAATTGAAATTATAGAGAAAGAGATTTAACAATTTGTCCTTAGTCCTAGAGCTTACAGGTGAATGATCCAGCATTCAGTTCATGTCTGTATCCCTACCACTACACATAATACTGCCTCTAACTTAAGGTTAAGGCTTGCCTTTCTGCTGTTTGTAATCTGTGTATAATTATGTTAGCTACTTTCTAATTAGGAATTGTGATAGGTAGGTTTATTGTGCCAACATGGCCAATGAACAGATGTGGGGTTAATTGAAGGGCGGTGAGATAAATGGCTCGGTGAATCTCGCCTTTCTTGTCTCTTGCTCTTTCATGATCAGACCAGTGTGCGGCTGCTTTAGCTGGTTCTCTGCCTCAACTTGTAAGCTACACTACCTGTGGGACACCCAACCCATGGACTGTGTCACTGAAGTTTGAGGTTCCTTCAAGACCTGCTTCGCCACGCTACTGGAGTATACATCACTTGAGCTGGGGACTGTTGAACCCTGTTATCTGGCTGACTGTTGGTGACCTGACTTGCTGTTTGCTGCCTGTGGCTGGGTTGCCTGAATTGCTGTACGGAGGACTCAGCTCTCTGTTTCCTTGACTTGCACCCAGAGCCCTCGTGACTTGAAGGACTGCCAGTGTATTAGCTGTATCACCGAAATGAGTTGCACTGAGCCATTTGTACTGCTCTGTAGACTAATTAGCTGCTTATTTCTTATGTTGTATACCTATCTATGTAAATATATATAATCACAAATGTCCTGGTTTTGTTTCTCTAGAGAACCCTGTCTAACATATGAGCGCTTTCAGACTTTTTTCCTCTGGCTTAGTTTTGCAAGAAGAGTTTAAAAAGGATGCAGGCTGACTGCTTGTAGGGGGCTGAACAGCAACCGTTGAAAAAATATGTCTAGATCTCAACCCAAGGGACCTGTGACTGCGAGCTGCGAGAGTTACATAATTTCACATCAACTTGATAAGTAGGTGAAAGAGTGGAGTTCAGCCTGCAGCCTGATGATGCTTCCTTGTGGGTAGAGCCTTCTGATGAGGATTTTGGAAACTTCCTCTCTTTCTCCCTGGAGGCAGGACACACACTCTTTCTCTGCTTCACCTTCCTGTTGACAACACACATGGAGCCACACAGATCTGAGTGAACTCTGTGGCAGAGACCTCACCAGCCCTGTGATGCTTCCACCACCATTGGATCTGCAGACTGTGCAGCCACCAGCCTGTGGCCTTCCTGCATTCTGCATCATTGCATGTGGCTGATGCAATTTTTTTTATTTATGGACTAGTATCAGACTTATGGACTAATATCAGACTTACAGACTAGTATCAGACTTGTGGGCTAATTTCATGCTTATGGACTTGCTCTGGACTGGGCTGGGATGTTTTCTTGATATAAAATTACTCTTTGATGTAAAACTCTTTCTTACACCTATATGAGTATCTCTGGATTTGTTTCTCTAGTCAATCTGGCCTAAAACAAGACTTATTTGGAAAGTGGGGTTTTTTGCAGATGCAATTCGTTTCAGGATCTTAAGATGAGATTAGCCTCGATTGACGGGATAGGTCTTAAATCCTGCGGCAAGTGTCTTTATGTAAATAGAGGAAGAGAAAGCCACAGAGAGTCAGGAGAGGCCCCCGTGTGACAATGGAGGAAGCGTTTCAGGGAGACAGTCACAAGGACGCACCCTGGATCTGCTGGAGGCAGGAAAAGGCAAGCCAGGAGTTCGTTCTAAAGTCTGAGGGAGTGTGGTCCTTCAGACATCAGAGTTTGGAATTTTGACCTATAGAACTGTGTTTCTGTTTCATTAATTCATGTGTTTGTGTTTATCACAATTTGTTACATACATTCTAGAAGTAATAAATTGACTCTATTTGGTTCCTCTAAAGAATCCATGGCATTAGTTTCCCTGGGAGAAAATGGAAAGTCATATCTTAGACAAACATATACTTCAGATGGCCAGTAAACCCTGTAAAACGATACATATCTTCTTCTGGGCAAAGCGTTCAGGTGCATTAAATTCTATGTTGGGTGCAGAGTCAAAGCAGGGTCATCACTTTGAGTCAGAAAGTGCAGTATAACAAGAAGATGCATATTAACAAGAGATGGTTTCCTTTGAGGCTAACATTTGGAGATTTCGGAATTTCTTGGAACTGAGGACCAGTTGTCAATAAGCTAACCCATACATGTCATAGTCTGAAAGAATTCTAACCCCAGACAAACATCACTTGGAAAAAAATTGCTTGGATCACATATGTTAATTTTTATAGTTAATTAAAAAATTTTAGAAATAATTTAATAAAATTCATAAAATTTTAGAAATTAAGTTAAATAAATTTCTATAAATGATCACATATGTTAATTTTTATGAACAGACTTCAATAGCACGAGTTGTATATTACAAATTGGGGAGACAACATGATGTTGAAATTAATAAAGAACTTTGAGTGGGACCAATTTGCATTCACTTTTAGTTCTATAACCTACTGCCCATGTAATCGTTTGGGATTTATGTACCTTTTCTTCTATTACCTGCTGATCATGTAACTATAACCAAATTATTGATTTCTCTGAGTATTGTCCTCATTTCCAAAATGGGAATATTCACCCCCCAAAATGTTCAGGTTCAGCCAGGACCTAAACTAAGCTGAAATCCAAAATGTTATTTTTTTTTGAAATGAACAAAAGTACTAAGAGAGAGGCATAAGCGTGCCTATGTTCAACAACACTCCAATTATTCAACTCAGAAATCTATGAATGTAAGTCCATCAGATTTTTTTTATTAATACCTGTTGAGAAGAGCCATGAGATTCCTTTGAAATCAGCTATCACTCCAGGGAAAGCACATTTTAATCTCAAACTTAGCTTCCAAATCATGAAGTATTTTCCTCCTGGAATTTCGACACTAGGGGCTATTACAACAAATAGCATGAAGTGTGAAGGTCTTGTCCGCACTCACTTGATGATTCTGCTCTCGTGCTCTCAGGGACAGTCCTCATTTTCAGGCCATAATGAAACGAATCAATGATGTCTGATTCTGGAAGTCCTTTCCACATTTCATTCTCAATCTTATAAAACTCAATTTACAAAATTTAATTGGTCCTTTGATCACATTCACTAATCCTGTTTAAGAGTTTAAAGCACCCCCGCCCCCTGCAAGTGGTCTTAATTAATGGCTAATATGAAGGAACAAGCTCACATTTGGACTCTATCTGGAAGCCATATTAAAATGCATGTCTCTCTTGGGATTTGATAATGGTCTTCCTTCCACGGACAATTGATTGAGGCAGAATATATAGCAGGTGTTTACAAACTCAACTCAACCTCCGAGGTCATATTGATCTCACTGCTTCCTGTCCATCAACTTCTTACTTTACGGATCAGTCTTCTATATTAGTCTAGGTAGGAGCGAGGACAGAGTCATGACGTAAGAATGAAAGAGCCATGGGTGTAATAAGCAAAAGTGTATCAATTAAATGTGCTACTTCTCCTGAAGTCAAGTCAATTGACAGTCTTTGAAGAGCCAACTTGTTTATGAAAGACCAGGTATTTTCTTAGGAAATATTTCCCAAATAAAGAGTCTTTCCCAAGGTTTTAAAATTGAAAATTGATTTTGCTTATTCTGAAGTTACAGAACTATGATTAAAGCCTTCTTTCATTCTATTTATTTGCTGGTGTGTTGTTCTTTTCTTGAAACATTTTCCGGGTCACGTGATGTCTCCTTGGTTACTCAGCACGCCCTTCCAAAACCAACAGTTGCAACCCTCGTTCACTCGGATTTTGCGGAATTCATTGTGAAAAGAAAGTGCACAGTGGATTAATCACAAATCTCTGAGTCATCTGTAATTATAAAGTAGAATTTCAATAGAAAGGATTTCATTTAAAAATAAAAATGTGTATCGCATACATAAACCTGTCGATATTTACATGTCAATAGCCAGTTGCAATATATTGCAGTAGAGGATTCAGGGATGGTAATGTCCGACAGGGAGGCTTCCCTGCAGAAGGCCTTGTGGAACAGAGCTACTTGGGAAGGACTCTCTTCCATCAACTCTCACTGTTTATGTGGGAAGATGAGGGGCAGCGGCATTTTCTGCGCTAGCATTAAATTACGTCACCTTCTCCTTGATGCTAAATACAACCTACTCCCTTCCAAGTGAACTTCTCAAATTGCACGGTGCAGAAATGACACCAGAAAGGACAGCTTCAACGGTCTTGCAGAAAGCACCATTGTTTCCTAACAGTGTGGAAAATAATATTAAACTATTTATAGCGATTAAAACACCCTCCATAAGTGTATATTGAAATTATCCAGAGAGGTCACTGCTGCACCTTTCCTGTGTGGTGTCCGGCTTTCTCTGATTTACATCCATGCGCTACATGGCCTTCTGGCACTGTCTGTTTTAGAAAAACGAAAAATACTACGGGGGAAAAAAAAAACCCTTTATATTTTACCATTGTCACCAAAACTAAATAAATGATACAAATGATTCGTTTTCTGGTTTACAAGTAAAGCTAGAAATTATGTGAAGTTGGGACTCTTGAATTATTCATGTGTTCTGATTGAATGGGATCATTATCTCTGGCCTTACAAGCTAATAAATACTGTCTAATGCCTGGGTACTGTTTTGATGTAATAGTGTCAGGAACAAGAAAAACAATTGGCTTCTTTGCAAGCTTGAGCCTAAATGAGGGAGGGGTTTCTTGATGAGTTCATTGCAGGAAATGTGTGCACCACATGCGCGTGTGCACAAGACGGGGCATAGATGCGTGTGCATTTTCACTCGTGTCTAGACACAGATAGAAAATGGCTTCAACAACCCTGTTCATTGGCCTTCTCGATCTTTCTACAGGTATTTTACCTAGATGAACAACTAAAGAGTTACAGAATACCTTAATTGTCTGGGATTTGCTGCAATTTTTTTTCCTCCTTTTTCATTTGTCATACAGTTTGTAAAAGTATTTCAGCAAATGCAGATAGAGGCTCAGTAAATGATTATGCTATCTAATCGTTTGCCAGTGAGCAGTCAAATAATCTTAAATTATAGACCAGTGGGTGTTTTTTTCTCCCAGATTGATTTCAACGAGTGAATTTGCCTGAGTTTAATATCAGTCTAAACCAAAGACAGTGTAGAAAGCCTGAATGAAGGTTGTGCTCTTAAAGGCAATCACAGAAGATACACATTTGTAGAAGGTCTGAATGCACAGAGATTAAACATATTCAACAGTTTTAAAGAAAGTAAAATGGAGGCTGGACTATGTTATGAAATGCCTTTGTAGGCCAGTAGTTATAGAAATGTACCAGAATCTGTTAGTCACCAAAGGAAGAATATCATTATTGACTGTGCTGATTTGTTTAACATAATAGGCACTGATTTTTTCCTCTAGAACAATACTTATTTTTGTTTTACAAATGATGTAGAGTCTATCAAGAGTATAAGAACCATCAACAAAGAGCCTTTTAGCAATTCAATAGTTTACAAAATGTACTCAAGACCCAAAGTCTGTTTTCGGCGGCAGCTGGCTTGGTTCTGCACATGAGAGGTCGTCCAGGGTATTTTCCTCCACGTCTAGCACACGCTAACAAATCCTGTCTTTTAATTAAGGTTTTTTTAACAGGAATTAAAGTGTGTGAACCATCTACTGGAATGAGTGTGAACACTATTTCAATAGTGTTGTTAAGGCAGACTGGTCTGTTTGTTTGGGTTTTTTTCCTGTCTGATGCAAAGAAGCAGTGAGGGCAAGTAAGGCTATGGGGCTTTTGATTGTTTGCTTATTAAGTGCATATTGTCTATGAGCTGCTGTAGTTTACCCCGCCTTGGGATTTTATTTCTCCCTAATTGACCATAGAATTAGATTCTCCAACTGAAGTGAACGCATATGAATTTGGAGCACGAATGAAATGTCAAAGATGGGTAAATGCTCGTTTTCGATTTGTGAATTATTATCCCTTCCATTGCCTTTTAGAAACAGGAAGTGGCGCTCAAGAAGGCGAATAAGACGTTGCATACCCTTGTCTCCCAGAAGGCACAACCTGCCAAATCTCTGGCGCTTTGCACCTGTCAGAGCACGAGGTGGGCACCGGACAGTCACCCCCACTCTAATCCCGCAAGGCCGGCGTGCTTGGCAGGGCTTTCACCACACACCTGTCCCCAAACAGAGCTGTTGGCACTTGGCTCCCCTGTTCATTCACAGGGTGACAGGCTGCACACAAGACAGATAAGTGGCTGCAAGGCTGTGCCTGTGGATACAGCCAGAAGGAACCAGGGAACATGGCCGGCGTTCTCCCTAACTCGCCGCCCGTATTGCAGAAAACGTGAGGAGTGGTCTATGGAGTAATAAAAGCATCTTATAAAGAAACTATGCCCCCTAAACACTCATGTCTTTTTGATATCAGGTTGCAAAGGGGTGGCACGTGGAAGAAAGGAAGCAGCCGTCTGACTTGGGGAACTTCCCATACAGAGCTCTTTGCTCAACATGAGCTTTGAAGGAGAGGGGGTGGAACATGAGCATAAACAACCCAGTGAGGTGCAAAGAAGGAAAGCCGAAGGACACAGCTCCGTGGCCCCTGAATGCTGTCGCGTTCTCGGAAACTTGTACACGGCTCTCTCCTCTTGTCCTGGAACACGGGGTTGGTGGGCTGTTTACCATCAGAGCTCCACTCTGATTGTAAGATTCCGGGCCTTACAATAGGAAATACTCGCGTAAGGGTGGAGCCCTAATGATAAACAGCCCAAGATTCTGGGCCTCAAGTAGAAAGAAAATGCTTTGAAAATGATGATGGCAACAGATGTACAAATGTGCTTGACACAATGGACGAATGCATGGATTGTGATGAGAGCTGTAAGAGCCCCCAATAAAAGTACTTAATGAAAGATTAAAAAAAAAGATCTGGGCCTGCCACCCTTTCAAAGAAGCTCATTCCCCAAAAGCCTTAGGCCCTCACCCTGCACGTGGGAATACATGTCTTTACCAGGCAGCCCTCTTCTGGGGGTTCTCAGAAGAACCATGTGGAAAGAGATGCCAGGTCTACTTAATACGTGTAAAGCGATCACTGGAACTCAAATGTGGGCAGGCCCATCTAAATTGAGACCCAGGCCTACACTCGATGTCTGGGTCTATTCCGAGTGATTGGGGCGACACTGGGACTTGCTGTCTCTTGGGTATTTTATGATCAGATCCTTGGGCTTTGTAAGGACTCCATTTGCTGGTATTTACAGACTTTCCCCCCATGGTTAGCATGTGATGGTTCCTTCACTAAGCGCCCCGCTTCCCCTTCCAGCAGGACGCAGGCCAGTGCATCATTCTGTTTTCAGTGGTCCCTCTGTCGTCGTTGCTGGTCCCTGATGCCCAGCGTAAGGAAGGCGAGGCCAACACTCCCCACAGCGCTGCCAGCTTCTGCCCTTGCTCCCCTTTGCTCTCTTCTGCCCGCTGACATTCTTTATTTTTTCATTATTTATCCGATCTCAGGTAAAGGTTACTTAAACTAATTTTGATACAAGCGTATCATAGATAGAATCCAACCAAGTCAATGGAGATTGTCATCCATATAATAATCGGATCTCAACCTAAAGAAATAATCCAGATCTCTACACAGCTTGTGTAGTTAAACCCTCTTTTTTCATCACACTATATGTATGTTTAGTTATAGGACAATCCAAAGGCCTTATAGGAATATGTTAAATCTACATATATATGTATGCCTTCACATATATAAAAGGTAACTCAAAAAGCATTAGTACGGGGATTCCAGTTCATTCCTGCAGCAGTTTATTTTAAACCAGAATGTGTTTAAACATGTTCCTATCATCGGCAGGTGGCTAGGGACAAGCTCTCCTTGTAACATTGGAAACGCACAAGGACGCCTTAAGGACACACAGGGTCTAGTGGAGACTGCTTTCAGAGAGGACCTGTGGCTGGGCACAAGGCGGAGAATTCAGCCCAGAAGACTGTGGCACCGTGTCCGCAGCGGGCGGGGACTGTCCAAAGAAGGGATCTTGTACGCTTTCTTTCAAGGGACACACGGGGATCTTATTAGAACGGATTAAGAAGTTTAAGGAAATAAAAAACTGCATTGGAGAGGGGGCAGAATCAACCCGGTGGAATTGTTTTCCATCATTGTTTTGGGAAGAACACTTGGAACCCTCGCTCTGCCCGCCCCACAGCACTGGCCGTGCATTTCTACTTCACCTCGCGGCACAACTCAACCAAGAGGTAAAAGGAACACACTCGGAGGCTCGCAAGCGTGTAAATTGTCGAGTGCAGCATTTTTCAGAAAAAAGATTAGAGAGAAGAAAACAGGCCATCCTGGATGGAGTAGATGTTGAGAAACAATAGCTGGACATGACCTAAAGATCTCTGCGATTTTGTAGCAACATTTATTTTTCTTGTGGAAAACTGCTCTTTAGGGTTTGCAAGGCTGTAAGCTACATGGCGTAGATAACCTTATCTTTCTCCTGTGGTGAGACCGGTGGGTTCAAAGTGCCAACCTTGCGTTTAGCAGTCCGATCCTTAGTCCAGCAAACCAGCAGGACTGCTCCCTGAGGCATAGGCTGATTGTATTATCTGGGTTCAAGTGGGCCCTTTGGCTCGGCTTGGTCTCCCTCCAGTAACCCCATTTAGGTCAGGACTGGTGGAGAATTTGAAGCATTCACCTTTTCTTTTCTCCAAGCGATGACCGTTCACATTTATTTTTTTTTATGCAGAGGCAGTGAATTATTGAATGTGGCTCTTCTAGGCAAGAAGAAAACTCCCACCAAATAACCTTTCACTACATGGGTCTGGTAAGTAATGGGGGAAGATACTCAGAGGATTCACCTGTGAGTCATAATGAAAGGAGTCCCTGGTGTGCCACCTCCTGTGTATAAAATGAGCCCATTGAGAAGCAGGAGGAGGGAGCTCACTTCGAGCCAGAACCAGGAGTGTAACTCATCTTTTGGACCCGAGACCCTGTGCAGTGCACCTCCTGGATCCCTATGGTAGCTACACCATCAGAGGAGAAGCAGCAGAACTAGGAGCCAGAGTGCAGGACAGAAGGATGGACAGCCCAAGCCAGAGGGCAAGTGAAGGTGAGTGCTTTTGTGCAGGAGGCTGACTTGCTGAATGGGGTGCCTCTGGGGCCTTAATTCAGGAAGTTGGGCTAGCTTATCCAAGGGAGCGGAACAGAGCCAAGTGCCTTTGGTTTGAGGCTTACAGCTGCGTGGTATGCCCCTTTAGGAATGTATTGGCAGACAAGAAAGAACTTCCTAACTCGTCCTGGTAAACAACTACCCCGTGCATTTCTTACTGGCATGGCAACTTGTTCACATCCTTAAGAAACCCTTTAGGCTGTGAGTTCTGTGTAGCCACCCCAATAGACATCAGAACCCAGAGAGACTATGCGGAGAAGGAAAAGAGAGAACACGAAGGAAACAACTTGTTTAACTCATATGCAGTTTGATTTATTTATTTTAGCCTTTTACTGTGAGTTGGCAGGGTTCACCTCTCAGATCATCCTGTTGGCTTTCAGCAACTTAAGCAACTTACCAAGTCTCCGAGTGGTGCAGGGATGCTTTGTGACTGACTTGCCTGTGTCTCTGAGTGGGGAGATGCTGACTGTTTTCAGTTTATCTTTTTGTTTTCAGCAATGCACAAGAATTGCTTTTGCCATTTGTTGAAAATAGTACATCTGTGGATGTCAACATATATCAAATGTCTTCTTATATCTATGTAGTGTAAGTTCTAGGCATGAATGAAAAAAAAATCAACCTTCGTGGCTGGGAACAGTCCTTAGTTATCACAAATGTGGAGATATTCATAAGCCCTGGCGCCACAGTGGATTAAGGGTCACACTGCTAACCATTTGTAGGTGGCTCACACCCACCATCGACTCTGCTGTCTGCTTCCATAAACATTTGCTATCTCACACACCCTCTGTCAGCTCACCATGAGCCGCAGTGCACTTGATGGCAGTGGGGTTCAGTTTTATGAACCACATAGGGTTCTTGGAAGCTTGATGTGGAACCCTACATTCTGGTCCAATCCTTAACTATCTGCCTATCCTTCACGAAGTTGACCGAATTCTTAAGTAAAAGCCATGCTCCCTTTTATGTTCTAGGGGACTGAACTTGAGCTGGGGAATGTCCCCGAGGTTTGGAATCCCCTCTGGTTGTGATCACATTTCATGTTTGAATCCATCAGAGAGGTTGCCCTTCACACCTTGTTATCCAAGGGAAATAACACTTCCAACAGCTCACAAGGGCACTAACTGGCATGCAATAATAAAAAAAAGTATAACCTTTATTATCATTATATAGAGAACTTGTTCTACTTCAGGGACTATGTAAAGTTCGTATGGTTTAATTTTTCAAATCTTCCAAACAAACCAATGAGTTACACTGTCATTAGTCTCACCATTCTGCAGGTAAAACTCGCCCCCAGCGCCTACATTAGTATTACATCTCTGCCCCTGCAAGCAGGAATGCGGGTCAAACTATGTCAAAGGAAAGAAGTGGGGGATTCCCCTTTGCACTACATTGACTTTACATGATCAGAACATTTTAAGGTTTTTGCTGTACTTCATATCCATATACAGTGATTAGAATACAGTGAACGGAAACGTGTGAGAACCCTCTAGCTCTAAAAGGCCGTTGTTCTTGAGGACGTCCTTCACAAAGGGGAAGAGAAAGAAGAAGGTGTGGGTTAGGTCTGGGACGGTCCTCAAGGAAGCCGGCAGGTATACATGTTCACTCTGGCTTCCTCAGGACTGAAGCCCTTCATCGGTGCTGCAATTTCTAGAGTGGCCACTAGATGTCAGGCATAAAGTCTAGGTGTGGCAATTAAGGTGTCCCTTTCCTCAGTGGCCTATTCACAAAAGGGAGCATGTCTATCCACCGTTGTTTATTTTAAAGTCTCTGACCCCAGGGACAGCTTCCTTCTATCCGTTTCCTTCGGCCTTATGGCCAATGACATTACAATGTCATGTGATGCGCTGCCCCATCGGCAAAGCCCCTCGCTCATTGATTCCAATTCACAGCGACTCTGTAGGACAGAGTAGAAATGTCCCTCTGGGTTTCTGAGACGCCGAATCCTTACAGGAGGGGAAAACCTTGTGTTTCTCCAAAATGCGACGGGAGGTGCCAAACTGCTGACCTGGCATGTGCAGCCACCAGATGTCCTCAGACGCCTCAATCACAAGGAGCACGTCTTTGCGTTCTCCGCGCGTAGGATGGTGCATATTTGACTAACGGGTCTGAGAAACATTTGTCATTTGGTGGCTGAAGGGCTGCTTTGAGGATCCTAGACAAAGAAGCCAAGATACTTTTGACGGAGTCATAAAAGTACTCTCCCCAAACGCAAACCTCCCTGCCATGGAGCGGATTCTGGCTCATAGCACCCCTACGGCACGAAGTGGAACTGTCCCCGGGGTTCCCAAGACTGCGGTTCTGTAAGCGAGCAGAAATCCCCCTTTGTCACCAGAGCTGCTGTTGGTTTAGTACTGCTCACCTTGCGGTTAACAGCCCAATGTCTTATTACCCAGAGCTACTCCGGGAGCTAGTTAATGGAAGCACGTGCGCTGCCTGTTTTCAATGCACGCAGACGCGTGACATCTGAGACAGCCGGGCCGTTTCTCCTCCTTGGTTCCCGCTAGTTAAGACACGGGAATGGCGAGGGACCCGTGACTCCGTCCTTCCCTATCCCTTGGTGTTGACAGCTGAAGAGCAATCAGCCGGTTTCTACTCTTCCGCAGACAACCTCGATTCACCATTCTCATGGGCGGCGTTCTGAACAGGAGAGGCTCTCTTCGCTGGAGTTCATTTAGAAATTAGAGGTCAGGTGGTGTGCTATAAATTGGAGGTGAAGAAAGAGCTCCCGGAGTAGCACACACCTCAGAGTAGAGTCAACAGCTGGTCTTTCAGGAGGGCTCATGATCAAGGAAGCTTGTGGTCAAAATGTACAGAGATCTTAGTAAAACCAACCTATGGGATCCGAAGGGCCACGTCTGGGGGGGGGAGCCCAGGAGGCAGGGAGGATGAGTGGAAATAGAAAGCACTGTGATCGTGTGATGATTGCAACTGAACTATATGGATTATTGAACGGAGAAGCAACTTTCTCTGCAAACTCTCACCCAAATAAAAAGAAAATTTAAAAGTGAATAAGGTGAAGAGAAAAACAGAGATATTGGTAGGCAGGATGTTAGCCGGACAGAGGTCTGCCGCAGGAATCCGATAACCAACTCTGGTTCCGGAGCACACCCTGTCTGCAGCCTGCAGAAGACTTGGGAAGAACCCAGCGGGATTCCTCTCCCCCAGGGAAACCCGGACCCACACATCAGCCAGGCTGGGGCCAGTGAGAGTTTGCACCAACAGCCAGGCAACAAGTGAGTTTCTAGATCCAAGTACACAAGCAGCCCTAGACGACAGCCACCAATCGGAGCACAGGGTTTGAGGTGTGACTGCCCATCGAACTGTCCAATGATTACGGGTACCTCTCAGATCATGCGGATTCCTCTGGGAAAGGCAGATGAATGATCCCACGGTTAAGACAGGCCCAATGTGCAGCAAATGGCCTGCAAACATGAGTATCCATAGCAAATGGCCTGCAAACATGAGTATCTGTAGAAAGTAGAGTTTGGAAAGCAGACAGCTTTCAAAGGTCTCAAGAACCCTCACAAGTGATCATAGACAGAGTAGCTCATGATTTTGAATCAAAGCAGTTAATAAGGTAAAATGATTTCAACTATCCTACACTCATCAAAACTTCTAATAGCGTGTTTCCTTTATTTATTTTTACTTGTTTCCTGAATTGGTCGAAGGATTACAGAGCCTATTTTTAGCTTCATGTTCCATAATTTACTCGCATTTTTGCTCTTTCTTATTCATTTTAATCCCCTCAAGGTAAGATCACCTATCCCCTTTCATTCCGTGTTTCTATGCTTCCTTAACCCTTCTGAGTGTCCTTGGCTGTACTGCCCATTTGATCTCAAAGGACTGAGATGTGTATGGTTTGTGTACGTTCTAAGATGTATATATTCTGAGATGTGTATATTTCCCTGGAATTATTATTTCTCTTATAGACCTGTCTGTTGTTTGGCTGAAAATCGAGCCAGGTGGCAGGGATGGTGTGAGGGGTGGTGGTGGTGGTAGACCATTTCAGTTCCAGATTTGAAAGGTGATTTAAAGGCCTTCGCCTTGGGGAAGTCCGTCAGACTCTTGTCGACAAGGAAACCTGGCCTTTTATTCTAAAATGTGAATGCTTTTAACCTCTGAGAAATCTCATGGTCTGAAAGAAATATGCCCAGGGCAAGAATTTTACACATATTGATATTATGATAGTCCTGACACTTGCAAAGAGATCTAAGACATTGCACATTCATTGAAATAAAAATTAAGAGGGAGAAACAATCTTCCATAAATGATATATAGGTTCTAGTATTAAAAAGAAATCACAAAATATTTTAAATTGTTTTCTATTGGAAATCAAACTGCTATATTAAAATGAGCATTAATTCAATAGGCTATAGGTTTTGATGATGGGTCTGTTACTTAATAGGATAGAGAGGTTCATTTTGACAACATGGGCAATAGGAGCATGTGGGATTAATCAGGTTACAGTTTGATTAGAGGGCAAAGAAATAAATGCCTCTGCATGGCCCAACTCCCTCTTTCTTGCTCTCTGGTGATCTGACCAGCATGTGGCTGATTTAGCTAGGGCTTTGCCTCAACTTGTAAGCTACACTACCTGTGAGACAAGTCAACCAGTGGATTGTGTTACTAGAGCTTGAGGTTCCTTCAAGACCTGCTTCACTCTCTGTTGATGTGTACATCACTTGAACTTGAGGCTGGTTGTTCTTGTTGCCTTGTATTACTTGAGTTCAATCTGGGCCTATCTGAGCCTATTTGCTAAATTCCTGAGCTGATGACTGTGATGAGCCACCCTGTTGTTTGCTGCCTGTGAGCAGACTCTGCCTGCATTGCGCGAGGGAAGTTGGCTGTCTGCTTCCTTGACCTTGGACCCTGCAGCCTCATGAGTTGAAAGACTTCCAGAATATTAACTACTCCACAGAAGTGAATTGAACTGAGCCCTCTGTACTACTGTGTGGACTAATTAGCTATTGTATTCCTTCCTGCTATATAAATCTATCTATCTAAACAAAACCATAAAATCATAAGTGTCCTGGATTTGTTTCTCTAGAGAACCCTGCCTAACACACTTAGTAAATGTGATCACCAGGAATTCTTCATGCTGAGATTCATTTTCCATAAGTGAAAAGCAGAGGTCATTGTACCTACCATGAAGAATTGTTATAAGGATTAGAAGATACCCAAGTTCATAGGTGGCACTCAATAAACAACTATTACTATGAATCTCATGGGCATTATTATTATTACACTGAGTTAATACACCTCTAAGACGTGATGGTGAAATAGGTTATGCATTGGTTGCTCCCCATAAATTCAGCAGTTCCAACCCACAAGCTGTCCTGGGGTAGAAAGATGAGGCTTTCCGTGCCTGTAAAGATTTGCAGCCTCAGCTCACTAGAAATGTGAATCTACTCCATGACAGTGAGAGCCTATTGTTAAGTGGAGGAATCGAATTAAGGAAGTTAAATGAGCCCAAGTTCCTATAAACTTCCTTCCCCTACTCCTTAGGATACATTTATTGGAAATGTCACAAAAATGGCCAGTTGAAGAGGGCTATTTTTAAAACTAGCTAGAACTCTGCTCTTCCACAGGACAATAGAGACACTCTGCAATACACCGTTCAAAAGTCACACAAGACAGGCCCCCGCGCATCTGGCATATTGGTGGCCCAATGCCAGGCACAAGTTTAGAAGCCCTCCAGACAGAGTAGAGTGCAACTGAAGGTGATAATCTGGTGCCCATGGTTTACCCCTGTTGCCTCAAGAGAGCTCACATTGAACTAAACAAGTCCACCAGCCTCTGAGCAACAATGGATGCAAAGTAGTTGGAAAACCCTTCACAATGAACAGTGCTGACTTTGCGGGAAATGGAAAGCTATCCTGGAATATGAATCAGGCTGAACTCCAAGCAGTTATTCCCGGTGAAAAGAACCATCGTGACCCAGGATTGCATTGATCCCTCATTGCCTTATGAGCCTCCTTCAATACACAGAGAAAACTCATCCATGCTCGAGTTCCCACATTAGGAGAAAAGGATAAGAACTGAGGATAACAAGTGTGACTAGAGCTTCTTTAATGAGTAGTCAATCGAGATTTTAAAAGGTGTTTTTGTCCAGGTTGATTAGAGAAACAAATCCAGGGAGACTCATATGTGTATAAGAAAGAGCTTTATATCAGAGTATTTGTACATTAAGAAAACATCCCAGCCCAGTCCAGAACAAGGCCATAAATCTGATATTACCCCTTTTGTCCAATACCAGTTTATAATTTCCTCCTCAGACTCACACAACACGTGCAATGACAGGAATGCAGGAAGATCCCAGGACAGTGGGTGGAAAGTCCTGTGGATGCAGTGGTGCTGGAAGCATCTCAGCGCAGGCATGGTTCTCCATGTAGCTCCTCCAGTTCTAAGGCTCTGGTTCCATCAGGGGTCTCCATGTGGCTTGTCAGTTGGAAGATAAGCAGAGTGTCTGGGTCTGGCTTCCAGTGAGCTATTTATCTTTGTAGCATCTCCAAATGAGGTCATCGAGCTGACCTCCACCCCTTCACTCTTAATAGTCTCAAGTTGATACAAGATTATGTAACTACCACAAAAGGTTAGTAATCTGCTGTGCTTTTGTTAATTTGTGGAGCCTAAAGAGATATTTAGAATGCTATAGTGAAACAAAATAATTCAAAGGGAATTAAGTTCTTTATAGCACCACTACCCTACCATCAAGCACATGCCCATACACTCACTCTTCAGTTCCCACAGGGTGCGTCACGCACCCTCAGACAACCTCAAGATTATTTTCAAGACTTGGCCAAGCAACATTTCTCTCATTTATTTAGGAGAAACGTGGGGTTCTCATGGTTGATTTGAAATATCTAATAGGAAAGATTAGTACCCATGTGAAAAATGCAGCCTGAAAAAGACATTATTCCAAAGACTATTTCACAGGCAGGCAAGCTTGCATTTCTCTTCCTCACTCCTGGGACACCATGTCAATCCCTGCAGCTCATCTTTCAACATGCCTCACTCTCTTCAGATTCCAACCACTGCCCCAGGCTGTTCAGGCTTCTAAAGTCACGATCCTTTCATTACTGAAACCACTCAACGTAATGTCTTTAACTTCCTTCATCCTGGCCTTAACACATCTCTATAGCGTCGTTGTCTCTGAAGATGAAGTGAGCTTTCTACTTCCAAAGGCTAACCCCACTACCATGCACTGGGGTGATCCTAGCTCAATCTGTCTGGTGGTTCGCCATCAACCTTTCGGGACAGACTAAATAACTGACAGGTCTACCTGACCAGGTGTAGGTAAGGATGATATTTGAACAATTTGACTTCTGAAACATGTCTTCTCCGCCACCCTCAAATGTGTATTTCCTCCGTGTTCCTTTTCTTGGTTAATGGCACCACCACATGTACCAATTTGTCAGCATGAAGCCATTTTGGACTCCTCCAAAATCCCTCTCAGTTGTCTGATCTTTGTTACCTACCAAATATCATTCAATGTTTTTACATTGGCTAGCTCACTTCATTTTTTCTGCAACACTCTTAAGTAGTGTGTTTGACCAGGTTGACTAGTGAGACAAATCCAGTGATATTCATATATGTATAAGAAAGAGCTTTATATCAAAGAGCAATTGCATATTGAGAAAGTATTCCAGCCCAGTGCAGATCAAGTCCATAAGTCTGATATTAGCTCATATGTCTGATAACTAATCCATAAATTCCTCTTCAGACTAATGCAGCACATGCAATGATGCAGAATGCAGGACAATCACAGGCTGGTGGGTGAAAAGTCTTGTGGATCCAATGGTGGTGAAAGCATCTCAGCGCTGGCATGAGTCTCCGTGTGACTCCTCCGGCTCTCTGAGTGTCTCAACAGCAAGAAAGTGAAGGGGAGAGAGAAAGACTCTTCCAGGGCTCAGCAAGTCTCTGCTGGCTTGTCAATAGGAAGGTCGAGGCAGAGAGAGGAAGTTCCCAGAATACTCATGAGAAGGCCTCACCCCTAAGGAGGCATCCTCAGACTGTGACATGATTGACAGGCCAAACTCCACCCTACACTTATTTATCTAGTTAACATGAAAATATGTAACTACCGCACATAGATACCATTAATACACCAATTTTATAGATTTTAAAAAACCTATAGTTGGAGATTTTTCTTATGTGACCTTTGCAGTCACACAATGCGTGATTCCTTCCTTTCCTTCTTCATGGCTCCGACCAGCTGTTTCTACTTCCACTTATCTGTGAGTGTGTTGTACTGCTGTGGTTTGCATGTTGCTGTGATGCTGGAAGCTACATAACTGGCATTTCAAATGCCAGCAGGGTCACTCGAAGTGAACAGGGGTCAGCAGAGCTTCCAGACTAAGAACATATTGCAAAGAATAAATAGGCCGGCCACTTTGGAGGAATTAAATGTTGGAAATCTTATGGGTAGCATGAAAATATTGTTAGATACTGAAAGGCTAAAGAATAGAAGCAGAATATTGTTAGAAATTATGCCAGAAGATAAGCCTCTCAGGTCTGAAGAGAACCCGCCTTATCAAAGAAGAGTCAACCATAATGGTGTCAATGGAGTAAAGCCTATGGAATTAAAGCCTTTAGGACCTTCATTAGCCGGTGGGGCACAGTGCACATGGAAGCACACCAGCTTGTGTAATTCAAAGATTGTGAATAATCTCTGAATAATCTGAGGAAGGGAACAGAATCAGAGTAAATTGTGAACATCCTGATTTCAGAGGTTATGGATGCCTGTGGACAGCCAAAATCCACGTGTTGGGTTTCCAAATGGATTAAAGCTCCCGTGAATTCCCTCTGACCATCAGTCAGGGAGGTAAATATCACACTGCCCCCCAAAATGAGAAGAAGCAACTGCTAAAATCTACTAGGAACTGGAAGTTGGAATAAATCAAGGGGAATTCAAAGTTATCCAAAGTGAAATGGAATGGAATACATAAAGATCATAGGGTCAGTGAGCTGATGTGGACTGGGAATGGCCATTTTGAATCAGAAAATCATATCGCTTACTATTCTGGAATTGGCCCAAGCAATAAGAATGGCATTGCGTTCATCAAAATCTATCTTGAAGTACAATGCGGTCTTTGACAAGATTATATCTATCAATATTCAAGGAAATTCAATTAATACAACTATTATTCAAATTTACATACCAACCACTAAAAAAGTGGTGAGAAACTGAAGAAATCTATCAGGGTCTTCAGCTGAAATTTATTAAACATGCAAGCAAGATGCTTTTAGAATTATTAGCAATTAGAATGCAAAACTTGGAAACAAATTTTTGGAACATTAGTTGGAAAATATGGTCTTGGTGACAAACGATGTTAGATATTGCATTTTGCTGTATGAATTTTATATGTAACTACTGCAGCCACACAATGCATGGCTCCTTTCTTTTCTTCATCATCCTAATCAGTGATATGTTTATAGCAAATGTCTCTTCTCAGCAACACAAATGGTGAATGTGCACGTGGATTTTTCCTGATGGCATACACAGAAATAAAGCTGACTACCTTTGTGGGAAGAGAGAATGGAGAAACGAAATATCAGCAGCTGCGATTAAGCCAGGAGAAGACTGAAGAACAGAGCAACCATTGCACATATGTGAATTCAAAAGTTTTAAATTGAAGAAAAGCAAAACAAATCCACAAGAGACAAAATATGACCTTGAGTCTATCCCATCTGAATTTCAGGGACATCTCAAGGACAGATTTGCTCCAGTGAACACTAATACACTCCGTAGAGGACTCGACGAGCTAGATAACTAACCTCAAGAGCATTGTTCCTGCAGAGAGCAAACGTCCTTAAAAAGACAGGCTGGAGACAGAAGAGGACTTGGAATAAGGATCATCATTGTTGATGTCAGATGGATCGTGGCTCACAGAGAATACCAGAAAGATGTTTACTTTTGTTTTGTTTTGTTTTGTGCCAAAGCATTCGACTGTGTGGATCATAACAGACTGTGGATAACCATGAGAAGAATGGGAATTACAGACTTCATTGTGCTCCTGTGGAATGTGTGTGGATCAAGAGGCAGTTATGCAAAAGGGAAAGGGAATATCACATGGTTTAAAATCAGGAAAGTTATGGAATAGGGCGGCATCCCATCACCATATGTATTCAGTCTGCATGCTAAGCAATAATCAGAGAAGCTGACTGACATAAAAGAGTATGTGGCATCAAGACCGGAAGAAGGCTCATTACCTCTATGTGATGCGCAGATTATACAATCTGGCTTGCTGAATGTGAAGAGGGCGTAACACACTGGCTGATGAATTCCCCAAACTGCAACCTTCAGTTAGATTCAAATTCCATGCAAAGAAACAGAAATCCTCACGAATGGACCAATGGGTAACATCATGAGAGATGGAGAACAGATGGAAGTGGTCAAGGATTTAGTCTTGCTCGGATCCACGATCAATGTTCATGGAAGAAGCAGTCAAGTGACCAAAAGACACACGCTACTGCCGAAGGCCTCTTTAACGTGCTGACAAGAGGAGGTTCCTTTGAGGACTAAGGTGAACCTCAGCCAAGCCGTGGGATTTTCAGTTGCCGCCTGTGCATGTGACATATGAACCAATAAGACTGAAGAAGAATCGATACATTTGAATTACCTTGTTGGCGAGTAGTACGGGAAGTACCATGGAGTGCCAAAAGAACAACTCTGTCTTGGTAGAAATATTGCCAGACGCTCCTTAGAGGGAAGTATGGCGAGATTTCATTGCATGTACTTCGGGCATGTTCTCAGGAGAGACCCATCCCTGGGCATCATGCTTGCTAAAGCCGACGAGTTGGTACAAAGAGGAAGACCTTAGACAAGATGGTTTGGCACAGCGGCCCAGAAGATTGACGCAAGGGGCTCAAACACAAGAACCGTTGTGAGGATGCAGTGGGACCAGGCGGTGTGTCCTTGTATTGTACACAGTCAGAACGAACCGGATGGCACCTCACAGCAATATACATCTTCTCCTCTTGAGTCTTCGTGCACAGGGCAGCCTTCTGTTTACGAGAGTCTTCTAACAGAATGTTATACCTCTAGGTTTGTTCGTCTATCTGCCTTCGGATCCATTTCCAAAATGAAACCAGCTCTAGAAATTTCGTTGTACCTCTTAGTACAAACCAAGGGCTCCCTTCTTTTTCGCCTCCTCCGTGCGACATTGTTTGTTCTTTGCCT
This sequence comes from Echinops telfairi, assembly GCF_000313985.2. NCBI lineage: Eukaryota > Metazoa > Chordata > Mammalia > Afrosoricida > Tenrecidae > Echinops > Echinops telfairi. The sequence goes on along the minus strand of NW_022108124.1, from coordinate 22,537,301 downwards.
GGAGATCCCATGCGTCTTTTTCATCCCTGTCGACCGAACTGTAACGTCCAATTTCCCACGTGAATTGCTCCCACATGCTCCTCCTTCTTCGTCCCACTGGCTCCATGCCAACTGCGCAGAATACGCTACACTTCTCCTAAACTGCAAAAACTACAGTACTCAGTTATTCCAAACCCAAATCTAGTTAAACAAACACCATCTATTACTGTGGAGTCGATTCCCATGGAGAGTGACTCCACAGCCCGAGAAGAACTGCCTTACCTGGTTTCCCAGGCTGACCGTTTGTACTGAAGCAGATTGACACTCCCCTTAGGTCACACAATGGCTAATCACGTGGCAGCGAGCAGATCCGTGGGCAGCAGATGGGCCCCGCAAGGGAAAACCTAGGCGGGCATGGCCATTTCAAATTCAAACCCAAACAGAATTCCAGGCAATTGTGGAGATGACTTATATTCTTATTTATTTATTCATTTAT
>NW_022108124.1:22534011-22535702 GCF_000313985.2 Echinops telfairi | reverse complement strand
AACTCTCTGTTCATCCTTAATTTTTCTATTAGCTTCTCTTTATACCCCCAACCCATACCTCCTTCACTTCTGTTATGAATCTCTTTGGACGTCAGTGCATTACTCAGACCGAGAACCTGTCCCTTTGTCCGCAGTTAGTCTTGTACTATTCAAATATCCAGCAGGAAACTCTAGTTGAACTTTCTCTCAGGTCTCACTAGTTTTTTACCCTCTCATCAATGTTTTCCCCTTTCTCTGAATATATCACCAAGGTAGGTGATCCATGCCAAACAGCTACTTTGGGATTAATTTGACAGTTCTACATGGGACCTTAAGCATGACTATCCTTTTGCCCACTTTAGTCAGGTAGACCTAAAGATGCCCTATTCCTATCAAGGTCTATCTCCTTTACCAGTTTTATGGGAGAACCTTAAATTAAGACTACTTAGTAATCAAAAATGTAAAATAATTAACCATATACCAGGTATTTGTACTTTATATTCATTCACATTTAATCATTATAAAGAAAAGATGAGCATTAGTATCAGGCTCACTTCTTTTTATTTAGAAACTGAAGTTATTCTTGGGGTCATATAAGAAGTCGAGGGTTGGAATGACACTCAGGGCCATCTGGCTTTTGCTTCCCTGCAGCAACTTACAGAAGCCCCGTCCCATGCAGTTATTTATGTGCTAGTGGTATCTCATCCCTTTCTTTATTTTAAAGCCAAGTACCAGATCTTCCTTACGTTGACCTTGACTTATAGCAGCCACCAGAATGCCTTGGCTGTAGAAGAAAGTCAACACAGATTTATTGAGTGTTTGAATAACTGGAAAATCATTTAAGAAGTTTAATAAATTTAAAGTTAGTCTTTACCCTGATGTAAATTTTCTGACTTATTTTCCCCCAGACACATAAACAGAGCAAGATGCATTCTTCCACCCCACATGCTCTCATCTCGGGTACTGGATGTAGGAGTTGGATACATTTGACCGTTGGAATGAGTTGCACCAAGATAGGGCTTGAGCTCCTGCATTTTTATGTTACTGATCAATTTTAGCCAATGTAGTTTGCACTCTGTTTCTTTTCTCAATCTTTGAAGGGGTAGAGCATAGGTGGAATATAGTAGAGAATAAATAGTTCACATTCTCTTTATCTAATTAATCATTTATGAAAATTCAGCTGGAGAAAAAAAATAAGCCTCAAGTTTCCAATTTTTCCTCTCAGTCAATGGTAAAAAATTAATAATATGAAAATATGTCAGACTATTTTAATTGTATGAGTCAACTACACAAGCCGTGTTTCATTGGGATGTTTTTCTAAATACACATGAATTCAAGTACTTTGCAAGCATCTTGCCAAATTCAAATGGCTGGTTAAAATGTAAGGAGAGTGTGGGATTGATATTCCACTTTTCCAATTAAGAACAATTTTCACTGGCCCATTAAAGTAGGGCTTCTGTACAACTCTTGGATTCAGTTCAGTTCAATTAAATAAGTATTTATTGAGTGTCTATGTTATGCCAGACCAGGACACTGTATTCAGTACTTGGTTCAATTACTTGTGTCTCCTGAACAAAAACAAAACTGGGTTTCTTCCAAGATCCTGTCATTCAGATATTCACATGAATCTTAAGTGGACCTCACTTCAGTGAATGCATATAGATTTTATTCTGTAGGCTTGAGGAAGTGAGGCTAAAGAACGTGTGCACATC
>NW_022108124.1:22524432-22533485 GCF_000313985.2 Echinops telfairi | reverse complement strand
AAAAAGAAGGAACAAAAGAAGAACCATGAGTTGTGTGCGCATTTCTTTGATTTCAAAGGATTATATTTGAGGGCTCTCTTCACTGTGTGTGTTCACACAAGCCACGTATTTGGGATTCAAAGAAAAATACACATATGCTTGGTTAACATTTTCTAGGGAAATAATTAATTTCTGGGAATTACTCTTTCAAAGCTCAGGATTCTGAAAGTCTGTACAAATAATGTAACTTTGAACAATCACTGTTGTTGGCAGTTTTCTTTTAGACTATTGTACATCAGTGCTATGGAAAATGTGAGAATGCTTTTTTGCCCTGTCAAATAACACATGATCATTCATTCAAGCTTTCACAAATTTGCTGCAGACAATACCAGGCAAAGTATCCAACACGACCCTCCAACATTAGTGTATTAGCCATTATCTGTTATACTGCTGGACCAAAATAACAAATAATATGCCTGGAGGTGCTGTCGTTTATGACTGCTACTTTCCCTGCATGGCATATGCCTAGAGAGTCTCAGATGAGAGGTGATGGCAAAAAGCTGTGATTGTGAGATGACTTAGCAGAACCCGTGATGATGTCCTAATGGCTTCCCGCTGGGGGAACAGGAGTAATTGTTTGTCAGGGGAGGGAAACACATCTGTAAGAAGGCGTCTTCTGCAAACCAAGCAGCCGCGTGGAAAGGGAGAGTGAGAAACGGAGTGCAGGGAGCCAACAGCAGGGAAAATGCACAGGTTGAGCCAAGTCCAGCAGTAGCTACAAGGGGGCAGGGGGGCTGGGGCAGGAAGTGAGCCATGAAGGGGCTGCTTGAGTACAGCTGAAGTTGTGTGCTTTGGGAAAACCATACTAACATGCATTCAGCAACAAAGGATACTGGTTTCTTCTTTCTGGAAACCTTGAATCATGATGAAGATGCAAAGCCGAGAGATGCTAGGGGAGAGATTACAGCTCCAAATAGGGAAAAGGCTACTTGAAAGTCAATCCAGGCGGCAGGGGCAGATGACCCAGTCAGCAAGGTAATCCTGGGTGGACTTGGGTTTATTAACTAATCTGCAATGAATGATTTCACACAGGTGAAACAGATTAGTTAGGACCCAGAAGCCAGCCCGTGCTTACCTTGTTTACTGAGGACTCCATCCCTTTCAGGGATTGTAAATGCAAAAGAGGCTTGGGCTCTGTAGGGAGGTGCTATGGGTGGGGTTGGGAGAGAGAGAGACGCAGGCCAGACCTAGAAGCAGAATCTTTCATGCAGTGAAACATATGAAATGATTTGCTGTAGATTAGTACTTGGACACAAGTAAACTCAGGCTTGTCTTGCTTCTTGGGGAATCCAACACGGCTTGAAGTGTTTTCAAAGCTCTGCCATTATCTTTCAACAGACGTCCTTCCAACATGATATTCTACAGCCAGTCATTTCCTTTGTTCAGTGCTTAGTAGAAGGATCTAAAACGAGCCACTGTTTTTTTTAAAAACCATACTTTCAAAATCAAGGCAAAGCTTTCGAATTTGCATGCATTAGAAACATCAATGTCATATCATACAAGTGAAGGATACTCATAGCCCTGTTTGCGGCTGCACTAAGCCTCCTCCATTTGATCAGAAATAAGCAAGGGCAAGTAAGCTAATTAATGCTGCAAAATGCTAATTCCCTCCACCTTTTATCCTGTGTCTAATTTGTGATTTTATCTAATTTCTGAGAGAATGAAATGCTCATGCCAATGGACTTTGTCATTACTAAAATATAAATCAATGCGTGAAAGCATCTTGGCCTCTGGGAAAGACGGTACAGAAATGAATGCCATCCACCAGCAGCTGGGCTCCTGACCCCGTGCTTCTGCATGCACTCCCTGCCAAGCACCCAGAGTGCATCGATTTTAATACACTTGGCACATCTGAAGATGTTTCTAGCGATGTGGGTTTTAAATGATGCGATTCTATATTAAGTTTTCTATAGTTAAAAGGAAATAAATGTGAGGCAAGTAGCTTTCCCCCTTATTGTTGACATTTTCAGTTAGCTGTTACACATCGAATGAAAAGCTACAGGATGAGATTGCGTTACAGTAATGTTTAGCATGGTGTAGTGTAGTGGTGTTGCCAAAGTCTTATTTCAACCTGAGGCGGGTGAAACTTGGGGAAGTGCTATGTAGGTCAAAGTATGTGAAAGACGTGCCTCTTGTTTCTGTTCCTTGGAAGGCTTTCAGCCATCACAGCCATTTCTGATCAAAAGCATCAGTCATGATCATGGGGGTGCAGATATGCAGGGGTGTCCTGGAAGGTCAGAAATGGCCGAGGGTGAAGTGAAGGAGGAAATAGTCTCACGCTCGTGTCAGTTAAGAAAAGACATAGCTGAGGGGGCATCAAGAAGTTCATGGACACTTTCCATTATCTTTTCATTCCATTTTTCCCCATGAGAAGCTCCTAAATATATGAGCTTTTTATGAAAAATGGCAACTTGAATTAAAAATATTTTGAATTAATATTTGAATTTGAATGAAAGTTGAATTAGAAATAGTTCACGTTTTATGAAAAATGGCAACTTGAATTAAAAATATAGTTGAGACGCCATAAGTAGACAAGCATGTCGCCCACTTTGTCCCAAGTTCAAAGCATCCACTACTCTCTCAGAACAAGCAGCAGCTGCTGCCTAAGGCCATGCTCATCCCACTCTTCACTGCTCTGCTGGAATCTCAGTTAAGATCTTATTTTGGGATTAGCCAGCAACACGGACGGATCGCTTGTGACAGATCTACCGGCTCCCGCTCACACTCGTTGAGGACTTTGCTGCCAGAGTAATCTCATTAAAACACGATTTTCAACATGTACCACCACTGCGCACAGGATGAAGTTCAAACTCCTCAGATTCCTGGTCAAGCTGATCCCAAACTAGGCTCATGTTGTACTTTTAAATAATTTTCTTCATTGCTTCAGTACATTCCAGAAATTCTGGAAAAGAAACTTCTCTGATGTATGATTATAATCTTCTCAGTTCTCTACTCAAACACCATGCGCATAATCCTAAAATGAACGGATATTTCAGTGGTCTGAGGGTGTCTGCCTTTGTCCCTTGTCATCAGTAGGTAATGACAGCTGCATGAGCAAGAGATACTCAAAGAAAAATGCTCATGTTTGTCTCCCACTCTTTCTACAACCTACCTTTATTTGCTGGCTACTAATTGCTTAGATCATTTATTTTCATTAAATACAGCATTTGAATATAAATTCGGCATCCTATTAGACTATCTCCTGTGTGCATGCAGACAGGTTATCAGGGAAAAAGAAAGAAAGTCTTTTCTCCTAGCTTTAAAACTCCAGCTCGCCTTATAACCCAGGAACTGTTTGATCAGAAGAAACCGAAGATTTTGACTCATCAGTAGAAAAGTCAATGCCTTGGAGGATGGATTTACTGTACCTCAGTTTATGCATCGTAGACACTGCCAGTCTGAAAGGGAAGGCACTTTGTGATTCTGGACTCCAGGACCGTGTCTTGTAAGTAATACTTTTATTCTAAGCATCCACCCAAACCGCCAATACAACCAGAAGTCTCTGCCGTCCTGTCAGTGCTGACTCACAGACCCGACTGTGGGCTTCCGGAACTGGAACTGCTGACGGGAGTAGAAAGTCCAGTCTTTCTCCTGTGGAGCTGCTGGTGGTTTCAAACTGCTGACCCTGTGGATTACAGGCCAATGCCTGACCACTCCACCAGCAGGGCTCCCAATACCAAAACCACCGATAGGAAAATGAAATACAAATGAGCGACTTGAAATGGAAGGCACATAAATTTCTCTTCTATACCACCAGTTTCTGGGCGATACACACAGTTAATGTACTTCGCTGCTAACCAAAAGATTAGAGGTTTGGCGCATCTAGAGGTATCTCAGAAGAAAGGGCTAGCAATCCAATCTCAAACAATTATCATTGAAAATACCACAAAGTGCAGTTCTAGTCTCACTCTCCTGGGGTTGCCATGAGTGAGAATAAACTTCATAACTAGCAATGAGTATGGGTACACACATGCGCACGCGCACACACACTCCCATGTGTTTTTCATTTTGTTTCTAATCTGTTATCCCCCAAAGCTATATTAGCAGAATGAGGATTATTAGCTATATAAAAATAAACAAAATGATGAAAAGAGGAATGAAATTATTTACATAACATTACAAATCAAATAGTAAACCAGGGGAAGACAATGTACATTGACAAATAAATGTTTATAATTAATGCATGAGTGATTTGTATTCTTAAATACTAATATGGGGAGGAAAATAGCTGGAGAAAGAGATGTCATGGGAGTTGACCTTTGAGTCAACTTGGCTGGGCCACGCTTCTCAGTAGTGTGGTCACTGAGGCCTCTGCCGTACGGTGGTCCAACATGAAGTACTCAACTCCATGATGTGATCTGTGGTGAGCAGCCACTTCGTCGTGGGGAGGTTAGGGTGGAGCTTCACAGAGACCTTTCTCACAGCAGAACAAAACATTGCCTGGCCCTGCACCACCCTCACAACTGAGGTTTGAGCTCAGGATTGCGGCCTATCTCAATCCATCTCATCAAGGATCTTCCTCTGTTTTCCGGCCCCCCTCCACTTTACCAAACCTGATGTCTTTCACCAGGGAAAGGTCTCTCTGGCTAACTAGCCTGTGTTAGACCGGGTTCACTAGAGGAACAAATCCAAGGACACGCATACATAGGCGAGAAAGAGCTTTATATCAGGATGTAATTATGCATGAATAAAACATCCCAGCCCCGTCCAATTCAAGTCCATAAGTCCCATGCTAGTCCATAAGAAGCCATATACAATGATGCAGATTGAGGAACATCATCAGTCGGAGGGTGCAAAGCCATGCAGATTCAATGGTGGTGGATCCAAAGGGCTCATGCAGGTCTCAGCATGGTTCATCTACAGGACTTTGAACACACAGAGAGAGATAGCGATAGCGATAGATAGATGATAGATAGATAGATAGGTAGATAGATGATGATAGATGATAGATAGATAGATAGATAGATAGATCGATCGATCGATCGATCGATGATAGATAGATAGATAGATAGATAGATAGATAGATAGATAGATAGATAGATATGGAGAGAGTATCCCACTCTAGCAAGCCATTTATCTCCATTGCACCTCCAAAAGACCTGGTTGACAGGCTAAGCTCCACCATATCTTCTTGCAGGTGCCATGTTGGCACAGAAAACCCTAACGATCACACTCACCCAAAGTATGTGACATAAAGTCTCACCATCTTCAGCTCTGGCTAGTCTTCTTGCAAGACAGATTATTCAATCTTCTGGCAATCCATGGCTCTTTCAAAATGCAAACCCATCCATCATTCTTTGCTGCCTTATTCACTGTTCAACTGTCACAAGCACATGAGCTACTTGGAAACACCATGGCCTGGGTCAGGCTCACCTTCATCTTCAAAGTGACCTCTTTGCTCTTCATTTCTTTAAAGGGGTTTGGTGTAGAATATTTACCCAGGAACTGGTGGGACACCAACTGAAATGTCACAACGAGGCCGATGAAGCACTGGAAGTGCTCATCCCTCTATGCCCAGATATGTGGAGCACCGGCCAACTGAATGGAAATGATCCATATTCATGTCCTTCCAAACATGTGATCCAACAAAATGCAGAAAAAGACCAAACGCTGATTAATGAAATATGAAAGTATAAGTTTACTGAAGATAAAACCTGATCGCAGTTGCACATCAACAGAGTGATATCAGAAATTCAGCAGGATTCAGGAGAGATGACACGGAATGCGGAAGGTTACTGCTGACTTGGATCTTACCAGAAAGATGTTGATATTGACTGTGCAAAGTCATCAGACTATGTGGGTCATAGAAACTATGGATATCGTTGAGAAGAATGGGATTCTATCATCTGTCACTGTTCTCCCGAAGAACCTCAATAGACAGGGACGGGAGACTGAACTGAACAAGGGAATACTGCACACTTCAAAATCAGGGCGAGCGCACGCCGAGTTGTGGGTTTTATCTTTTCACCATAACTATTCACTCTGAATGCTCAGCAAATTATCTGAGGCACTGAACAAGAGGAAGAAGAACACAACCTCTGAATTGATGGAAGGTCTATTAACATTATCTAATTTGCAGATTTTATAAATTTGCTAGCTAAAAGAGATGACAACTTGCTGATGAAGTTCAAAGACTGCAGCTTTCAGTATAGATTATAATTCAATATCAAGAAAACCAAAATCCTCACAGCTGGACCAATAGACAACATAATGATAGAAAAGATTGACGTGTTCAAAGATTTCATTTCACTTGGGCCCATAATGAAAGCTCATGGAAGCGCCACTCAAGAAATTAAAGGGTCTATTGCACTGGACATAGCTGCGCAGACTCCCGGGAAGTGGTATAAAGAAGTCACTTTGAGGACCAAGGTGTGGCTGACTCGAGACCTGGTATTTTCAATGGTCTCCTATGCCTGTGGAAGCTGGACAATGAAGAGCAAAGACCGGAGGTGTGTTGACGTATTTGGATCACGGTGTCTGTAAAGAACACCAAAAGTGCCATGGACTGCCAGAGGAGCAACCAAATCTCTTTTGGAATGTGTGCAGCCAGAATGTTCCTTGGAAGTGAGGGAAGCTAGGCTTCCTTTCGCATCCTCAGGACACGGTGCCAGCAGAGGTCAATCCGTCATGCTCGGTGCAGGAGAGGACCAGCCAGAGGGATGGATGGATGGACACAGTGACTGCAGAAACAGACTCAAAGGCAATCGCAGCTGTGAGGACGGCACAGGCCACGTAACACCCATGCCCTTTTCGAAAGCATCACCATCACCGGGAATTGTGCGGATGGCACCTAACAGCAGCGGCAATGGCAGTGAGAGTCCCTGTAACTAACTTCACAGTTCTACAGGACAAACATTTTCTTCCCCTCCTATGATTTTCTAGTAAAAATAGGAACAAACTTTTCCATCAGTTTTTATGTTACCCGACTAAAGTGACTACACAGCGTCTTTTTGTCCTTATATTATTATTTATCAATGAATTCTCCCCGAAGGAGGCAATCAACCCCAAATGGTTAGGGTCACTTTAATCAGAGCTGTAATGGGTTACTCTCCTCTATGAAGTTGATATTTACTCTACGTATAATGAGCGAGCAAGAAGTGATAAAATGGTCAGCCATGAGAATGAAGCATTTATATCTAAATGGGGGATGAAGGAATCTTTATTTTAATTAGATATGCCTCCCAAGTATAAAGGAAAAGGTAAGTTACTGTCTCCATTAGAGAAGAAACAACTCAAGGTTAAGTCATTTAAATGTGTACTAGTTGACCCAAAGAGAGAACGAGAGGATGATGGTTCGCACAAGGTTATGTACGTTTATAGCCGTGGGCCCAAAGGCCATTCCTGAGCATCACTGCTGAGATGGGTTTGTGCAGCCTGATTGTTCCCTCCAAGTGTGTGCTCGGCTTGCCCTCCAGCTCACACACTTCTGCTGATTACTGCCAGATGAAAATTGTCCTGAAAGAGAATGAGGCCTCTTGATTGATCCCCAAGCACAATATCAACAAACTATTGATTCATTATCACCCCATCTTGCTCCATTTCTAAGCTGCAGAGATCAGTCAAGGCCAAATATGGCTTTAAAACACATGCAACCCAATGAACAGCCAAGAGAGGCACCGGATTCTCTGTGCCTCTGTAAAGATGACTACAGAAAAGGCGAGAAATATGTCTTCACTCTGCAGAAGAACTGCAGTTGCACTTCTCTGGTTTACCAACTGTACTGTGACTGGCACCTTATTGGTAGGTTTAGCTATGCAAGAATTAGATGCATACTCTAAGTTACAGTGAAGACTCTGAGTGGTACATATGGAACAAGTGCTCAGCTGCTTACAGGAAGGTTGGAGGTTCTAATCTCCTCAGAGGTACCTCAGAAGAAATAACTGGCTATCTACTTCTAAACAGGTAGTCAATTCAGACCCACTCTGTGCAGCACAGTTCAACTCTGACATAGAGTGGTCACTATGAGTCCGTTGACTTCAACAGCAGTTGGTACTGGTAATTAAGTGTATTAAACTGCAGAAAATGACATATATATTTCATTCATGTTCTTAGTAAATATATAGATTTAAAACCACATGTAAGCACTGATTAATTTAGTCATGAATTGGTTGTCAAGAACAAATGCTAAATAAGTCATGGTTCATACTCCGAGTTGAGACTGAGCTGTATAGGCATACAACCACAGTGTCTTTGAACTAGAGGGCATGTCGTGATTTCTGGAAAACATAAAAGTTCGTCGGGAAGAAGGGGTTGAGACGAGAATAACATAAAGCAGGACATTCCAGGCAAAAGAAATAATCTGTTACAGAGAAATACAACTTTCCTTAGGATGCTGTAACTCATTCAATATTTCTGGAAAATAATACTTAAAAGAGAAGTAATGAAATATTAGGCTAGAAAGGTATACAATTCAAGACATCTGAGGGGTTGTCTTATATGAAAGGCAGACTAGACTTTTGTAGGCAATAGGGCTTTCAGCAATGGAAGTAAATATGCATGGGAAGAAATCACCGTGATAAACTGGCGCATTAGGGGAGGGTAAGGAAAACTGCATGGATCTTAGGGTTTCAGTTCACACGTGCACCGGTTTATTCTAAACCAATGTGTCTAAACATGTTGCCATGCGGCTGTAGGCAAATTCTCTTAGCTCTAGGCTGGTCTTAATCTCATTACATCATCTTCCGAATCAAGGTCCAAATCCAAAGGGTGACTCCTGAGGAAGTCTGAGGAAATCTGCAGCGTCAGTTCCAGACAGGGCCAGCTCAGGTCATGGCAACCGCATTGGTGACGACAAAGGTGAGGAAATTGGGCTGAGGATTCTTTTTGCCACCCAAACAATACACCTGTTCATTCAAGGATGGCAAAGTCTGTCCTATGAGAATTTCATTGGGAAACCTTACCCCGTCCCCCCTGAATGTGCTCTTTAAGACATCTTTTTGCTCTCCAAACTCAAGAGAACACGATTGAATCCTGTGGGAAGGCCCAAAATACCAAGTCAAGGGATGTAAATCGAA
>NW_022108124.1:22496835-22522794 GCF_000313985.2 Echinops telfairi | reverse complement strand
ATTTTTGGAAAGAATGCATGACAAGCTAGGGTATACAGTTTTGGGCTGCCATGTGGCTATTTTGCCAGGATATGAGTTTTATCAATGGTGTCCCGCTTTGCCAGTATTAAAATTGGTAAGGATCACTCTGGCTGTACTTTGTCCAAGACAGATTTATTTATCCTTTTGTCAGCCCATGGTATTTTCAGTATGCTTCACTGGTACCACAATTCAAATGCATCAGTTCTTCTTTGGTCTTCGTTATTCAGTATCCAACTTTCACATGCATATGAAGCAATTGAAAATACCATCGGTTGAGCTAAAGGAATATCCTTGCTTTCTAAATAGTCTTGTGTGGAAAATTTACCCAAAATGCAACACATCTTTTGAATACTGGTCTAGGGTTCCCCCAGGTCAGCTGTCATTTCCTTCCTGCACTTAACAGCTCATGGCTTTTAAGTGTGACCTGAGGTTAGTGTGTCTATAAGATGTGGACGGGAGTAAGACATGGCATTATGATACTGAGCCAATGAAAAGCCTTTGCCAAACACTGTACTTCCCCTTCACTCGCCACAGCAGTCCTGGAAGAGGCCTTCCACAGAAAAGACAAAGAAATTCAATGGCTACCACATGAAAGTTGGTTGTTGTCATGAAGTACCATCCAGATCCAGAGAGGTCTTGTCCTGAAGGAGAAATCAATCTTGCTAGGTTAAGTCCCTGTAATTGTTTTGATATTGCAGGGAATTTAATTTACCTTACTAATGGACTTTGAAGAAACTTGAAACTAGAAGCTTCAGGGACTAGTGACTTTTTAGCTTATTTGCCCAGGACTCCATTATCTCTTTATCTTTCCTCTAGCACAAGAGTGTGGACATCCTCTCAAAGATTTTTTACAATTCTGATCATTGGCAGCAAATACCCTTCACCAAATATTATGGGTAGCAAAAGGAGAGCAAAAATTGCATGCAATTTGGCATGGTTCTCCCAAGATAGCTGGATAAATGAAGAAAGATAAACTTTACCCACACATATTCACTCAAATAAGCACAATTTGAATAGAAGTTGTCAAAAATTACTGGGCTTAGAAAGTAAATGGAATTTTGAATGTCCATTTTTTGTTTTTGTTTCTGGGTCCTCACCCAGAAGTGAGGACTTGGGAGTTAGGGAGATGATAAAACATTGTGGACAATGACATAGAGATATGACCAGCTAGAAGGCAGTCAATCATGAGAAATTATAAGAAGAGACAAGAAATAAGGATTGTTAGAATAGTCAATTCATTAGGACACACTCTGTTTAAAATTTCCCGTTCACAATCCCCAAACTTCAAAAGCATTGTAGTTTCATTAAAACAAGAGATAAAACCTAAAGCATGAATATTGATTCAGTGTTTCCATGTTGGCCATAATTTTGGTGGGTCTGTGTGACAGTTAGTTTTATTGTGCCAACTAGGCTTTTGTAGGAACATGTGGGCAGAGTTTAATCAGGTCACACCTTGATTGGAGGGCAACTGAGATAAATGGGTCAAATGGATCTGCACAGCTGGCCTCTTTCTCTTTGCTCCCTGGTGACCAGACCAACACACTGCTTCCTGAGCTAGTCCTTTGCTTCAACTGTGTGCTGCACTATCAGTGGGCAAACCCAACCCCTGGATTATGTCACCATGCTGTCCCTTGTTAGAGGCCGAGTCCCCATTGGGACCAACCTTTGTACGCTGATGTCACTACTGCCGCTGCTGCCTCATCTCACTGTACCTGCTACCTTCCTGCCAGCTCTATTCGTCTTGCCTGAGGGCCAATTTTGATGTCTGCTTCCTTGATGTTGGACTAGCACTGGTGTGAGTTGAAGGATATTCAGTATATTAACTGTTCCAGGAAAGTGAGTTGCACTGCTGCATGGACTGATTAGATGTTGTATTCCTTCTTGCTATATAAACTTTATCTATCTATCTATCATCATTAAGCGCCCTGGTTTTGTATCTCTAGAGAACCCTGCCTAACACAGTTTGTGCTTCTTTGAAGCCCTGAAGTCTGCTACAAGTCCTAGTCACCTATGTAACACAGAAGGAAACACCGCCAGACACTGCAGCACCCTAGTTTAGACACACGACTGCAGCTACTGCGTTGATTAATTTCTTTGAGGGTCTTTCTTTTTATCTCTGACCCTCTACTTTGCCAAGCACAAGGTCCTGTCCCAATGACTGGCCACTCCTGATAACAAGTTCAAATTTCTTATGAAGCAGTCTCTCCATACTCACTCCTAAGAAACATTCTAGATATATTTCTCCCAAAACAGATTTATTTGTTTTCTTGGTACTTTCACTATTCTTTGCCAACACCATGTTTCAAATGCTTCCATTATATTTCAGACTTCTTTATTCATTGTCTGGCTTTCACATCTGCCTAGGAGCCATTGGATATAGCATAATAGCCAGTGATATCTTTGCTCCTTAACACTTAAAAAGGGTCTCTAGCAGCATATTTGTTGGATGTCATTTGATTTCTTGAAAGCTACACCCATGTTGGAACTATCAGAAATTCAAGCTGGATTCAAAAGAGGACCTGGAACAAGAGATATTATGACTGATGTCAGAGAGCTTGGCTGAAGCAGAGAATACCAGAAAAATGCTTACTTGTATATTATTGACTATGCAAAACATTCAACTTCATGGACCATAAAAAAAATCTAGCTAGCATTGAAAGTAATGGGAAGTCCAGAACACTACCGTGCTCCTGGATTATGTAAAGAAAACAAAAATTCACACAATTAGGTCAATAGATAACATTTTATAAACAGAAAAGATTGAAGTGTTCAAAGATTTCATCTCATAAGATCCACAATCAATGCTCATGGAAGCAGCAGTCAAGAGATAAAAAGACATATTGCATTGGATTACACAGACCTCTTTAAAGTATTGGAAAGCACGGATGTCACTTTGAGGACTGACATCTGCCTGACTCACAGCATGGTGTTCTCCTTTGTCCTGTATGCGTGTGAAAGTTTGGCAATGAGTAAAGAAGATTAAAGAAGAAGCCGTGCCTTTGAATTACGGTGCTAGTGAAGAGTGGTGAGGAATGTTGGCAGTACGGTGGACTGACTGCCAAAAGACCAAGACAAATCTGCAGTTGGAGAAGTACAGCGTGGATGCCTCTTGACAGCAAGGATGACAAGACTTCATCGCACATTTTGTCAGGAGAAACCAACCCGGGGAACAAGACACGATGCTGGGTAAAGTGGCCAGGCAGTGACAAAGAGGAAGAATCTCAAGGAGATGGATTGACGCAGTGGCTGCAAAAATAGTCTAAAACAGCAACAATTGGGAGATGGGAAGTGCTTAATTCTGTTGTAGATAGAGTAGCTATGAGTTGCAACTGACTTAGCAATACCTAATAACAACAGCAACAAAAGCTCATGAGCGTTGATTGTGGATTCTTTTCATGACCAATAAAGCACAAGTAAAACTTGTTTCTGGTCATCTCTACTTGTAGTTAAGAAGCAATGATAGCCTTCACTCTATGGCCTCTTTTATATCTGGCTTGAATTTTTTATACATAGTTTCATTGGGTCATAATCAAAATATCATATAATTCAATCGTTCAATCATAGCAAGAACTGTTGTCAACGCATTACCACGATCAGTTTTAAGAACACTTTCTTTTCTTGTTATTAGACCCACAATCTGGCTTGAATTCCTGGTAGCTTCCTGTTGATTTTCTGCTGCAACCATCACTGGTCTTTGCACATTTCAATATAATGCTTTACTGTTGCCTTCCTGAGCAGCACTTTGATCGTCTCTGCTCAGCTCGCTTGCTTCCTCACTTGTTCCATTTTCTTCTGCTACTCGTGTTTCAGAATCCCTTCTGATATCTACTTGGCTCTTTTCACTCTTTCCTGTCTTTCTAGTGGTCTTTTGCTTCCTCCATGTGGACAGCTACTGTTTGTGCTCCCCTGTGGCAGTTACATAATCTGGTGTCAACATGAGAAGATTAAGAGCACAAGGGTGGAGTCGCCTGTCAAACAGGTTGCAGCTTGAAGACCTCATTTGGAGGTGTGACGGAAATAAATAGCTGACTGGAGGCCAGATACACTCATTCCCTGTGAGACATTCTGTTGACAAGACACATGGAGCTATGTAGAGACCCACACCAGTGCTAAGATGCTTCCACCACCACTGGATCTACAAGACTTTCCATCCACTGGCCTGTGATCTTCCTACATTCGTGGTCATTGCATGTGTTGCATGTCTGAAGAGGAATTTATGGATGGGTATTGGGCATAATACTGGATTTATGGACTGAATCTGGACTGGCTAGGATGTTTTCTTAATATACAATTACTCTGTTATATAAAGCTCTTTCTTATACACATATGAGTGTCTATGGATTTGTTTCTCTAGTCAACCCAGAATAACAC
Source organism: Echinops telfairi (assembly GCF_000313985.2). NCBI lineage: Eukaryota > Metazoa > Chordata > Mammalia > Afrosoricida > Tenrecidae > Echinops > Echinops telfairi. The sequence goes on along the minus strand of NW_022108124.1, from coordinate 22,518,402 downwards.
ATTTCGCACTGCAGTTTCTAGTTTCTGAGAGGTGTACAAGGTGTACATATACTACCTTAGATGTATTTTTAATCAATCAAAAGTAAATGACATGCAAAGAGGCATTGGAAACTACAGCCAATCTGAGACTCTTTCCCTACTCATCTCATTTCTCCAGAAGTTTATGAATGAATAATTTTAATTAATTAATTATTCAATCAGTGAGTCTTGAAATAATCAATTCTTACTTTCCTTCCACTAAACTATATAGTGAATTACAGGTAAATTAATGCTTGTTATGAAGTACTGAAGGTCAAAAAAGTGGCAGTTGGGCTTAAAATAGATATTCTTTCCTCTGGGAAATGATCATTGAACTCATTTTTACCCATTCCAAATATGTGCAGCATACAACTACAGGAACTCAGAAAGGACAAAAATAAATAACTAATATTGAACTGGAACCTCCTCTGTAACATAGAGGAGTAACCTTTCCATGTATATTTAATTATATTTTAAAATATTTTATGGACCTGACCTTTGCATGAGAGGCAACACCCACATGCATACACACAAGGAAGAGGGGAGATACATAAATAGTGAGATGCAGTTAGAAATGCTGTCTTGTAGTAAGCAGAAGCTATGTAGAAGAAAATTGTAAGCTAGCAGAATGCTTTGGGCCTAATGGTTTTATCAGTTCAATGTTTCTCGCAGGAAAGTTGTGACGGTACGGTGCCACACAGAACCTTTCTGGTGCTGTTGATACAGTGCCCAACAGTGAGCAGTGCAGCTTCCACAGCGGCTTATTTTCCTTTAACAACATGCTCCAAAGACTTGTCCTTCGCACGTATCCCATGGCATTTAATAAAAGCACAGGTGCCATGAAAACATTGCACATCCTTTTTTGCTCCTGCATAATAGTCAAAGTCATTAAAGAAACAATACTTCTTCACAATACCATAATATTACCAGAAGAAGTATTTCTTTGATAATGAAATTCTTGCTTAGCTGCATAAAAAAATATACCTTTAAAAGGTGAAGCTACCTTCCCGATGTCGGGTTAATGCATGACATCCTTCCCTTTTCACAGGCATGTCTAGTCGAGCACATGCACAATCACTTCCTGTTTATTTTACACGGGGATTATCCTAAATCATGAATTATTGACATAATATACTTGTAGTTTTTGCACGATGTTGTCACTAGAGAAAAAATATTTATAGCTATACTATACAACAATTGAATTCTTTTTGTTTTTTCAATTCCCAGGATGTTTCACTCTTTCGGAGTTCATCGCTTTAATATTTGGCATTTCTGTCGCTTCAAAAGACCAGAATCATTTAAGATTTAATGAAGAGCTATTTACCTCCTAAATCTTCTTCCCTTGAGTAATGAAATAATTACCTTCCCATAATCATGGAGACGTGAAACTTGAATCTCAAATTGAGCTGTTGTGAGAAGGGTTAGCGAGGCTACATGGGTGATCACCATGGTAACATTGAGAAATGGCGCTGATGTCAAGCCAAGAGCGCGGGGTTTCTATTCCCACAACAGTCCAATCAGGGACTGGAGATGAACTCCTGCTTGGTCCCAGGAAAATGACTGAAAGCTAACACTTACTGGCTCTCCCGCTGGAATATACACATCCCCATCTTATATCCTTTTAAGAGCAAGATAGTTTTAAAATACAACAGCATATTCTCAATCGTTTTAATTAAAATTGCTTTGTAACATTTTAACACTGTGATGTGTGTGTGGATGTGTGTGAACTTGCAGTACATTCAAATGAGGCTTATCCCTAAGGAGGAACATGATGATGTTAAGGAGGGAATTTACAAAAGCTTTATTCACATAACGGAGATAATTAAATAATTAGACATTCACCAAAATATCAGAGCAAGTTAATTCATTTTTAACAGCAAGGATTAGAAAGCTGATTCTATAAAATCCTAAGGAGAATATGCTTTACTTTGTGTTGAAGAGGAATTATTAGTGTTATCCCAACCCTGACGTGTATGTGTGTGTGTGTGTGTGTGTGTGTGTGTGTGTGTGTGTGATTATGCTATTTTAACTTCAGGGTTTACAGGAAACATTAATTTGGACTGAATGTGGAAAAGACAAGATGATATAAATAAAAATTAATATAAAATATGTACATAAAATTAAGCACTGTAGCTTTTAAATATATGAAACTATCTGAGTTGATGTTACTTATGGTGCTTTCAAAAGAAAGACCTGTTGTAATAATGGTTAATTGCTAGTTATAATGATCATATTAAATGTTTGTAAGTAACTGAGAGCTTATAAAGTGCTTGGAAACAGTTGGTTCGCATAAGTAGATAAACAATCCCCTTGAAGTCTTGCTTCTATTTCATTTAGTAACTAGTATTGTTCTCAAGCTAGTACAATGGTAAACTTTCTCCTAACCTCCTAATCTCTCAATCAGTCAATGTTTATTGGCTACCTACTAAGTGTCACATCACCAACTGTGCTCAGAAGGAGTGGCTCGAGTGGGCGAATCCCACTTTGATGGCTACTTTCCCAGTGAAGATCAGCCTAAATCCAATCCCTAGGTGGAAGCAGATCTGGTCCTCAACTTCCTATACTTTAATCCTTGATATCAGCAGCACTCGCTATTAGCCTTAGCCATTTGGGGTCAGGTCATCTCGACAGTGGCCACTCATAGCCAGATTTGGAGTGACAGGCCCAAGCTTGAAGGTGGCCACAGCCCATTAGCTTCTGACCTACTGACCCCTTCTTCCCAGATCTGCTGTCTGTGCCGTCCCCCTCAGATTGCGGCTATCCCAAGCCGTGTTAGAATATATACGGCGAACCCAGTTCCATTGAGTAGGTCCTGACTCATAGCAACCTTATACATGCTTTCTTAGACACATTTACAAAAGCAGATTGCCTCTTCTTTCTCCTGCAGAGCTGCTGATGGGCTTGAACCAATGACCTTGTGGTTAGTGGTCCAACTCTTACCTGACAGCACAGCCAGGGCTCCTTGAATAGTTAAAAAAAGACTGCAAAATAGATGTCCATTTGCTCATATGTGGGTTCCCAAATTCCTTAGAACTGCACCCAGAATTCATGGGGGAATATCTAAATTTACATAACCCAAATCATAACGCACAGTCATTGGGTCGATTCTGCATCATTGTGGCCCTACAGAACAAAGTAGATCTGTCCCCCAGGGTCTCTCAGGCTGTGGATCTTTATGGAATTAGGCTGCTACATCCTTATCCCTCAGAGCAGCTGGTGGGTTTGAACAGTAGACCTTTTAGTTAACGATCAGGTGCTTGAGCCACTATGCCTTGTCTACACTTACAGTTCGTCTTTTATTATAACCAGAAAGGATGCAAAGGAAGAGACACCGAAGGGTCATGAAAGAGACTTCCATAGATCCAGGGGGGAGCCACCTCCCCAAACTGAAGCCCTTGATCAGTGCTTTCCCAAGTGAGCAATAAAGTTCCCTACAAGGCACAGGTGCTGCCAAAGCAAACGCCTGTACTTTATCCTGGATCATGGGCGAAAGTACCAGGGGCTGCTGTGTAATTCCTTGACTAGAAAGGGGATGGTAGACTGACTACATTTGGGAATCTCTGCGGTTAGGCGAATATTCCCTGTTCGATCACTCCCTACTGGCCATTGTGTGACGCATCCTGCTGTCAGACAGACCCGGATTGCTGCCAGAGCCACTGCCATTGTATCCATGGGACTTTGAACCCACTGTCCCGTGATCTTCCTGCATGCTGCATCATTGCATGTGGCTGCAGGAGTCTGAAGAGGGACTTAATGGACTAGTGTCGGACTTACAGACTTGAGTTGGACTGGGGTGGGATGTTCTCCTGAGATACCATAACTTCTTGATACAAAGCTCTTTCTTATACATATATGAGTGTCACTGGATTTCTTCCTCTAGTCAATCCAGCCTAACACAGATATTATACTGAAGAAATCAAAATATCATTAAAAAGACAGGAAAGACTGAAAAAAATCAGAATAGATATCAAAAGGTCCTCTGAAATTTGCTCTTAAGTGGAAAGAACATATAGCCACAGGAAGAAACGAAGGAAAGAGCTAAAAAGATTTCAGAGTGGCCGGACAATTCAGATAAAGTATTCGAGTGCAATTTGCGAATATCCGGAGATAGGAAACCAAAAGAGAAGAGCTGTGTTTGCATTTCTCAAACTGAAGGAACCAAAGGGAAAATGAAGCCTGAGTGGCGATATTGAAAGATTTCATGGGCAGAATATTGAACCGACTTTCTTAAAAGAATGAAAAGTGAACTTCCTTTAGTGCTTCCATGGTGGAAATAATACACTGAGTCACTGTACCAAAGAGAACTGGTGGGCATTCAACCATTTCAGGAGGTAGCATATGACCAAGAACTGACGGTTTTGAAGGATGAAGCCCAAGCCACATGGAACTGACCTAACTCCCTGCCGGCTAGTCAACTCCAACTCATAGCAACGCTACAGGACATAGAACTGCGCCTGTGGGTTTCCGAGACCGTGAATCTTTCCCCTGTGAAGCTGCACTGAGGACTTTGGAGAATAATAAGACTCCAGAAGTGGAAGGAATGCCAACTGAAATGTTTCACCAAACGAAGGCCGTGCTGACAGTGTTACTCATCTGTGCCCAGAAATTTAGAAGACAGCTACCTGGTCAACCAACTCTGTGCTCATTCCAGAGAAGGGTGATGCATCAGACACAGATATCGTCAAACAACATCATTACTATAACATGCAAGCACATTTTTTGGAGATATTCTAAAATCATGCCAGTAATACCTAAACAGGGAGCTGGTAGAAAGGAAAGTTTATTTAGAAGAGGATCTGGAACTAGTTATATCATTGCTGAAGTTGTGTGGGTCTCGGCTGAAGCAGAGGACAGCAAAAAATACTTACGATTTTTTGTATTTTACCAAATTATGGATAACATTGGGAAGAACTGTGTATCCAATATACTATGTGCTCAAGTGGAACCTGCACACCAAGAAGCAGTAGTCCACACAGAACAAGGGGACGATGAGTGTTTAAATTTAGGAAAGGTGTTTCAGAGGAGTATGCGTTTACCTGAATTGTTCACTTCGTGTGCTGGACTCTGAAGAAGAAAGCAGAGTCAGCCTCTGTGAGGTGCACATGACGGACGGACGTCACCTCACTGGCTGAAAGTGACGACGAGCCCTGGCTTACTGGTGAAGCTCGTAGTTTCAGTCTGGAGTATACTTCAACATAAAGAAAACACAATCCTCGCAGTTGAACGGATAAGCACATCATGACAAATAAAGAAAAGATTGAGTTGTCTGTAATTAAATTCCATTTGAATCCACAATCAATGTTGAGGGAGCTAACCGTCAGGAAATCACAGGACACATTGCCCTGGGCAAATACACTGCAAACTTTCTCTTTAAAGTATCCCATGGCGAAGATGTCGCTTCGATGACTAAGATGTGCAGGTCCAAAGGCATGCTGTTTCAATGACCACGTAGGATTGAGGGAGCGGGACAGTGATAAAAGAAGACTGAAGGGAACCGACTCCTCTGAAACATGGTCTATTAGAAGACTATTAAACATGCCATGGGCCGTCAGATGAACTCAGTCTGTTAGAAGTGCAGCGAAAGGCTCCTTAGAAGTGAGGCTGGCAAGGTCTCATTTCATGTACTTCGGACATGTTATCAGGAAGAACATCGTGCTTGATAAAGTAGAGGGTCAGCAAAAAAGAGGCAGATCCTCAAGAGGATTGACATGGTTGTTAGAAAGACGGCTCAAATATAGCCACAAATGTGAGGCTGGTGCCGAAATAGGGAGGTTTTCATTCTGTTACAATAAGGTCTCAATAAATTGTATTTAGCTCCACAGCTGTAGCATTCTTCACCTCCACATTGTGAAGCCAAGGGGGTGGCTCTTATGACAGTGATTAATTCACATTTATTTTTCAACTAGCAAATTGAACATTTTGTATAGGGTTTTAAACATGAATTGAGCCGCATACACTAAATGGTGAGTTATCTGGTAATCTCGTTTTCCTTCCTGGGCCAATAGGCGGTTTGTAAACTTAGTGAAAATGCACAAAGGTCGCCATCTAGCAGCATTTTGTGCTTATTGATTTTCTCACAAACATTCTGTAATTAGTTATATGTCAGGCACGTGTTTGATTTGCTGACAGTACAAGTAAAATGACATTAAAAGTTCAGCTCTCGCTTCAAAAGCTTTTACTGTAACAATGTGTACATACATATTGGAACCACTCGATGATAGTACATCACCTGCTGATAGACATGTGATAAATCTCAGGAACGCAGGTAACACAGTGGTTATGCTTGTACCTGCTAACTCAAAGTTTGGAGCCCACTTTGTGGGAGGAAGAGCGAGCAGTCTGTTTGGTGAAAATTTGTAGTCTGAAATCCCCAGAGATCATTCCTCACAAGTCGGCATTGGCTCAAGGAGAGTGGATTTGGTTTTGAGTTCAGTCGCAGAAATTACAAATGGTAATAAAATATTTTTAATTACACATGCAAGATTCTTGAATTTGTATAGAGAGCCTACGAGACATATATCTTTAGATTTTTAAATCTATACAAAAATTCAAATGATGCCCCAAACATGATTTGTTCTCCTCCATGAGAAAGGAGCAGAGTCTGAGCAGAACCCTTAGCAAATCAACCACATCAACCCTTAGCAAATATCATATACAATTAAAGAGCTCCTATATCACAGTGTGTGGAGAGAGGCTTAGTCAATTACAAATCCCTTTGCTGCTACAGTTGGAGGTAAAACACTTTAGGTTATATGAATGGTGTGGTAATTTAATTGCTGATTCCATTTTAATATATCAAAATAATAGACTAAAATGGAAATAATATGAAAGTAGCCATAATAAAGTGTGGTCATTTATAATGTCAATGAGTGGCATGCACAATGAGCCAAAATCTGCTCTAAGACAGACACAGAAGGGCCCTGTTAACTTTAGAATTATTCATATTTACTTATAAATCCAATGATTCTCGATAACAGCTTTTGTTTTCTGAATTGTCATGGAGGCACTTATATAGTGCCATACACATATACCCTTCATGCTGTATTAATTATGGCTATAATTAGAGAATTGGTTGATATGTATGATTAGCTCTGCATTTGTATTAGCTTTTGAGTAGATTGCCAAAAGATGATCACATATCCCCCTCTTTACCTCTCGGGATGTATGATTCTTTCCTATGTGACTTTGTCGCTCCCTTTGTGAAGAGGTTGTCCCATCTCACCCAAGGCTCTCTGTTTTTCATCTAGATGCTATGATCCCTGGCATTAGCTAAAGAGAAGAGAACTCAAATAATTCTCATCACGATGGAGTTCATTGTGGAAGTTAACTGGTTTGAATACAAATGGATGCTCAAGATAAAATTGTTCAGTCAGGATAAGATGTAACGTTATTTCAGGGATGCTAATAAAGGCCGAAAGGATATGGCCCCTTCAAGGCCAACTTCATTGTAAACTCAAAGATGCTCTGCTCCAGCTCTGTGGACTAGCAAAACCATCTCTCCGAATTAAGTGCCCAGAGGCATCCAACTGCCCAAGTTGGCCTCATGTCCAAATGCATGCAGCTCTTCTTTCTCTATGAGCTAGGGAGTCCACAGCTGTGGCTCATGCCTTGGCTTCTGGTGCTGCTGCTGCTCCACCTTTACCTTAACGTTGTCTTCCTAGGGATTCGCTGTGCAGGGATCTTGGGGGCCAGAAGACAGATCTGCTCTTGGTCCTTGCTGGTACTGAGATTCCTGCCCCTGCTCTGAGAGTGCTGCTTTCTATGTGCAGCAGGATGGCAATCAATGAATCCGGCCAACAAGCAGCAACAACTGAATCTTATTAGGATCACCCCCATCTCTTCCCCAGACCCATCAGGTAAAGTTTGCTTTACCTATATTGGAATTACCTATACAGGTAATTCACTACATTGTAGGGATGGAAATTTTTCCCCACCTCTTAAATCTGAGCTTGGTCTGTATCTTGTTTTTATCAACAGAAAGATAGTAAAATTTGAATGTGGCTGTAACTGCTGCGGAGTCTACCCTGACTCACGATGCACCCATGCACAAGAGAATCAAGTGGTTGTATTTACAATGGCTGGATTTTAGAAGTAGATTGATAAGCCTTTCTTCTAGTCTATCTTAATCTAGATGTTATCTTGAAATTTGTTCAGAATCACAGGATGTGTTACACAGGGTTCTCTAGAGAGACAAAACCAAATTGTTGATAATTTTACATATATGTTTATAAAGATAGATAACACAAGAAATGAACTGTAAAATTATATACAGATAGATAGATATATAATACAAGAAATGAACAGTTAAATTATAAAACAGTACAAATGGCTCAGTGCAACTCACTCCCGTGAGAGAGTTGTGAGACACTGGTAGTCCTTCAAGTCTTGAGGGCCACCAGGTAGTCCTCTGTAGAGAGATATAGGCTATCCCAGCACAGGCAACAAACAGCAAGGCAGGTCACCAACAGTCAGCCAGGTCACCAACAGTCAGTCCCGAGCTTCAGAGATGTACATTCCAATTCTCTGGTGAGGCAGGTACTGAAGGGGCCTCAAATTATAGTGACACAGCCCATAGGTTAGGTGTCCCACAGGTAGTGTAGCTTGCAAATTGAGGCACAGAACAAGCAAGGCAGCCACACACTGGTCTGATGATCACAGAGTGAGCTACAAGAAAGGCGAGGCTTGCCAAGCCATTTATCTTTCTGCCCTTCAATTAATCCCACATGTGTTTATCAGTCAGGCTGGCACAATAAACTAACTATCTCACAAGAATATACAAGCTTCCACTAGCAGATGAATGGTACTGGCTTAAGGTAAGTGGGCTGGGAATCAAACTCTGTCAATAGCATGAAGGTGGGGAAGCAACCATCAATTCCTTCAGAAACGTGAATAAAACTTGTTCATTGAGGATTTCCCTTGCTGCTAGGAAGCTTTCTGCCCTAATCTAAATGTGTACTCTGCTGGCTGGATGAGAGCCCATGGGTAGAGGAAAGCTTCTGCCCTTCCAGACATTCCTGTTGAGATTCTGGACTATCCAGTTCCAATCCTACCTATCCAAACCAGAAGACATACCAGTCAGCCACAGCAACATGAGAAAGACTCAATTGTTATTGTTTCAGTCATTTAGTATTGGGATCCTGTGATAGTTAGGTTTATCATGCCAACTAAGCCAATAGGAATGTTTGGGTGGAGTTTAATCAGATCACAGCTTGATTGGAGGTCAATGAGGTAAATGGCTCTGCAAGGCCCGTCCCCGTCTCTCTTGCTCCCATGTGCTCTCTTGCTTGAGCTTCAGGCTGGTGGATCCTGTCTCTGTGCTTGAATCCCAGCTCCCCTGCTACTGGCTCTTGCTGACCCACCCTGCTGTCTGCTGCCTGTTGCCAGCCTCTGCCTGCCTTGCCAGAGGGCAAGACTCTGATGTCTGCTTCCTTGACCTTGAACCTCGCAGCCATGTGAGTTGAAGGACTTACAGTATATTAACTGTTCCATGAAAGTGAGTTTCATTGAGCCCTCTGTACTGCGTGGTGAGTCCAGAGGGCTGTTATATTCTTTCTCGCTCTATGAACCTATCCGTGTATATATATGGATATGAGATAGATATAACCATAAGTGTCCTGGTTTTGTATTGCTAGTAGTAGTGAGGCATCACTAGTTTTGAAGAAGTCTCTTAGTTGTCATGCCAATAGTTACCTACTCATATTCACCTTGGGTTTTGACTATTCATTTGATAAGTATGAAAGTTTCTTAATCTTGGGCAATTCTTTTTGGATCCCCACACTCAGGGATGGTAAGGATCTGTTTTTAAAAAATGAGATTGTAAACAAACCTGAGGTATGCTAAAATTAATTCAAGGAACTACTAAGAAATCCAACCAGATTCCTCTTATGACAAAGTATGGATATCTCTGTGGATACATTCTTTATGGATAATTGAATGAACAGGTTGGATATGATTTCAAATCATTCCAAAGTAGACATTAAAACTATTAACCAAGGAACGCTTTCATAAATTTTTAAACAAGCTCTAAGGTGATGCACCCTACTTCTCCGTCATCCTCTATGGAAAGACCCTTTGTGAACAAAACTGAAAGCAGTCACTAAGAGGGGATGAGAGAGAGAAAGAGAAAGGAAGCAAGACAGAGAGAGAAAGAAAGAGAGAACAAGAGCGAGAGGAAAAGCCAACTTAAGAAACAGAACTTTCTGATTGGCTCAGATCTATCCTCCTTAGACTTAAACTTTGGGTTGCTTTGGACCAATCAAAATTTCATGTGTGCCAGAGTAGAAATGTGCTTCATAGGATTTTGGGGGATAGAGGGGAATCAAGGTCATGTCTTTCTTCTGAGGCACCTCTGAGTGGACTCCTTCCTCTAACATTACAGCTACCAGCTGAGAGAGTTAAGCACTTGCACCTTCCAGGGATGAGCTAATTAGAGTTGAGCAAAGGAAAATAGTCTTTGGTGTTGACAGCGAGGCTTGGTGGTGCGGTGGTTATGGCTTGACTGCTAACTGAGCTGTTGGCTTGAACCCACCGGCTGCTCTGTAAGAGGACGAGGAGGCCGACTGCCTCTGTCAACATTCTACAGCTGGGGCAACCTACGGGACCGTTCTGGTGGTCTTACAGGTGCTCTGTGTCAGAAGGAACACAGAGGCAGCACATTTGGTTTCGATTTTGTTTTTCATTGTTGTTTCTTGAGTGGAGTGGGGGACTGTGTGGATACAGCCAACCATAAATGAAGTTGCTAACAAGAAGAGAAAGGATTGCAAAGTCTTCCTGATAAGCTAGCCAAGCTCCTCCCAGGTAAGAGCTCTGATCAAGCGACACTGGTCTTGCCAATGTTAACTGACAAGGAAGGCCATGGAGTGAGTCCAGATCTAATTAGAAATGTCAGAAAACCATATTTCTTGTTATTGTTTTTCTTCCTTTTGAGTGCCATGATATCACAAAGAGCTAACATTTATTGAATACTTATTTGTTATATACTGGGTGCAGTTCTAATTGTCTTTTATATATTTTTTCATGTAACTATCAAGATTATGTAGTTATAATTATATCGTTAGGCACTCGTGGTTTTTTTCTTTTCTTTCATAGACAAAGTAGCTGAGTAAATTCATACAGTAAAAAGTAGAAGCTCGATAATACTGTTCACATCTTTCACCACAACTCACCAAGCCATCAAATGATATAAATCATTCTTCTATTTCAACTCCCACATATTTTCTGGGCACCTGCTGGGGGCTGCCTCGCTGTTCCTGGCCCCAGGGATTCAGCAGTGGAGGAGGGAGCAAGCACCATGTTCTCCAGTGGGGCTTACTATTTGGTGGAGGGTGCAGACGGTAAACACAACTAAATATTCGAGGAAAAATTTCAGAAAAGTGGTGAAAGCTGAGCAGAAAACTAAAGTCGGGTGTTCGTACAGAATCAGGGGTGTGGCCACGGTAGGTGGGAGGTTCCTGGAAGACCTTTCTGAGGCTAGGGCTCTTAATCTGAGATTCAAAACCCAGGGCGGGGGGTGGCAGTGAGAATATTCTAGGTTCGGGGAGCAACGTGTGAAGGCTCTCACTCAGAAATGCTCTTGGCGTGTTTGGTAGGACAGGAGGACAGCCAGGGAGAAGGGTTTGAAAGAGTCTCCTCTGGGGAGTTCATGCTAATCCAATGAATGAGCATGTTTTTGACCCACACACATCAGAAAATTCACCTCCAATTAGATTAAGCTATAAGACATTTACTTGGCTTACATATCTGGATTAGAAGTAGAAAGCAATTCCAATACTGTTGTCCCGGATGCGTCACAGTTAAGCATTCCTCTGTGTATTATCTTAATCCCTAGACTGAAATAACAGGATCATATGGGTTTAGCCGAACGAGGGGCCTAATATCCAACCATGACAACATGCAGAGAAAGAATCAGCTCCTTACGGCCACCCAGAACATGGAAAATAATCTTTTTAAATTATTGTTGCGTTGTTGTGCCCTTGAGTCGGGTCCAACTCAGAGTGAGCCTATGCACAACAGAATGACAGACTGTCTGGCCCTATGCCGTCACCCCCGTTCCGATGTCCGAGCCCACTGTGGCAGCCACCACGTCAGTGCATCTTGTCAAGAGTCTTCCTTTTGTCATGCCTGTCTGTGTTTCCAAGCATGAAGTCCTTTCCCAGCAAATGAACTCTCCTGATAACATGCCTAGAGCATGTGAGATGAAGTTCAGTCGTCCTGGCTTCTAAGGAGCATTCGGGCTGTATGTTCTTCTTCCAAATAGATTCCTTTATCTCATTTTACTTTACTTTGGCAGTCCATGGTACTTGTAATGTTCTTTGCCAGCACCAGCCAAATGTCTCAATGCTTCTTCAGGCTTCCTTCGTCGGCGTACGTACAACGCTTACATGCACAGGAGGTGATCGACAGTCCTGCAGCGTGGGCCAGGTGCACCGCAGTCCTCAAAGTAACACCCTTGTGTCCGTGAGCATTGATTGTGGATTCAAGCAAAACAAAGGCCTTGACTAAGTCAGTCCTTCTCTGGTTGTGAGGATTTGGGCTTTCTTTATATTTAGTTGTAATCTTTAATTACAGTATTCCCGAAGGACTTCCTCCCTCACCCTTACCTAATCACTGAGAAAGGAATTGTAACGACCCAGCTCTGCCCATTTTTCAAGCTGGGAGTCAGGAATGGGAAATAAAAGAGGAAGAAAGGGAGACTGGATGCCAAACATATATCTAACGGTTCCATGATATTCACCAGGTGAAATGCTGGCATCTAAAATAGGAGCTTTCTGGAGCTTTGCACGTCTTTCTAATTAAGGATTCCTTGTGAGTACCAATCCCACTCCAGTCATCTTTCATATATAATAATATTTTGAGAATGATGACGGCAATGAATGTACAAATATGCTTTACACAATTGATGTACGTATGGGTTGTGATAAGAGTTATATGAGCCCCTAATCAAACTATTAAAAAATAAATTAAAAATAAAATAATAAATAATATTTTCTTCACTTTTCACATTAATAAATGTGTCTTCAGAACTGTACTTCCAATCTCCATTAGTGTCTGATGATAAAGTGAAGGGATTGGTAGGAAAGAAAGAAATGGAATCCTGAAACTTGGAATGGAGCATTTGGATACATCATTGGAAGTTTGGGAACATGAGATCCATAGTTCCCATTGACTCATTCAAGTGAACAGCACCACCTCTACCATCTGAAGCCATTGTGTAACCTTTGCCTGCCAATCTATTTTCAGTAAAACCATTAACATTTTCCCCATATTTGTGGAAATTAACACAGTTGTGCCTGCTGATAAGGGACCCAGAGCATTACATGGAAATCACCTGTGTCAGATGCCTTCTAAGGCAGAGCTGAACTTTCCTGAGAAACACTCCCTCCCCCTGCCCAGCACTTACTATTTCTAGACCAATAACTAGACTTATATACCAGCAAGGCCCAAAATTACAAATGGTGACCCAGGAAGCAATGTGCTACACTTCAAAAGAACTGCTTGGTTTTTCTAAAACAAACCTTGATGATATGCATGGAGATGGGATAATAATACAAGGACCATAAAGTTGGATCCATCTAAATTTATGATATGGGACTACTTGGCACAGATTCTTCATTTAGAGACATTAGGAAAGGAGCTAACAATTCATTTGGTTCCAAAATATGAAACTCACTGCCACTGAGTTTAGTGCAACTCCCAACAATCCTTTATTCGGTCACTTTATTGAATAATTACACACACTCTCACTCATTGCCAGGGAGTCAAATCAGACTCACGGGGACCCTGAAAGGAAGGGTAGACTGGCCCCTTTGGGTTTTTTGAGACTGTAACTTCCTGGGAGTAGAAACCTCATCTTTTCCCCCAAATGAATTACACAGTGGCCTATAGTAAGTCAAGTTGAATGACCAGACCTGGCATACGGCAGATGAAGGGATCCAAGGGATGCCTTAGGGAGAGCGGCACGATCGAGAGTATTTACCAGGATACATCAGTAGACTGACACATGAAGTTCCACAGCAGTGAGGAACACATTTGTGACGGGTGTCTGAGCTCCTTGAAGACGGTTGCGATTGCTATTTTATAAAAGGCACATTTGGTAATGGGAAGTACTCTAATGAGTTGACATGCTAAGTACTGTTGGGCTGATGGCCCCCCACCGTGATAGGGGCCAAGCGGCAGTAAATAATCCACAGAGACAAGGTGGGTGGGAATGCTGTAATGGACAGCAGAGCCAACATAGTAAGACTAGCCTGACTCCTGTAGACCGATACTCTTTTCTACCCAGGCAGGGCATCCATAGGAGTGACGTTGATGGAAAGATTACTGGAGGCCAAGTCCCCTTAAGGAAGAACTTCATGCTACTGATGACAATGTCCACTGCGGGGCTTTCTCTTAGCCTCTCCGCAGAGATCGAGAGCATTTTACAAGGGTGAATGTTCAAGGGGGAGATAAACTAATCAGATTCGGGGGGGAGTAGTGGACACTGGCACTGAATTGACACTAATTCCTGGAGACCCGTACATCACTTTGGACCACCCGTCAGACGCATAACCGCGACACCCCCAGGGCTCCTCAAGTGGCTTGAAACTGCTGCTCTTGAGAGGCGCCCAGACCAAAGAAGGCGCTGCAGCAGCTGCGGCTGCTCTGCAAGCTGCGGAGTCCTGCAGCTGCAGGCGAGCCAGCTGATCCTCCGGTGTCTGCAGTCCAGAGCCTTTGCCAGAGTCCCATTTCCTAGGCGTGGTGGCACTATCTGGTAAACCGTGGGCAGCTCACCTCGAGGTCGCTGATTCAAAGCCACCAGTCACACCACCTCAGCGTCTGACTCTGGACAACCAGGAGCTCCCCTACTCTGGGATGTGAGGATAATAGCTATCATCACGGAGGCAGAAGAAAGGACACAGGACATAATGGAATTGGCCAAAGGAAGAACTGGGGTGCCTTCCCACTGTCTGAGCTTAGTCTGTCTTACTTCCTCTCTAAAGAGAAAGAATCCATGGGTGACAGCTCTAGCTATGGTGTCAGATAGTAGGCTGTGGGAGCCGCCTATGGGCTGCATCTCAAGCAGTGCCAGCTGAAGGTCAAGTTGCATCAGGCCCACAGAGAAGCAGTCATTTGTCCCCAGGAACCCTGTCCTCTCTGAAGACTCGGACTTCTTGAAGAAGAGCCACCAAAGCAAAGGTGATCTCCTGGTTTATAGTTATGCTTTTCCTTCTGCACTAAGAGGGTAACTGAGTCACACCTGCGGTGGACCTCAGTCTTACATTGAAAGCAACTGCCTTGAAGAGTTAGGTCCTCTTTCTCTACAGAGAGGAACCCTTGTCATCCTCCTCAATGGCTTTCATTTTACTAGAATTGTTTATGAACAAATTTTATAGTAGATCGTACAATACCTTCTTTTCAATATGATATTAACTTCCTGCCATTAATGCTCCATAATCCGTGCTCATGGAAGTAGCAGTCAAAAGATCAAACAGCATATTGCATTGGGTTCATCTGCTTTACAAGAGTATTGAAAAGCAGGGAGGATACTCTACCTACTAAGTGCACCTGACCCAAGCCATGGTATTTTCATTTGCTGCATATGCTTGTGATGCTGAACTCTGAATAAGGAAGACCTAAGAAGAGTTCATGCGTGTGAATTATGGTTCTGGTTAAAAATATGGAACATGCCACAGACTGTCATAAGGCCAACAAGATGATTACCTTGGAAGAATTAACAGCCAGAATGTTCCTCCAAGCCAGTGATGGCCAGACTTCATTTTTGCTTCATCTCATGTGTTTTGGATATGTTATCAGGAGAGACCAGTCCCTGGAGAAGGACATCAAGCTTGTCGAAAAAGAAGGTCCTGCAGAAGATGGATCGACCTAGTTCCCACAATAATGGACTCAAGGGGAAAAAAGCAATTGTGAACATTGCAAAGGGTCAAGCTGTGTTTCCTTCTGTTGTGCACAGGGTCCCTGCTGGTCAGAAGGGACTTGATGGTACCAACCTGCAGCAACACTGACTCTTCCAAGAGAATGAAATCTTCCATGTTTTAATGTTAACTGTACAAAGGCTGGGGTTTTTGTAAACTTTTATGATTAATCGGATGAAGGTTTACAAAGCAGATCAGTTTTCCATTCAATAATCTCTACACATTTTGTTTTATCTCATGATCAGAATCACCAGAATGTAGCATCTCTTATCCCACTTCCTCCCTGTGTTTCTGGTTTTCATTCCTCTTTATTTTATACCCCTCTGAACATTTTTCTTTGGTAAATGCAGCCCTATTGACTTCAAATGGTTGATTATTCTAATGTGTGCATACCTTCCTTGTGTTGCTGTTGCCCTTATAGATCTGCTGGGATGAAATGGGGCCGTTTCCAGTGCTGAAGAGTAACTAAGAGTCATAGACTTGGGGCTTCACAAATAAGCATGGTCTTTTTCATGATTTTGAGATTTGCTCTACATTTTTCTCCCACTTTATCCAAGGCCTCCTAACGTGACCTCTTTCAGAGAAGTAGGGAGTGGCAGACACATCCCACCTAGTCACTCTGGTTTCGGGCTCATGGACATCGATGTTCACATGGTCTATTAGTCCATTGGACCAGTCGCTTCCATCTGCCCCCCGCTTTCATCACCTTTCTTTTCCCTGGACAAGGAAAGACAAATATCTTCATCTTAGTTGGTCGCTCATTAGCTTTGAAGATCCACATCACTACTCAATAGAGATTATAGTAGAGCAGTGTCCCTGTGGACCATTATGCCAATTGACCTTGATGTTCACTGAGACTATGAGAACTTAAGCCCAAGAGAGGGAGAGGGAGGCTCCTTATATACAGAGGCCGAGGGACTGAATAATTGATATGGAGCCAACCTGAGTGACATCAGGTTATTTGACTAGGGCGGCTTACAGACCAGTACCAGCAGTACAACTTCCAGTGGGGGTGAGCTGAACAGGAAAGATCTTCCATAGGGGTCTCTAGAGGGTCTCTAGGGTAAGATGGGTGAATGGGACCATTAGCTTCATGGCAGTAGGGACCCAGAACTAATTGTTAGGGGGTTGCTACTGTGTGCACAGGACGGTGGCTGTCTGATCAAGGAGGAAGAAGCATCCACAGTGCCTCTCTGTAGGTGCTCTTCCCTGGCTAGCTGCAGGAAGAGGGTGTCTATAGGTGGGCACCAAGGACGCAAAAGGAATGCCTGCTTGGCTGAAGTTGGACCATTTTGGAGTAAGACCACCTTAGGTACTGAGCCCCAGGCCCGAGGACTCGTTCCTTAGGTGCTCTGTCGTCTCTAAGAACTTTCGTAATTGTGTTCTTAGTGTGCACTACAACAGCCAGGGAGATATCTGCAGCAGAGTGAATAGCTCTCCATAGACATCCTCTGTCAAATCTATTTACATAATTTTGTCATACATATTGTGGGTATACCCCCATTTTGCTCACCCATTCAAACTGCGTGCTATTCATCAGTTCTGGATGATATTCATCCATCTGTCTATTTGCAGATACCTGTCGTTGCAGGCTTGTGGATTGTGTAGTACATACCAATATTTACCTATTTACCTTAACACTTGTACTCCTGAAGGCAGAGTTTTTATCTATTTTATTTATTGTTGTATCCTCAGTACTTAGAATGGCAGTAGAAATGCTTGATATCAATAGACATGATTGATAAAAAGCGAATACATTAAAAAATTAATTTCTTAGAACTAACTTGAAATGTAAGAATTTAATGAAATGTTAGAAGTACCTTATTAATTCTGAGTGAAAGTATATTGGCTGTCTATAATTAATAAAATATTAATCATAAAATCAAAATTTAGCACTTAAGTAAAATAGTAATTGTACTTCAGCAACATTTTGGGTACAAGGAGTTCCCTGAGTTATGAACTAAATCTATTCCTAGATGTGGGTCTAGGTCTAATTTGTAGGGATTGCAGAATAAGTACATACTGTCCTTATTTAACTTACTTTAGTGCAAGAAAGGAGTCCTGGTGATGGAGGAGGTTATACATTGGGCTGTAACCGTGGGATCAGAAGCGTGAATTCACCCTCCCATCCAAGGGGAAATGATGAGCCTTCTGCTGCCATGGGAGAAAGGCCAGGCTTTCTACTCCTGTACAGAGTTCATCTTGGAAATCCACAGGGGCAGTTCTACCCTCTCCTATAGGGTCCCCAAGAGTCAACAGGAATTCCATGGCAGTGAGTCTCGTTTATGGTTTGATTCTGCTACCTAAAAGATTTATAGCCCCAGAAACTCCAAAGGGGCAGCTCTACCCCATCCCTTAGGGTTCCCATGAATCAGAATGATTCCAAGGTTTGGTTTTGCTTGGTTAGTGAAAAAACAAAACAAAACAAAAACAAACCACTCAAATCCTTTTCAATGATTTAAAAGTTGTGCATACACCCAGGGAAGATGATTGTGATGAAGAATGTATTGTGAGTCGGAGTTGGTTGAATTGTTTCAAAGGAATGACAATTTATATAACATTAATAGGCAAATAAGCTCGGTGTTCGTAACCCGGGACTCACCATATTCACAGAGGGCTCATGCAATTGTCAGTTCAATAGCAACAAATTTGCTCACTGGCATATTAGGATATCTGATTTTTCCTAGTAAAGTTTATAGTCTCCATATACCTATGTGTCCATCTGCCCAATTAGTTTGGGTGGTGCCCTTCTGGGGAGTGTTTCCTCAGACACCATGTGGTCTTCTCTTGGTTCTGTGATGGGGCAGAGCACAGTTAATGTGGGGCCACATTCCCACCAGGACTGGTAGCGATGCCTTGTGGCATCATAAACCATCATCTGGTAGAGCATCTGGCACTGAGTGCAGTCTAGAGAAACCTACAGATGTGATGGCCAGGCGCTCGCATGGCGATTGCTTCAATTATTTAATCGCATGTGGATAGAGTGTCTCCTGCTGGTTTTCAAGCGCACTGCTTGAATACCTACGTGCCGATAAAGAGGGTCTCCTCACACATGCTGGGATAACCACTGAAGCCTAGCACCCGAGTCACAGAGGAAAATGTATTCTCATGTGTTATACTCATCTGATTAGTAAAACATGTCAATTACATTGGTATTTTGCCTCAAAATCAGAATGAAATGTTAAGCTTGCTGTGGAGTGGCAGACATGGTTTCCCTTGGGTGACCACAGGAAAAGTGCCAAGACATGGATTTTAATTAGTATGCTGATTTCATAGTCTTGCTTTCTAAGGCTTTCATTTGTTTTAAGTGAACTACATGGGAAATATTTTTTAAAATATAAAAAGACATTTCAGAAAGTTTGAGATACTGATTCCATAAGGGGGGGATGGCATATTTTAGAATAAGTGAATCACCCTAGCATTTAATAACACAGTGTGTGTGTGTGTGTGAGTGTGTGTGTGTGTGTGTGTGTGTGTGGTTTTGCCCTACTAATTATGCCTGGTGATGTTTTATCTTCAGTGACTGAAATTTTAGTTTAACCTTTTGTGGTAGATACATAATCGTTTGTCAATTTGAGGATTAAGAGTATAGGGGTGGAGTCTAGCTTGTCAATCAGATCACAGCCTATGAGGCCTCTGTGTGGGCATGGCCTTCTCCGCAGAATTCTGGGAACTCCAGTACTTCCTCCTTGGAGGCGGGAGACACTTCTCTCTCTGCCACTCCCTGGGAGGCATTGCAGCTGACAAGAAACCTGGAACGATGTTAGTGCTCTGAGCTGGAGAAGCCACATGGACCTACTCTGATGCAACCATGACTCTGAAGCCGGAGAAGCCACGCAGAGACTGCTGCCAGCGCTGATGCTTACAACGCCACTGGATCCAAAGACTTTCTACCCACTGGTCTATAATCGTCCTGCATTTGACATCATTGCATGTATTTTGTGAGTCTGAAGAGGACTTTATAGATTGGTATCAGATATATGGGCTAGTTTTGGACTTATGCACTTGGACTGGACTGGACTGGGTTGGGATGCTTTCTCAATGTTTAATTCCTCTTGTATATACATCTCTTTCTTATGCATATATGTGTTCATGGATTTGTTTCTCTAGTCCACCCAGGCTGGCACACCTTTAATTTAAAATAAATCTGAGAACATACCCTCCAAAGAAACTGACAGAGGAGGAAAGTAGAATTTAGGTTCTCTTCTCTTCTCCATGCGAAGGTAGCCACATCTTCTCATGCAGTCCCAGCTGCCACTAGTGGTGAATATCCGGGTAAATGGATTTGGCTGCATTGGGTGCCTGGTCACCAGGGCTGCTTTCAACTCTGGCAAAGTAGACATTGTTGCCATCCATGGCCCCTTCATTGAGCTAAACTACGTGGTTTACGCATTCCAGTATGATTTCACGCACAGCAAGTTCAATGGCACCATCAAGGCTGAGAACAGGAAGCTTATCATCAATGGGAAACCCATCTCCATCTTCCAGGAGAGCAAGATCCCAACATCAAGTGGGGTGAGGCTGATGCTAAGGCTGTGGTAGAGTTCACTGATGTCTTCACAACCCTAGAGAAGGCTGGGGCTCACTTGAAGGGCAGTGCCCAAAGGGTGATCATCTCTTCCCCTTCTGTCTATAGCCCCATGTTTGGGATGGGCGTGAACCACAAGAAATATATAACAACTCCCTCAAGACTGTCAGCGATGCTTCTTGCACTACCAATTGCATACTCTCCTTGGCCAAGGGCATCCATGACAGTTTTGGGCTTGCAGAGGGACTCATGACTACAGTCCAGGCCATCGCTGCCCACCAAAGAAAGTGGATGGTTCTTCTGGGAAACTCTGGCATGATAACTGCAGGGCTGATCAAAACATCATCCGCTCTTCTACTGGTACTTCTCAGGCTGTGGGCAAGGTTACCCCAGAGCTGAATGGGGAACTCACTGACATGGCCTTCCATGCTCCCACCCCCAATGTGGCGATAGTGGGACTCACCTGCTGTCTGGAGAAAGCTGCCCAGTATGATGACATCAAGAAGGTGGTGAAGCAGGAATCAGATGGTCCCCTAAAGGGCATCTTGGGCTCCACTGATGACCAGTTTGTCTCCAGTGACTTCAACAGTGGCACCCACTGTTCCACCTTTGCTGCTTGGGCTGGTATTGCCCTCAACAACCACTTTGTCAAGCTCACTTCCTGCTATGACAATGAGTTTGACTATAGTGACAGAGTGGTGGGGCTTATAGTGCACCTGGCCTCCAAGGAGTAAGAGCCACAGTGGACCACCAGCCCCAGCAACAATACTAGAGGAAGAGAGAGGCCCCTGAGCTGCTGGAGAGTCTTTGCCCCCAACTTGATCCCTCAACACACTGAGAATATCCCATCATCTCAAGTTTCTACCCAGTAGGGGAAGGATTTTGAGAGCCCAACCTTGTCATGTACCATCAATAAAGTACACTGTACCCAGCAAAAAAAAGGAGAGAAGTAGAATTTAAGACAACCTATAACATATACATCAATTATCTCATTTACACAAAAGAGTGCTAAACCTATAGCATCTGGGTCTTAAAGGCTTGAAGATAAACAAGCGGCCATCTAGCTCAGAAGCAACAAAGCCCACATGGAAGAAGCACACCAGCCTGTGC
>NW_022108124.1:22486775-22496154 GCF_000313985.2 Echinops telfairi | reverse complement strand
CAACAGAAAAGTGGGTGAAGGGAGATGTTGTGCAGGGCAAGATATGACAAAATAATAATTTATAAATTATCAAGGGCTCATGAGGGAGGGGGGAGTGGAGAGGGAGGGGAAAAATGAGGAGCTGATACCAGGGGCTTAAGTGGAGAGGAAATGTTTTGAGAATGATGAGGGCAATGAGTGTACAAATGCGCTTTACACGATTGATGTATGCATGGATTGTGATAAAAGTTGTATGCGCCCCTAATAAAACAGTTAAAAAACAAACCAACCAAAAAAAAAAAACATCATTTAGCTCAGGATATAATTGCACAATGGTGGCTTACACATTGCTGTGACATTATGCCACTAGTATTTCAAATACCAGTAAGGTCATCCGTGGTGAACGGAATTCAATGAAACTTTCAGACTAAGGCAGGAACAGGCAGATAAACTGAAAGATTAGTCGTCCATTGAAAAAATTCGGACAAGCAGGGGACCATTGGCTGAGACGCTCGTGAGATCGGAAGGCATCCAGAATAAGACTGAGAGTGACATTCTCGAAGTAGGGTAGGCCCTGATGGCACACAAGGAGGAAAGCTTTCAAGATCTGTATTTGCTGACGTGACATGACCCCAAATCAGAATAGCTACATGTATCCACTAATGAGAAGATCATGGACTGGATAAAGCATGAACCTAGAAAAATTGGAAGATGGCAAATATTAAATGACACACCTAGATTGATACCCAGGCATTTGTGAGCAGAAATGAATTGGTATAATGAATGTTGAATAAATCCTACCATATACTATGCTAGGAATGACAAGTTCAAGAGGAAGGACATCACCACTCGTTCATCCCTCCACCTTTATCCAGAGAGCACGCTGGCTGGCAAGGCTGTTGACCCAAACCAGACGCTGCAGCCCTCGGCAGCCCTCTCCTCTCTTTGGTCCTACCACGGCTGTTCGCTCGGTCCCTTGTTTTCTTTTCCTTCCTTCTTGTCCCGTCTTCACTTCTCTCTTCTCTCTTCCCTTCCCTCCTGGTTCTTTTGCTTCCTGTCTCTTATTTTTCTTTATTTAAAACGCTTGTTTCTTTTCATGGTTTCCCTTTCTTATTTTCACATATTGCTTTTCATTTTTTCTCCTTTTTCTATACCCTTATTTTGCTTTGCGTTCTTTTTTAAAAGTTATTAAATTCTTTTGTTTGTGGGTGGGGCCATTTTTCCTGTTTTCTCCTCTTGTTTGTTTATCTTTCACATCTTTAGCTTCTGGCTGTTGTTTAATTTTATTTCTCTATCTTTCTCATTCCTGTTTCTCCCAGCTGTATACAGTGGCCCGACCAAAATTGTACCTCCTGCAACCACTACTAATGTCCGTGCCGCTTGATCATCAATCCATAGCTGAAGGTACCGTCCACTTCCTTCCTTCAACTCAGCTAGGGGAAGAGTAAACAGAACTGGAAAATTCACGTTCTACATTACGTCCACCAGGTGGCAGGTGGCAAGTGGCTAAGGTCTCACCAGTAACCAACCATCAATTAAATACAAACATAACATCCCCAGAATGTCTTAAAGACAACAAATAGTTCCAGTTTACGCAGAGAAACGAGTGGCTAAAGCAAGTGACTAGTACATAGACCCCAAAGACCTTCCTTAGGGAGAAAAAGGTTAAGAAACTTACCAATCATGGATCATCTACTGTCGTAGTTACCTAATGTCATAACAGCTTGAAGATACATTACAGTGTAGGGGTGTAGTTAGCCTGTCAATCAGGTCACAGCCTGACGACCTCCTTTGGACCTACAATTGAGATCGATAGCTCTCTGGAGACCGGCCTCTCTCTCTGCCTTGACCTTCCTGCTCACTGGCCACCTGTAGAGTGGCTGGAGCCCTGCGATGTGTTTCACCAACCTTGGATCCACATAACTTTACAAACACCGGCCTGTAATCTTCCTGCATTCTACACCATTGCATGCAGCTGTCGGAGTCTGAAGAGGGAAGTATAGGACTTATGGGCTTCAGTTGGAATGGGTTGGGGTGTTGGCTTGATGTAGTATTGCTTTTTGATTTAAAGTTTTTTCTTACACATGGAGGAGTATCGCTGGATTTGTTTCTCTAGTCAACCTGGCCTAACGCTGAATTAGAGGAAGATCAAAGCAGCACACGTGAACACAAACCTCTCGGGACTGATCCACTAGAGGGACAATTTAAGCAGAAGGCAAACAATGACGGAAGCCTGCATTCTGTGGGAGACCATCCACAGGGACAACTTACGGTGATGAGAGGCCTGTAGCAGGAAGAATCAACAAGAAGCAGAGATAAAATTATCAAGTTTGTTGAAAGAAAACATCCAGAAAGCCTAGAAGACATGCATTTTAGAAGCGGAATGAACACTGAACAGGGTATATCTGAAAAGAAAAGCACCATGGAATATAATCCAATTCTAAAGACCACGAAAGAATCATGAGAGCAATTTGGGAAAAACTAATAGTTAATAGTTACCTACAAAGAGCAACCAAGATAGCGAATCCTAGATTTCCCAGCATGCAATGGCAAAGAGACCTTACGATAATATATGTAAAACTCTGGGGGGAAAATCAGCCAAGAATCAGTTTCCCAAATAAAAGTTCCCTTAAAATTATGGTGAGAAAAGGGCATTTCCATATAAACAGAAATTTAAGTAGATTTGTAAAACCAAACCAACCGATAAGCACTAAGGGGATCTCATTAGACAGAGAATCAGTAACGGTAGCAAACAACTTGGTCTTAACCTACATGACAACACCATTTAGAAGTTAAGCCCGGCATGGGTTTAATCTCTGTCTCTGAGGTAAAGCAGACCTCTAACACTGAAAATAAGGAACCAGAACTATCATTATGTAACAAAGATAATTACAGCATCCGTAGAATAAATAGTCACTGCAAAACTTCCAAAAGGAGAGAAAGTTAAGTCAATTTCAAGATACAGCAAACTGTTTGAAATCTGGGATGAAAATAATAGATTCTAGGGTACCTCACATAAAATGAATAAACCTCATAAAGTATAAGAAATTACAAAAAGAAAAATCAAACCAAAAGAAATTATAAAGAGTGAACACTAGAACAACATCAATAAAGAAAAGAACAAGACAATTTACAAACAAAATGAATGTAGCATAGAAAAGTATGTGGAATAAAGAAACCAGTTTCACCACAAGAAAACAACAAAAGGGCAGCAGTAAATGAATATATATCCATAGTTACCCTGAATGTAAATGGTTTAAACACACGTCCAAAGACAGAGAGTAGGGGAATGGATAAACAGAAAAGATACAACTTAGACAGATTCAAATAAACCAGTGGTTCTCAACCTGTGGGTCGTGACCCCTTTGGGGGGTCTAAGGACCCTTTCACAGGGGTCGCCTAAGACCACATTTCCAATGGTCTCATGAACCGAGACCCCAATGAGGCCCGCAGTTTGAAATCCACAGCTGCTCTCCCAGAAAGAGGGGAGAGCTTCTCCTCCGACTATCAACAGTTACACTCCCCGCCACCCACAGAGGCAATTCACCCCTGTCCTTATAGGGGTGCTATGAGTCAGACTCGATTGGGTGGGAGTGATTTACTTTGTAATGTGTACTAAGGCCTTTAATCAAGGCTAAGGAAGCACCCTGTTCAAGACCCATGTTGGCTTCCTTGCATGGCCAAGTTCCTCTTGCGGTCCCTTGGCTTCTGCCTCTGTGGCCCTACTTGTTGCTCTGTCTTAAAATCCCTGTGTGTCACGGCAGACAGGTGCTCAGGCAGGAAACCTGAGGAGCATTACCCCTGTAATTTGCATAATCTGACCTGGCCTTGGGTGCTAGAAATCTGGGAAAGAGGACAAGATAAGCAGTTGGTATCAGAGATGGTAGATAAAAACTAAAACCCAAAAGTCCCCACTCCCAGCCAGGGAATTCCAGCTCATCATGAGCCTAAGTAGGGTTTTCGAGGTTGTAAATCTTTATGGGAACAAATAGTCTCATCTCTGCCCAGGAGTCGCGGGTGAGTTTATATCACATTAGCAGTCCAATGCTTACCCAAAATCATGAATGGAAGTTATCTTCACATTTGGGGGGATTGGTCTAAAATTGATTTTTATTTATGCATAGAATAAAGTTATTAGATAATTATTTGCTATAATCTTATATAAATGCTCATGTAATTAAAAGAAAGTACAATAGAGTTAATATATTCTCTATGTCTAGGATTTCTAAAGGTAGTGAAAGGGAAGTTCCAGAGATGAGATAAAATTTTATAAAGATAAACATGACGGAAGATAAACATTTCGGTTCACCCTTGCCTCATGTCTAAATGGGCGACTTTAATCAAAAGCATCCGATAAATATTTTAATGAACTTTCAAACGTTCAAAAATGCAATTTTGAGAGATGTGAGCAGAAACCATTGTGGCCGCCTGCCTTGTAGGAGAGCTTCCTGGAGAAAGACCAGTGACCGTCTTCCTGGTGCCTTAGCTGAAGCGCACTTCTCCCACCCAGCGAGGCTTTCCGTGCCCTTCGTCCTTCCTTCCTGTCTAGCTGCTGATGGCCGTCTGACGCCCACGCTGTGACATCACAGACTCTGCCCTGGAGAGGGAGCCTTGTGCTGTCGCAATTAGCTGCACTCTGAGGTTCCCAGAATAAATAATCCTTCTAGGAACCCATTTGAATACAAGAGAAAATCAACTCTATTGTGCATAAATGAATATATTACAAGTAACAGGAGAGGGAATGTAGAAAGGGCAGATCGTACCTTTAGTGTTGTCGCCATCAAGGGTTCCTGCACTTTTCTTATGAGTCATGAACATGCATGAAAGATGGCGGTGTCACTAACAGCGCTCATCAACCTGTAATCCACTTGACCGCTCTTAATTCACTGATGTTCCTAGGATGGGGGTGGGGTCATCTGTTTAGGTTCTTCTTGAAAGCTCTGTACAGGACAACTCTCCTTTTAGCAGTGAGAGCTATTATAAGTATCCCGTGAATGTTTTGTCATTTAATTTGATACATTTCAGCTTGGCTGATTGTAGGTTTTGCATGTTCAAGGTAAATATGTTTATTGTAACTAGAAAAACGGATAGCCATTAAAGTCAACACCTGAGCCAACCTCTGTGATAAAAAAGACTATTGAGGTAAGACCACTGATATTTTGCAAAGCTGCCATTCTTATTTACTATTTATTGCAATGTTTGATTGGGGTGTGTAGAAATAAAATGAGCATTCCCTGCAAGGGCCTATTGGATAGAGTGCCTCTTTTGAAACTTCCGGTTCCGGGAGGATAGGAGGCCTGGAAGACAGTCATTCACACTGCTGCTCCTTTATTACTTCTCAGTTCTGTGTATCTGTGTACAGTCTGAAGGGGCTGCAGATCTAAAGATAATCAAGATCACATGACTGAAGAGCAGGCCAATTGTACACAGATCTAGGATCCATCAGTGAAAAGCTACCATCCTCCTGGTTGAAAGCGTATAATCATTTTGAAGTAGCTTTGTTTGTGTGTGTGCGCGTGCGTGTGTGTGCGCATTTTAAGGGAATGTCAAAAAAGCAGAGTCTAATTTTCTGTGCCTGGGAGTAGCTCTCTAAGCTTCAGGCAATACAAACGCTGCTATTACTGGGGAGTTAAAGCTCTGCATAATTAACAAACATCATCAGCCTTACAGTTCCTGTAGAATGCGGTAAGTTCCTTGCCTGAAGGCTGCTCTCATCCTAGTAAGTCTGTTTACCCTGTCCAAGATTAGATTAGTTTAATTATTATGAAAAAGACTGCTAAGATCTTACAGCCTAATTATGCAAATGTTTCTAAATGTTCACAAAAGTAATTTATTTATTTGGAGATAAATGAATCTGTTTTGTCATAAAACAGATTGCAGCCCTGGCAATGTACAAGCAGGGTTATGTAGCCGTGGGCAAATCTTGCACCACAAATATCAGTGGGATCCCTAGACAGCAACATTTAAAAATACATCAATGTTTTTAGCAGGTTTTTATTGTTTTTGTAAATTATTGTAATCCCAGAAAGAACTATCACAGGTTTAATACTCACCAACCTTGTTATGAAAACATGGTTTCTCAGCAGAAGCATTTAAAAGATGCTAAGAGCTAACACATTCCTGGTAGACCTATTAAGGTTCACCTGTTCATTGTGCTTCAAAGCAGGTCTCTTTACAAGAATGTTCTCTCGCTTTATGCTTCCTTCTAACATCGCACTTTAACTCTTCAAAGAAAATACTAGAAATAGAGTTTAATGTATATCATAATATGCATGTTATATATATTACCTGTAAAACTAGTATTATGGTTTAAAGTAGCTGAACTCATGCTTCTATTTGGAAATAATCCATAAGTCAAACTTCTCCATGACAACCTAATAAATAAGCTGGCTGAACTTTGACAACTGGGAATAGATGCTTGTACATCAAGTTATTAAATTTAAGAAACTTATAGTACTACCCACAATATACTTATGCTAGCAGGTCTTAAATTAATTCACTTTACCCCCAGAAAACATATGTAAATTTTCACAAGAGGAAGAATCTTTAGCATATACAAATTCAAGATGCAAACTGGAAAGGAACGTTCTTTGGGGTAGACTGTTCTTGCTTGTTCTTTATCTACTATTGCTTCTTCTGCAACTAGAGCTGATTTTGCCTCTCAGTAAGCTGCTCTGAATGTGTGATTTCTGCCTGTCACAGAGGCCGTCATGTCACCTGAATCAAGCCATTCCCAAGATTTACCTGCCAGAAGCTATCATAAGACAGTGATAAATTGACACAGATACATTCATAATTGATCATGTAGGGTATATAAATTGGACAGTGATTAGGTTCTCTTGTATATAATCTCAATTTCCACGGAAACTACCAACCTCCTACCACTGAATGTCAACAACCTATGCCTACTATACAGGCAGAACTGTTGAAGATAAACTTCAATAACATTGTTTGAGGGGAAGTAGGTTTCACCTGAACTGGATCATCACTGGCAATTAGGAGGTATGTATTGTGCTGGAAATAACAGACCAGAAACAGGGATTAAACATCCCTGGTGATGCTGTGTCTGAGGTGTTGGGCTAGTAGCCACAAGGTGGGGATTTAAACCCAACAGCCCCTTCAGGGGAAACAGATGAGCTTGTGTGGGATCCCATAAAGATTACAGCCCCACAGAGAAGGTCACTATTAGTTGGGACTCCCTCAATAGCAGCTTTTTTCTATTTGCTGTTGTTTGTTTTAAAGTAGGGGTTTGGGTGTTAGCTACTGCTAGCCCTGGCATTAGAAGCGATCCCTTTAGCTGAGGACAGAATGTACATAAGCAAAATAAATCCCAAATTTAGATATAGATGCAGGATTTGAATGGTATATGATAGAAGGAGCATGTACATTTTAGAGTCTTCATGGTTGGTATTTTGTTTTATATTATTTTGACATTATGTTTTTAAAAGTTTGTATGTAAAGAAAAAGGGAAAAAAGAAAGAAAGAAAGAAAAAACAGAACGAGTGAATACATGCTAGGCATCCCACAAGTGAAAAGGTTGTTTTATTTTGCGGTACACAGCATCCATTTCTGCCACTTTGGGTCGTCAAAACCTTGCGTTTGTGTGGACTGCTTATTCTGTTTGGATTCAGACACGCTCATCCTATTTCCTGCACCCCGGCATGTAAAGCGGCCCCAGCCCCATTGAGGCCATTTGGATTCTTGACCAGGAATTCTCTCCCGCACAAAGAGCAAAGCCTACACTGACTCCATGGGCGTGAGAGTGTCCCGCAGCAACACACCCGCTGGAGAGGCAAGAGTCTGTCGGGAGTCATTAGTGGAAGAGAAATCTGTTGCGTTCCTATGTCCAGACAAGGCTGTAAACACACAGATTTTCAGGTATTTGAGTCAATAAATTCTCTTTCTATTTGAAGCAGTTGGAGTTTGATTCCTCTCACTTATAGCCAGAATTCTTCTGAAATGA
This sequence comes from Echinops telfairi, assembly GCF_000313985.2. Taxonomy (NCBI): domain Eukaryota; kingdom Metazoa; phylum Chordata; class Mammalia; order Afrosoricida; family Tenrecidae; genus Echinops; species Echinops telfairi. Next base: position 22,488,212 of record NW_022108124.1, on the reverse strand, counting down.
ACCAGAAATCAACATCCTTCCCAAGCCCCTGAAATTTATGTTTTTAACCACTGGGATGAGAAAGACTTATTTTTAGAAATATGAGTCATGTTCATCTCAACTGAGTCCTGAACATAACAATGTTATCAACTTTGTCAATATCCACTAGCATGTTTTTGTTCGGGAACTTGAGACGTATGGTGGCAGCTCCCTCCAGAGGGCTTGACTAGCGTGTTTGGTCCTTGTACCTGTCAATCACTCAGGCTGCCTTAATTTCAGGTGGACAGGGCTCCATAAGTTCTGTATGAATAGACAGAGCTGTATCACTCAGCCAGGGTTTTTATGACAAGAGAATACAGTTTACTAGGAAGAGATCTATTATAAATAACAGAGTTTTGACTTCTATGTGTGTGTACTTAAATTAACTGCTATTTAAATAAGCAGGACAATGGGTCTACATGGAGATCCCAGCTGAAGCTCTCCTGTGTAATAAATGAATGGTATGAACGATGAGTTTAACAAGCTTCTCTGATATCACTATTATCTTGGTGATTGAAGCCATTAGAAGCTGTTTGCTGTCAGTTAAATGATCATATCTCAAGTGCACCTGCTTTATAATTATTCATTTGGAGCAAGATCATTAACATATTCCTTAAGTCATTTACAGGCAATTTGACTCAACATTAACAATTTTTTTTGCTCTTTATAACAAATTAATGGGATATATAAATACACGGCACACAGAAATTCTATACAATTCAAATAATTAGGGTACAAAAAGATCTACAATTTGTGATCATTATATAAGTAGTGGTAGAGACTCATTAGCAGTTATGATATTTAAGAAGTTTCTGAAATACTACAAAAATCATGTCAGTGGACTTATTAATGCATACTCTTCTTTCAGTGTGAGAAATACTTCAAAACAACCACTGCTTATCAAATGTGAGGACATCTCGTTAATAGGGTCCCAAGATTAAGTGACGTTATTTCTCTCAGCATATTGTCTGGCACATAGGCAGCACTCAGTAAATGATGACTATTATATACTAACAATGCTATAATCTTTGGGGAAAACGGAAATAGAAACTGCAACATTTGCCCCCAAAGAGTTGTAAGCTGGTGGAGGAAACAAAGACATTCACTAACAGAAATCATGTAGATAAGAATTACCAATATGGTCATCTACTTATGTGATAGGTTCTTTTTATGTCAGTTGTAATTCGAAGTGGTTAATGAACACTTTTAATGTAATCCTCATGACACACCTAAAAGGTTAGTATTATTAATATCTTCATTTCTCCACCACATGGAGAAGTTGTGCATGCTGTTATAGTCATGCAGCCAGGGAGAAACAAAGGCGGGCTTTGATTTGTGTGAGTTGCCTCAATAGCAGTTCACCTCTTCACTACTGCCTTGTCAGGTTAGAGACCACCCATCTAAGGTACTGGTTTGTAA
>NW_022108124.1:22473266-22486373 GCF_000313985.2 Echinops telfairi | reverse complement strand
CATCTAAGGTACTGGTTTGTAAGGTTAGAGACCACCCATCTAAGGTACTGGTTTGTAAGGTTAGAGACCACCCATCTAAGGTACTGGTTTGTTAGGTTAGAGACTACCCATCCAAGGTACTGCTCATTGAAATGAGCATCGGAATTACTTCATGAGATCATTAAAACACTGATCAGTGAACTCAACTTCTAGAATATCTGATTCAGCAGGTCTGTAGTGAGGCTAAAATTTGCATTCCTCATAAGGTTCCAGGTGATGCAAATACTGCAGGTCCCAAAATAGAATTACTGGACCAAGGGAGAACAGGCGTAAACAAGTTCATTGTCAAGGGGCTTGGGGTCTCCTCAGAAGCAGTTGAAGCTGCAAACACCTGGACTCACGAGACTTGAGCAATACCCCTCATTCTCAACCACCTCATAGCGTTTCCAGTGTAAATATTTATGGAAGCTGACTGCCCCATCTCTCTCCAGTGGCACAGCTGGTGAGTTCAAACCACGCACAATTTGGTCAGCAGAATGATGCGTAACCACCGTGTGTCGGCAGGAATCTCCTCCGGCAGGTGCCAAGGAGCCTTCAAATTGTAGTCAGTCTCTCCTCCTCTCAGATTAGATAGTGTGTGTGAGATCTGAGTTTTCCCTAGACAATATTGCCTCGGCTAAGAATGAAAGTGAAACAAAAACAGTGGCTTAACGTGATTTATTTAATAAGAGGAGACACTTAAAGGCACAAGCTTGCAAACACGGGATGGCCTATGTTCATAAAAGGGATGAAATGAGTAATTAGTGGGTTAATGATCGAAAGCATGGAAGCTGCGGTGTGTAACCATTGAAAAAGCAGAGTGCATGTGGTTATTTATTCATTAATGGTTGGAATATTGTTTACTGCATAAGAAGGCATTTTATATCAAGAAATAGGTTTATGTCAAGAAAGCATCCAAGGGCAGTCCAATGGAAGTCCATAAATCGCATGAAAGTTGAGTACCTCTTCAGACTCATGTAACAGCTGCAGATGCATAAAGGTGCAGAGGGATATAAGATCACAGGCCGGGGGTTGGAGGTCACGTGCATCCAAGGCCATGTTTCCACTGACCTTGGATCCACATGACTCTACACCCACCAGAGCATCTATGGAGTGTAACCTAGGTTTCTCATAGTTAAGAAAAGAAACGTCCTTCTTGCGTGGAATATATATTTTAGAGGAAGAAAGCGAACAAACAGATAATAAACTTAGAATGTGTTGGGTAATGTTAGGCCAGGAGAAAAATATCAGGGCAGAGGTACGAGAATACACATTACCCCCAAAAATCAGATTATAATTATTTTGAGATAACATTTTTTATTTTATCAGGGGTCTCTTACAAATCTTATAACAATTCATCATACAGTAGTATTAAGCACACTTGTACATATGTTGCCATCAACATTTCCAAAACATTTTCTTTCTCCTTGAGCCCTGGGTATTAGCTCCTCTCTTTTCCCCTGTTCTTTCATGTCTTAACCTTCCTGTTATCTCCGTTCACTCACATTTCTGCTCTCCACCCCCCTGGGGGGTGGACTATGTATCCAACTTTGTGATGGGTTCCCCTTTCTCCCCTTTCCCCTGCCCCTCCCCATCTCCCTACCCTCATGATATTTCTACTGCCACTACTATTCCTATTCCTGAGAGTTTTATCTGCCTGAATTCCATGTGTCCAGAGTTCTTATCTGTACCAATATGTGTACTCTGATATAGCCAGATTTGTAAGGTAGAACTGAGTCATGGTAGTGGGGAGAAAGTATTCAGGAACTAGAAGAAAGATGTGCCCTTGTTGGTGCTATACTGCACTCTGGTTGAATCGTCCCTTCCTTATAACCCTACAAGGCAGGGAGGTGATAGATGTCCAATTGTCTACAGATTGGATTTGGGTCTCCACTCCAAACTCCCTCTTTAACATCAATATAATTGTTTGTTTGGGATCTTTTGATACCTGATACCTGATCCCATTAGCACCTCTTCTTCCATGTAAGTTCATTTGCTTCCCTGCTAGATGACTACTTGGATAACTTCAAGCCTTTGAGACCACAGATGTTATATCTCTTGATGGCCGGGCACCATCCACTTTCTTCACCATATTTGCTTATGCACCCATATTGTCAGGAAGGTGAGCATCAAAGAATGCCAGGTTATTAGAACAAAGTGTTCTTGTGCTTAGGGAGGCCTTGAGTAGAAGCCCAAAGTCTGTCTGCTATCTTAATACTTAATGTAAAATATGTATACAGTGGCCTCTATCCCTTTCATTATATTAATATATTTACATATACAGTGAACCCTCGTTTATCGCGGTTAATCGGTTCTAGACCCTACCGTGATAAATGAAATTCCATGAAGTAGGATTCCTTATTTGTAAATCAAATATTTTCATAGTTAGAGCATAGAGGACATGAAAAAACACCCTTTAGTCACCATTACACTCGTATTACCCAATTTATTAAACGAAAAAGGGAAAATACAGTAAAACATTTTGGACGTTACAATTATCATTTATTATTTATTATATTGTTTATGGCATCAAGCGTGTACAGTATGAGCCAATCAGTGGCAGTAATGACAGAGCATGCGCTGTTACGCAAAAACGGCGATAGAGTGAAACCGCGGAAGTCGAAGAGCGAAGTGGCGAGGGTTCACTGTATACATGCCTATAGCTATACCTCTATAAATAGCTTTTGGCTCCACTTCTTCTAATCAGAGAAGATAGTAAAGGTATCAGGTGTTTCCTCTTGCTTGGATCCCCAACCAACACTAATGGAAGCAGCAGTCAAGAAAGTAAATGATGTATTTCGTTACACCAAAACTGCTGCACAAGACCTCTTTAGAGTTGAAAATCAAGGATGTCACTTTGAGGACTAAGATGTGCCTAGTCATAGGATTTTCTATGCTCTCTTATGCATGGTAAAGTTGAATTGAACATTAAAAAAAGAAAAAGGACGATGAATAAGGAATAACCAAGAAGAATCAATGCATTTAAATTCTTGGCTGTCAAAGAATACTGAAAGTACAATGGACTGCCAGATATATATAGATGTGTGTGTGTGTGTGTGTATGTCTTGGAAGAGGTACAGCCAGAATGCTCCTTAGAAAGAAGGCTGTTAAACATAAGACTTTGTCTTACATACTTTGGACATGTTATCAAGAGAGATCAACTATACAAAACCAAACCCAGTGCCATACCCAGGCTACAGGACAAGTAGAACTACATCTGTGCGTTTCCAAGGCTGCTTATCCTTCCAGTAGCAGGAAGCCTCCTCTTGGTCTCCAGCAGTAACTTGGATTTGAACCACTAACTTTGTGGTTAGCAGCCCAACACATACCTGATAGGCCACAAAGGCTCCTTCAGGAGAGACTAGTCCCTGGAAAGAGACATGAAGCTAGGTAAAGTCTGTAAGAAAGAGGAAGACAGGCAATGAGCTGGATTGACATGGGGAATACCCCAGTGGACTTAAATTTAACAATTGTGAGCACGGTGCAGGACCAGGCAGTGGTTAGTTTCCTTGTTCACTGGATTCCTATGCGTAAGAACTGAATTGACAACACCGAAGAACAACAACAAAGTGAAAGAAAGAAGTTTGTGATGCTGTTACATTGTTATTGTCTGACCATTCAAAAGGATATAGTGACACATTCCTGCGCTTAGAAAGTACCCCAGTGGAGCAAGGTGGAGTGGGAGGTAAAAATTGAGAATTTGATTTTAAGCATTGACTTTCTATACAAGTGTATTTGAGTAAATATATTCAGATGAGATATTTAGATAATAGAGCAAACCTGGACATACATATTTGAGGAAATCATATAAATGATATTCAGTCATGGAATGGATAGAACGCAATTGTAAATAGAATTTTAAAATGCACAGTGGCTGATTTTCAGGCCACTCTGGCACTTCCATGTTTAGAATATGCAGGGAAACAAAAGAACTAATAACAGGGTCCACTAAGGTAAAGGAAAGGGTGAAAGAATGACACACCTGTGAGAAGTTAAGAGAAGAAACTTCTTCCAAGAAGGTGATACACGTATTAAATTTTTTCAGTCAGTTTAGGAAGATGTAGATGGGCTATTACAGACCTTGAACAAAGCAGTTTCAGGACCTCGTGGAGATAAAAAGATTTTTAGATATTTATACTATATCTAGATTTGTACTATGTACTAGATTTGTACTATGGCTCAGAGAGAAATGGTCAGCAGAGAAATACACATGGAAGGAAAAATAAGTTGGGACATTGTCATGCTATAATATTATACTATTATACAGCATTTCAAATGAACTCTCTAGCATTATGAACAAGAATTCAAATGGAACTTACCACAAAATATTAAGCAAAACGTAAGACACAAGATAACCTACTGTACAATTTCCTGTATAATATGTTCAAAATAAGCAGAACGAAATGATTTTAAATAAAAGCAAGAAAATGATTTCCATGAAAATCAAGAGTTATCTCTGGGGAGGAGGAAAAAGAACCTTGGCGAGAATGCGGAAAATGCTCCATTCTTATGTCAGGTAATGATCACAGGAGGGGTAGCATTAGAGTTACTCAGATACATTATGCTTTCTGCAGTGTCTTACATGCGTACTATATATATATATATGTATTTCACAATCGTAATTTTTAAGGACATATGGGACATGAAGTTTGGACAACCTTTTCAAAGAGTTGTTTCTTTTTACCAAAAGGAGAGGCAGCAAACTGGAACAGTCATGCCAGCTTAATGGAAGAAAGCTCCACAGTTTTGCAAGGTGGTCGGGCAAGGACCAGTAATTTAGAAGTGGAAGGAACAATTGCAGGAGTGGCAGCTTTGACTAGATGAGACATTAAGCATTATTTAAGAGGTTGGCTTTAGGCTAAAGGACTAACCCCATTTCTCACTTATCTTGGTGAGACCCCCCAAAACCAGGTAATCATATGGAAACCCATGTTAGGACCACATCACCTCTCCACCTCACCTACACTGGGAACGTCCCACCTCACCACTAGCATGGGGTTGGCTCATAGCCCACTAAGGAAAGGGTGGGACTGTCCATGTGGGTTTCTGAAACTGTAACTCTTTATGGGAGTAGAAAGCCTTGTCTTTCTCCCACAGAGTGGCAGTTGGTTTCGAAGTGCTGACCTTTGAGTTGGCAGCCTGATCATCCCACTGGTCCCTGCTAATGGTACCACCACTGCCTCAGTTTCCTCTGTGCCATCTCAGGAGAGCTCACCTCCCATCATGAACAGCAGACTCAGGGAACCCCAAGTTTCCCAGAGCCAAGGAGGCCCAAGGAATAGGCCCTCCACATCCCCATCCTCCACCCTCCTGCCCTCATCCTATTTTCAGGATAGGTAGAGTCCTGTCTAATCCCTTCAATGACTGTACAATGTCCTTGATGGCTCAGTTGAGGACCAGAGATTCCCTCTCTGCTGGGGGAAGGGTGTGGGGACCAACAAGAGGTGTATGCTGCCTGATGGTCCCCCTGTCAACTCCTTAATTGGAAATGCCTGGGCTCTCCCTAGGCAGTCCTGCCCCCTACTACCCCTCTATGCCAATTCATATCAGAATCAATAATGCAGAGCTTAGTCTGAGGTCATGATGACCAGGTTCACCTTCTGTTCCTGACTGTAACCATGGAAGCCACTGACCACTCATCCACTGATCCCCATACCCACCCACCGCTGCTCAGGAAGCACGCCCACCCAAGAGGGGGCATCAAAGAAGTATAAGGGACTAGAGAGGTTGAAGTCAGCCGCCATAAGGCCCAGTGGCCCTGGGCATATGATTCCTCACCTCAGGCCTCCCTCAAGCCCATGACCTTCCCTGTTCCTGCCAGCCCTTGGGGCTAAGAGCTGGGGCCAAACTCTCTCCTCCTCCCACTTCCTCCTCAGACAAAAATCAGCCGAGAGGGCTGATTTGGCTGCAAGCCTGACAGACATGGGTGACTCTACAGACAAGGAGGTGAACTTGGCAGAACACTCGGGTGTGTTAGGCTGAATTCTCTGAGAAGCCACACCATGGTGTTTATTTGCATAAAGAAAATTGAGCACACAGTTGCAGAAGCAGACAAGTTCTTACTGAGCACCCCCAGGCTAGTGACCCCAGAGGCAGACATATCCAAGGTCAGTCAGTGGGGCAGGCATATATCTGGGGGCAAATGAATCCAAGGTTGCCAGGTCCCATAGCAGGTTGCATGGTAGCCCAGTGATGGCTTCTGAGTTTGGCAGGCTGTTGGCTCAAGTTCAAAGAGCTGGAGGTCCAGGAGCCAGATGCAAGATCCAGACCTAATCAAAGCCAAGTAAGCTTTCCACAGTGTCTATTTATAAAGGGAGTAGGCCACACCGCTGTGAAGAAATCCCTTTTCACTTGCACCAGGGCTGTGACCTGAGTAAAGATATTGCTCTCCATCTCACTCTTCTTGCAACTGCTTCTTGCAACTCACTGGGCCCATCATGGATTGATTACATTATGTTGGGTCACACCATGTGGGTTGCTGGACATCAACTGCCAAGCTTCCTAGAATCCTGTCCCAGCCAAATGGACAGAACCAAATGATCACACCAAGTTCATGTGCAAACTCATCAGGGAGGGGATGTTTTCACTATGATGCAAATGTCAACTGTTGGGTCACAAGCTATTGGGTACGTGAGGCTTTGTTGTCAGAGTTGTTGTTGGGTGCCATCGAGTCCCTTCCTCCCAGGGTGTGCAGCAAAACAAACCACCACCCAGTCCTGCGCCGTCTTCACAATTGTCCTGGTGTTGGAGCCCATGGTTGCAACCCTGGCATCAGTCTATGTCCCTAAAGGTTGTCCTCTTTGGTGCTGTCCCTCTACTTTACCAAGCATGATGTCCTTCTCCAGGGACTGGTCTCTCCTGTTAACCCGCCCAAAGTACGTGAGACAAAGTTACGCTGTCCTTCACTCTAAGAAGCGTTTGAGTTATACTTCTTCTGAGACAGGTTGTGTTTGTTGGTCTTTGGCAGTCCACAATACTTTCGATATTCTTCTTCAACACCATAGTTCAAGTGCATCAGTCAGTCTTTGGTCTTCCATATTCACTGTCTAACCCTCATATGCAGGTGAGGCGATTGAAAATACCATGGGTTAGGTGAACCATAGTCTTCAAAGGAACATCCTTTCTTTTCAAACTTTAAAGCAGTCTTGTGCAGCAGATTTACCCACTGCAATGCATTGTTTGATCTCTTGACTGCTGCTTCCAGGAGCATTGACTATGGATCCAAGCAAGACGAATTCCTTGACAACTTAAATCTCTTCTCTATTGATCACGATGGCACCTACTAGTCCAGGTGTGAGGATTTGGGTTTCATTACATGGAGTTGTGATCCGTATTGAAGGCTGCAATCCTTGATCTTCATCAGCAAGTACACAAGTCCTCCTTTCTTTCAGCAAGCAAGGTTGAGTCATCTGCAATAGGCCTTCCTCCAATTCTGATGCCACAGTCTTCTTCATAGAACCTGGCTTCCCTGATGATTTGCTCACCAGACTGATTGAATATCTATGGAGAGAGGATGCAACCCTGGCACACACCTTTCATGATTTTAATCCATGCATTATTCTTATTCTGTTTAAATAACTGCCTCGTGATCCATGTGTAGGTGCCTCATGAGCAAAGTGAAGTGTGCTTACTCTTCTCATGGCTAGCTGTGGTTTGTTCTAGTATTTAGGGCTTCTTTGCTTTCAGTCAAGATCCGTCTAAGGTCAGCAGTGATATCATGTGTTCTATTCCCTCTTCGGAATCCAGCCAGAATGTACTGCTGCAACCACTGTTGGGTGTTCATGAGCAAAATTGTTCTTACATGGGATAGCAATGATATTGTTCTATAATCGAGCATTCCGGTGGGTCAACTTTCTTTGGCTGTAATGGATCTCTTCCAGGCAGCTGGCCAATTACTTGTCTTCCAAATTGTTTGCAGAGGTGAGTGAGTGCTTCCAGTGTTTCATCAGCGAGTTGAAACATCCCAATTGGTATGTTATCAACGCCAGGAACGTTGGGCTCTTTCACAAGGAATCCAGTGCTTTCCCTCCTGATTGTGTCACTCCCACTACAGTAAACCGCGTGACTTTCTGACTTGCAATGGCCAGTACCAGTCCATTCCGCTCACTGACGCCTAGAATGTTGATATTTATGTGTTCCTCTTCATTTCTGAGAACTTTCCATTTTCCCAGATTCGTAGTTCATACATCCCGTGTTCCAATTATTATTGGTGTTCACAGCTGTTTGTTCTCATTTTGAATCAGGCCTGATCAGCCAACGTAGGCCCTGAAGGCTTGGCTCCTGCGGACTTTGCGCTACACCCTTGTGGTCGACTCTACTGGAGAAGCAGCTCTTCCTCGGTCATATTTTGAGTGCCTCCAAACCTGAAGGGCTCATCTTCTGGCTCTGGCTCTGGCTCTGACAAAGTTGTGCTTCTATTCGTGAGGCTTTCAGTGGCTGCTCCCTCTGAAGGGGCCAGGCTAGTCCTTCTTTGTAGTCTGTTCTCTGTCTGGAAGCCCGGCTGAAACCTGACACTGCTGGTATTTGACATCCTAGTGATGACATAGCTTCCAGCACCACAGTCACCACAGATGACAAGCTGACAGACAAGTTGTGGGTACCACTTGGTGTTGCTAGACCCTGCCCTTCCTGACCCCATCCCCCATAACCCTGCCTTTCCTGACCCCATTACCCCATAGCCCTGCCCTTCCTGACCCCATCCCCCCATAGCTCTGCCCTTTCTGACCCCATTCCCCCATAGCCCTGTCCTTTCTGACCCCATCCCCACATAGCCCTGCCCTTTCTGACCCCATCCCCCCCATAGCTCTGCCCTTTCCTGACCCCATCCCCCCATAGCTCTGCCCTTTCCTGACCCCATCCCCCCATAGCTCTGGCCTTTCTGGCCCCATTCCCCCCCCATAATTTCCCGTAGCTCCCTTCCTTTTCCACTGACCAAGGGCAGTTCTGCTGCTGCCCAATGACAGGTCCCTTGGCTTGCCTTTTGGGTGGGGAGTGGGGCAGTGGCAGCAAAGAGGATGACACCAACCTATTGGCACCACTGCTATCACGTCCCTCTCCCTGTTGCACCAGCTCACCAATCTCTGTAGCTACCACAGATCTTCTGACAGTGTCAGAGGGTGTGGTCCATGAACCTCACTCCTGTCCTACTCCTAAGACTGCAGAGACCATGATATTGGGGGAGGCAGACTGTCCTGCACGGATATAGCTGCAGGACATTTGGTAAGTAAACCGTTGGGAGCAGGTAGGCTTTTCTGACTTGTTTTCTCAGTATAAGAAGAAATGTTAATATTGTAGAAAATAAGAGATGGTGGAGGTTTGAAGAAAAGGGAAAAGTTGTGAAATAGTTGTTTCAGGGAAATAAAAATATGTTGTGTAGGGTAATCTGTAGGACTGGTTGTCAGGAAGCATGGAAGTCTTGAGGTTCCCACCGCCACCTGTCATTGAGTCAATGCCAGTTCACAATGACTTGGTGTGTGAGTGAGTAGAACGGTGCTCCGTTGGGTTCTCAATGGCTAATAACATGTTCAACGTACTGGTCATGATACCTTACCTTCCTTTGACTCTAAGAAACATTAAAGCTATACTTTCTCCAAGAAAGGTTTGTTCTTCTGACAGTCTAAGGCAGCAGTCCTCAACCTGTGAGTCGCGACCCCTTTGGGGGGTCAAATGGTCACCCAATTTCACAAGGGTTGCCCAATTCCTAACAGCAGCAAAATTGAAGTCATGAAATAACAATGAAAATAATGTTATGGATGGGGCTCACCACAACGTGAGTAACTGTATGAAAGGGTCGTGGAGAACCACTGGTCTATGGCACCTTCAGTAGTCTTTGCAATATCAGATGCCCTGATTCTTTGCAGGATTCCCTTATTCGTTGTGCAGCTTCCACACGCATACAGGTGACTAACATTAGGGTTAGCCATCAAGTGCACCATAATCCTGAAAGTGACTCCCTGACTTTAACACCGTCAAAAGGCCTTTGGCAGAAGATTTGCCAAACGCCAGACATCATTTCATGTCTTGACTACTGCTTCCATGAGCATGGATTATGGAGCCAAGTAAAATAAAATTCTCGATAACCTTAATATTTCTCCACTTATTAGATGCTGTCTATTGGTCCAGCTGTGAATATTTGGTGTTCTTTGTGTTGTAATCCATGGTGAAGGCCGTAGTCTGTCGTCTCTGAGCTGCCTCAGGGTTTTCTCTCTTTCCATAAGCAAGGTTGTGTTATTTGCATACCACAGGGTGTTAATACGCCTTCCTCCAATCCTGATGCTAAGTTCTTTCTCGGAGAGTGCAGCTTCTCTGATTATATTTTCCTCATATGTGTTATGAAAGACAGATTAAGTAAGTATTATGAAAGGCTACAACCTCCACTTTAAACCATTTAGTATCCTTTTGCTCTGTTCAAACAACTTGCCTTCGCTCTACGTCCAGGTTTACCATGAACACACAGAAGTGTTCCGAAATTCCCATTCTTTGCAAGGTGATTCATAGATTCTTATGAACCTCACAGTTGAATGCCTTTGCATAGTCAATAATATATAAGTAAGCAACTTTCTGCTAATTTATACTTTCAGCCAAGATCTATCTGACATTAGCAATGATATCCCTCATTCCATGTCCTCATCTAAAACTGGCTTGAATTTCCATCCACCCCTTGTCCGTGTACTGCTGCCACCATGATGTCAAGGCTGTATGCCCCAACTACTGAGCCTTACTCTGGCACCCCGATGTGTACATGCCAATCACCAATCATCATCCACGCATCTTAATGGCAAGTTTTAACACTTGCAGAGTGAAGAAATGGGTAGAAATTTTTTATTTGGTAAATTTGACCAATTGTATTCACTGACATTCCTTGTAGACCTATACATATGGTCCTAGCACAAGCAACATTGTACTTGTATCCAAGAGTGCATATGTGGGGGTTGGGGAGACTGAGACGCTGACTTATAAAGGAAGGAAACAAAAGGCAAAGTGAAATGTCCCACTAAGCGGAGTTGCTGAGACCCAGGGTCTCAGACTAGCTCTGCACCCTTTGGGTGAAGTAAGGGGACGAATTTGTCTCAGGCAGTGTTTGACTGGTGACCGCTGCCCTTCTGGCCGGGCACTGAGTTTCCTTCTTGTGACTCCCCACAGCACCTAGTCCAGGGCTCATTATCATGAATAGCTTATTAACCAACAAAGGGCAGGATGAAGAGGGAAAAAGTTTTGCCAAGGTCGTCTTCTTATTAAAAAACTGTGCTTCTCCTGCAATTCATTAGAACAAGTGCCTGACACAGAGTCTAGAATTTCCAATTACAGCACAACTGCACTATAAACTCTGTATTCTTGTACAATTTCTTTAGAAAGTGATAGGTTGGAAATAAGAAAATGAGGTACATATATTTGTCCTATTAAATTAAATAATATAAGTACTATATATAGCCATTCAATAGGATATTTTCCAAAATGGCTTTTCAAAAGAACTGCCTACTGGCTAATATTTTAACCTTGATCTTTAAGGACCACAGAATATTACAATTCAAGGAACTACATGAAAGTTGATTGGCATGTCAGCCAATGAAAACACTGCCAAAAGCCGAGGTCGGCTTGGTTTAGGCGTGGTGGAAGTGAAGCTGTTCTTTAAGTGACAAGCATCTCTTTAAGTTAGAGAATGTGAGAGGAGAGGAAACGCCACAAATTATGTTTTAAATTTTCATACTGCAATGCTGTCTGAAGGGGAATTGCATATTCACAGTGCAACAAACACGTCAGTCTTTTTCAGTTGGATCCACAGTGATGAAAGTGTTACCGACCCTCAATACGCCTGCCTATTCTTTCCACGTTGAGCTATATGATAGCTCCATTTCTGAAGTTGAAAGTTTCTCCCGTACTCTTAGATCAAGGTAATCTAGATAGATGTTATTTTTTAGAGTGCCTTTTCTTGTACCTCCCGGGAAATACGAACACCCACAGAAGGACCTCTGGGCAGAGCCACAGCCCTGAACAATCAAAAAGGACAAAAGCTAGATTCTGCAGAACATGTCATGGGCCTAAAAGTTTGACAGCCGGCAAACCACCTGAAATCCGAAGTTGAACTACAACCAGCCAATATTTAAGGGGAACCTAGAGCTTATCAGAGACCCCAGTGGTGCAAAAAGTTAAGCCAGAGACTAACTACTAGCGGAAAGATTGGTGGCTGGAATCCACCCAATGGACTGCAAATCTGCTTCTCAAAGGTCACAGCTTTGAAACCCACCAGTTTCGCTGAGGGAGAAAGCTGAGGGTGTTTTTCGGTATATCAAACCTAGCATTGAAGAACCTATAGGGACAGCATGTCAAATAAGGGGTTCAGGGGGAGGGGAGCACCTTGGCAGGGGTGCGGAGACAATGTCACGGGGGTCCATGTAGGAAAAGAATATTTGGAACCTTATTGTAGCAATTGTACAATTCCACTTGATGTGATTGAAATTTGGAATGATATGTGTATTAAATTCCCACTACTTAAAAAAAAAACAGGAAAAAAAATTTGGTCTCTGAAACGTATGTATTTAAATAGACTTAGTGGCAACAGGTTTGTTTTGGTTACTATACTTTTAATGGCATTTCAAAGTACCATTCAACTAGAATATTATATATCATCTTAAGGCTGAATAACTAAAAATAAGCAGTACTGAAATTGACTTTTGTGTAATGTGTTAGCTGAATTTTGGCATCAGGTTTAGAATAAGTGCAATTAACTAGACTAGAAAATGCACTTGGACATGGACTGGGAGTCCAGGCACAGTTGGTGCTAGAAGACGCGGCCCTGGCAGTGACTATGGCTGAGAGACCAGACCCAACCAAGGTCACTGCCATCAAATCGACTCTGCCTCAAATGCCCCGACGAAGAAGAGTGGAACTGCCCCTCAGGGTTTCCTAGACTGTATGGGAGCAGAGCTGTGATGTGGAGATCGCAGTCCCACTCGGAATCACTGTTGCTCCAGGCATCCCATGCTCCAGAAGCCAGAGGATCCAAAGTTGCCCAATGCTTCCATCGCCAGGGTCATTAAGGAAGCAAGTGTTCCAACAACTTCACAGGTATGACACAGTATTAGTCTAGGT
>NW_022108124.1:22459763-22472131 GCF_000313985.2 Echinops telfairi | reverse complement strand
ATCATCAAAACCAGCAAATCGCCCAGGGAAATGGTCGATAATGTTCTTCTCTAAGATAAGGTGATAATAATGTGTCCAAAGTGACCCAGAGATATAGACAAGCCATAGATGCATGAATGGATTTGGGGCTTGCACTTATTTCTAGCCCCAATCTAAGAACAGTGTCCTTAGTTCTTAGGACATTGTCTTGCTTGATGTTCAGCCTCCTGAAGACATCACTGAAGATATGGATGTTACAGAAATGTGTGGTGAAGAAACTAGATGGTGCCTGGCATCAGAAAGAATAGTGTCTGAGGTCTTAAAAGGCTTGTTTTCACACAAGCAGCCATCTAAGTGTGATGTCAACTAAGTCCACGTGGAAGAAGTGCACCAGCCTGTGTGATCTGATTGTAAGTAGTATAACCCACATCTAAAGGAGAGAATTACATCAAAGCTTAAAATGTGAAGAACTAATTTACAGAAGGCTACAGATGACAGTGGAAGCCTAAAAATCCTTTTTCTGGGTCCACATATGGTCTAAGCCTCTAGTGAATCCCCTCAGATCCTAGTTGAGGTTTTTCTGTTTTAATTTGTTATTTCTGTTTGTTTTGTTTGTTTTTCTGTATCTGAAACCCAGGATAGGTACATCTATGCAGTCAGTAACTGGATTCATGGTTCCATTTGGATCCAGCAGGGGAAGTCGGAGTGGGGAGTTGGGGAGCTAGTAACAATGAATACAGGAATGAAGAAAAACTGATGATTTTAAAACTGATTATTGTACAACTCTTCTGGATGTGATTGAATCATTGAGTTGCACGATATGTGAATTATATGCCAATAAAACTGTTGGAAAAAATAAGCAAAACTGTACCTTAACAACAGCAACGACAACTACAACAACAAGAAAAACACAAGAACAATACAGCACCCCCAAGATGGAGCGCAGCGGAACCTGGCGCTTAATTTATCTGAAGGCTATGGCTTTGAGAAGCAGGATTCTGAGCAGCCATTCTGATCTCTCCTTTAATTGTATGTCCTTATATGGTTAGCTGTTCGTATCTATGTCCTTCTCCTCCCACCTCCACCCCCACCCACCTCTGAAATAGCGATAACTTCTGTCGTACTTGCTGTGTTCCATCGAGGCTCAGGGAAACGTGTGGCTATACTTGATTGTACAATATTTGGCAGACCTGACTTATTCAGAGTGATGACAGTGGTTTCGTTTTAGAAGACTCCTAAAACATTGTTGGAGAAATAGGAAAGCTATTGTCTCGCCCCTTGACAGTGAGTCTTGATAAATTGACTGGACCCAGGAACCTTCTGTACTGTGCAGAGGTGTGCAACTTGCTGGGTGGTTGCTCTCTGGGCTAATGGGCTTTTAAATTAGCACTCCATAGTGCATTTAGTCAAGCAAGGATGCCAGCCTAATTCTCCTAAAACAGATGGCTTAGTCTGAGATGAACTTCACTGTCTGCCACTCTACAGCTTCTGAGGATGTATCCTCATGCCCCCGGAAGGTACAAACTCTCAAGTCTTCTCCTGTTGAGTCTTCAACTCAAAACACATTTCAAACTTGACCATCTCGAGGTAAAGCTTTCTCTGTCTGCCTCTCTCGTCTCGCCTCTTCCCTTTCCCATCCCCACTTTTCTTTCTCATCACACCTTTGCCACCTCAGACTGACACTGATAAACTGCTTAATCCCGAAATGAGTAGGGTCCTCTGAGTCCTTAATTATAATCTCATGTCTTAAAAAACAATGACTCTTTAAAACCTCTCTAAAACGGAGAAATCTGATGGTGCTCAGGAACCTCATTCTTCCAACCACCCATTCCATCGACTATTTCCAGAATGTCTCTGTTGGCCTTCCTTAGCATTTTTCTTTTTTCCCTGCAGTCCCCCAAGCACTTTTTCCCGCTTTGTTGAAAGTTTGGAGTTTGATGTTCTTACCTGTCAAATGAGTTCTAGCCAAAAGTTAGTTGACAGCCGAATGGAAAGCTTGAGCAAGCTATAATATGTTCTGACAAAGAACATTCTTTTCAAAAGTGGAAAAAAGAAAAACATACATTTGCATTCCATTTATTCAAACTTTATGAAAATACTTTGCTGATCGGTCAATAGTATACTTATATTTTCATACTTGAATATTGTTGATCACTCACTAGTTAACTTGAGTTTGTATTTACATAGGTTTATACACTTTTTAAGCCTGAAGGCAATATGAATCTTTGTAGAGCATCCTACATCCTATTCTTAGTTCTCTTAGTTTAGGCTAAGATTCTAAAAAAATGGTGTATGTGCTAGATAAGACAGGCTCTTCAACATCTCTCTTTTATTTTTATTTTATATCTGGCCAGCTGCACTTTTCCTCTTGCTTATACTTGCCGTTTTACTGGACTACTCGATCAACATACCCAGAGGAGTAACATGCAATACTTCTGACTTCTTCTACCCATATTCAAGGGTGGCGAGAGTTTAAAAACTGATGGATCACCACAGTGAGAGACATCTGAATGACTTATATTCCGATGCTGCCCTCTAAGTGGCTCTGGAATGTGTCGTAGTCAGCTAGAAGATAGTCATGAGTCGGCACTAGACGAGCGTGCATCCGAGGAGGGATGCACTGACCAAGTTTTCACTCTTCAAGTCCGGTTTATCCCTTTGACCTTCCATACTCCACTCCCCAATGCACTCTGCTCAGTGACCACTGGCCTCCCATCATGGGGGCGGGGAAGAAAGGGATGGGTGGGATGGTATCTGACAGTGAAAATGATTCTGAAGAGGAATAGACAGAAAATGACATTTTACTGAATTTGGAGGATTTATTTCAGGCATAATTTTTCAACTTGGAGACCCATAAAGTACAAGTAATGCAACTTTTAAAATAATAATTTCTTCGATTCTTTCTCAATTCCTAATTGTTTCCCAAATAAGCTTATACCAGCACCAAATGGAAAAATGTCACAAAACCACTGCTAAAACTCAAATGGAAGTTACCAATAAGGAGATAAAGAAGTTCCCCACATAAGGAGATAAAGAAGTTCCCCTTATCAAATTCAAGTTGCTGGGACAAACAGAAAAGGCAGAAGGGAAAAACGTACAGTCAACTAATCCCTGGCTCACAGCAACCATATTTTCAAAACCCATGACTAGAATCAGCAAATTCTTTTTAAAAATGTATTATTTACTGAGAATCAATGCATACATCATATCATTCCACAGTTCAAACACGTCAAGCAGTATTGTACAGTTGGTACCACAATCAGGTTCCAAACATTCTTTTCCTTCCTGGATTCCTTGACATTGTCTCCCTTTAGCCCCCAGCCCCCACCCCAGCTCTGTGCCTCCCTCCCCCTGAAGCCTTTATTCTATTGCTGTCCCTATCAATTCATTAATCCTGTCTTCATAGACCGTAAAACAGAAAAAAATATGTAACACAACTTCAAGAGGGTGACCCCAATGACATAACACCTTGAGATAAACCCTACTATGAGCAAACAGAAAACGTGGAAACCCAGATCAGGGTCAGCATGCATCCGAGGAGGGATCAATTGACAAAGTTTTAACTGTTCAAGTCAGGTTTGTGCCTCTGACTTTCTTACTCCTCTCTCCAATGGACTCTGATTAGTGACCACTTTTCTCCCATCGCTCTATTATGGGTACAGGTACATCTCTGGAGGTCTGTTTCCTATTTAGTTCCCACAAATGTATCTTGGGCTTCCACTGTCATCCATAGCCTTGTGCAAACTGGATTCTCACAATTTAGGCTCTGATACCAATCCCACCTTCAACTTCGGATCATATGATTTACCATCCTTGGTGACTGATGATGGTGTGCTTCTTCCATGTAGGCTTAATTGACATCCCACTTAGATGGCTGCTTGTTTGGAAAAAAGCCTTAGAGACCCCAGATGCTATTTTATCTGATAGTGGGGCATCATCTAATTTCTTCGCCACATTCATCGATAGCACCCACATCTGTGTTCCCTTCCTGAGGGCAACTATTGAGCAGGGGCATGATGTGAAAACTAATTGTTTGTAAGTTGAACCTAGAATTTAGTTCAAACCCAAAACCTACTCCTGGACCTTAGTTCATTTGTTTTTGTTTTTTAATCTGCCTTTAGCTCTCTTTCCAAACCTCCTTCTTAATTTATTGAGAATCTTATCCATCATCTCCCTGGGGCATAACGATCTCCCGTTAACATTGTCTTTGATTAGCCCTTTGTTATAGTTTTTAAAATCCTGTTGAGAGGGACAGAATGAGAAAATCCTTGCATGCTTTTTTCTCGAAGAGCTTTATTGGCGTATAATTCACAAACCATGCAATTCCATAGTTCAGTCACATCAGGAGAGTTGTGCAGTTGTCACCACACGCAGATCTAGAGCATTTTCTTCATTCTTCTCCTCATGGTTATTAGTCCCCCTCCCCCCACCTCCCCTGCTATAGCCACAGTAACCATTAATCCAGTTACTGTCTGTACAGATTGACCTATCCTGGGTTTCATACACAGGAAAACATTAAAAAGCAAAGAAAAGCTAACAAGAATAAAAAAGAAACAGATAAAAATCTCATTTGAGAAGAAAACAGGGCTATTCACAACCCTCCGCTATGATCTGAGAGGATTCACCAGAGGCTCAATCCACGTGTGGACCCTGCCAAAGGATACTGGGTTTCCAACACCATCTGTGGCCTTCTGCAGACCAGGGCTTCAGATTTTAAGTTCCAATATCGTTCTCTCCTTCAGTGTGGCTTACATTATTTGAAATCATTGGATCACATAGGTTGGTGTGCTTCTTCCTTGTGGACTGAATTGACACCTCACTTCGATGGCTGCTTGTTTGAAAACAAGCCTTTTAAGACCCCAGACACTGTTCTTTCCAACAGCCAGGTATCATCTCGTTTCTTCACTAGACTTTGCTATATCATTCATATCTTTAGTGATCTCTTCATGAGGTTAAGCGTTGAGTAGGACCATGACATAAGAACTAAGCGTTCTTAGACTGGGGCTGGAATTAAGTGCAAGCCCCAAATCTATTCATGCATCTGTGGTTTATAGATGTCTCTAGTTCACCTTAGGGAGATCATTGTCATTTTATGTTAGAGAACATTGTCAATCACCCCCTTGCAGCATCATTCCCACTGCTATCCATGCTGACTCATAGGCACTCCACAGAGAAGGGTGGAACTGTGCCCGTGAACCTCTGAGCTTGAAAATCTTCCCAGGAGTAGAGAGTCTCTGGTCGTTTCCAACCACTGACCCTGTGTTTAGCAGCCCAATGTGTAACCACTATGTATTGGAAGGGTCATTCATTGAGCTAATGGTATAGAATTTAAAATCCTGTGGAGGAGAAAAATAAACTTATGAATATAGGCCAGCTGTGAACCACAATACATGAATTGTTGATTATACAGATTGAACTCTTATGTGTCTGGACACTATTTACACAAACCATGGGAGTTGGTGATAGGGCAAATCTCCCAACTATATTCATTCACAGCAGCAGAGCCATGCCTACATGCCATAGTGAAGCAAGGAGGGCATGAAAATCATAAGTCGGCAGTAGTTCTGGGCCACCATGCATTAGGCACCCTCCAGACCAGAGACTGGAACCAAAGTAGAAAACAGCAATGATCACTCAATGAAGCAATGATACCATGGAGAGGAGGTATCAGCTTCAGAATGGGTCATCCATCAAAATAATAAATGCAGTTTTACTGAGGGTGCTTGGTGAAAGGGAGATTGGCTACATTTACAACTTTGAGATTTTCTTCAAACGAAGGCAAAAAGTTAGAAAACGCTGTATTATCTGTCTGACAGCCCATTCTTGGTGCTTGGCATCTTGTTTCCAAGATAACTACTACAACAGCATGTCTACGGCTAAAATATTATTGAAAACAAAACGCAGGTCTGTGTTACTCTGGGAAAACCATAGCTTGCAAAAATTACTGAAAGGTCAAAATCAAAAGAACCATCGAAGCTGAGAAGTGGCTATGTTAGTTGGAAAGGGACTATTATTCTTGTTATATGGAAAAGCAAAAGGCCAGTGTTCATTCAAGTATTCACGAAGTCCACAGATAAAATAATAAAACATGTGCATAGTGGATTATAACAGTCATATGAAATTTAGTGAATGGCAATATCTTGCACAAAAATTATAAAATTGTATAAAAATAAGCCTCTGAATTCAATTGTACGTTAATACATTTAGAATCTACTGTGACTATAATGTACATGCATACATACATAAATACAGGCATTTCCTTCTAGAAAAAGCTAGAGAATGGGTAATTGTTGATTCGCCCGAAGGCAACACAGAACCTGTCTGTCCTTCCTTTAGCTCCAGAACTCCTGATACAGTCACCTTTGAGGCATTCTGGAAAATGAAGACCATGTTTTAGAGAAGATGGTAGTGAGTCGGGTGGGGGTGGCAACGGCAGGGAGAAGAGTTGGTGGTATCGTGGGCTATGCCCTGAGCTGTTAGCCCCGAGTGAGCAGTTCAAACCCATCATAGAGAGATGGAGAATTATTGAGGTTGTGTGCTTCATTAAAGATTCAGAGTCTCAGAGACCTCAAAGAGACAGTTCTACTCTATCCTATAGTGTCGCTGAGTTGGAATGGAACTGGATGGCAGTGTTTGGTGCTTTGAGCATTGTTAACAAATCCCATCCTGGTGGCCATGAGTCACAATCAACTTGATGGCGGTGAGTGAGGGCGCGTCGAGTATGCTTTTCCGAAGGAGAGTGCAGCCAAACGACATGTCTGCAACATGTGTGTCATTGTGCGAAAGTAAATACTATACGGTATGCCATACCCCCAAGTGATATTAAATATCTGTAATAAGTTTCATTTCAAGGTATGATGAGTACATAAAGTATACTGAAGTGTAATTAGATATTTTCATTTTATATTCAATTGTGGAAAACAAGTGGCCACACAGGCTAGTTTTGGCTTAAAATAACCAGTCAGCAAAGTATGAAATGGAACAGTACACATATGTCTGTGAAAGACCACCTGCACACTTACAACTCTCCATTACCTAAAGTTCTTCCAATTTGTTAATTATTGCATGTCTGCTTTGTTTGTGTTAAGCGTAGTACTGAGTGTAGTAAGGGATCAAGACATATAGACCCTGAATAATCAAAACATTCTTGAGAAGAAGAACAAGGTAGAAGTACTCATACTTGGCCATTTCAAAATGTACTACAGAGTTAGAGTATTCAAAACATAGTGCAATTGATATAGTTTTGTATGCAGATGAGCTCATTTTAACTCACAGTGACCCGATCGCCAGAGTGGAACTTCTCCACAGGCAATTTTTCAAGACCATGATCTTTGCAAAAGTAAATTGCCATATCTTCTCCAAAAGGCCGACTGTTGAGTTCAATCCACTGACATTTTATTTAGCAGCCAGACACTTAACCACTGCACTACAAGTACCCCTGGCTACTGAGAGAAGAGTCGACATCAACTAATAGACTGGAAACAGACCCATACATCTATTACCAAGTTATCATTGGCACAATTCTTAAGTTCATCGAATGGGAAATGAATAGTCACCTTAAAAAGCAGTTCTGTAACAGCTGGATTTCTACATGTGGAAGAATGAAGTTGAATCCCTATATCATACTACATGTAAAAATTAATCAAAACTTATCAATGACCTAGATAAAAGTCAAACTATGGAATGATTGATAAGGGAAAAAGCAGAGGTAAAGCTTCAAGACACTCTACTTATCAATTGATTCTTAGATATAACATCAAAAGAACAAAGAGCAAAAAAAAATAGATAAACTGGACTTCATCAAGTCTTAAAACAATTTTGTCTATAAAGGGACACTATCAATAAAGCAGAAAGCTGACTTATAGAATGGGAGAAAATACTTGGAAGTTATATATCTGATAGGGATTTGATATCCAGGCTATAGCAAGAACACTTACAGATCAAGAGTAAACAAACAGCCTAGTTAAAATATAGGCAAAGTACTTTAATAGCTACTTATCCAAAGAAGCTATTAAAATGGCCAATACCATATCAAATGGCTCACTATCATGTAGTTGATCCATTGCAGGACAGAGTAGAATTCCTCATAGGGCTGAAGAAGTGATGAGTAAAGAATTATTTTCAATCAGGGGAAAATGACATTTAATTCAGAGAGGAGAGAAATTTTGTGCGAGTAAATCATCTTTCCGAAGTAGATCCAACAGAATTTTTCATGTGTAAAAATGAGCAGCTGAATTGCAATCTATGGAATTTAAGACTAACAATGGGCCTAGCTTCTTCTCAGATACATCAATAAAGTAAATACTGGTTTTGAAAAGTGTCAATGACAAAAGATGCTTTCAGGATAGGTTTTTCCCATACATCAAAAACATTTTAAAATGTGAATTTCCCATCCATTGGTATCATATATAAATGGATATATATATATACACACACACACACACATATATACATACATATATATATATATATATATATATATATATATATTTGCTACGTGGTTATATAGTCCGGGTACTCCCTCTACACCTCAAATGATTAACCAAGTGAGAAATGCTTCATGGCAGTCACTGAATAAAGAGAACCTGTTACCAGTGACTGATAGAGTTCTGTGGATCCCTGCTTCGTAAATTGTTTCTGATTAAAAAACAAGCCCCCACATTCTGCTCTTCCCTGAGGCTCTTTTGTTGTGTGTGATGGACCATCCATCCTTGGTTGTAATCTGCAATCTAAAAGATCAATATTTGACCTCACCTTCCGTATTAATTAAGGATCTGCCCCGTTGAGAAGCCAAAGGTAGGAAAAGATTGTAACTACACTATCGTATTACTCTCCTTGAATATGCATATATATACACAATGTGTTGCAGGTAAAGGGGATCACTACTGGATCATTTCAATTCCATTCATTCTCTGATTCAGAGGGAGAGTCTGTTCATTTGTGGTGATGAGTTAAGCAGGGGTGGGTGCAGACAACTGGATTGATGACAGGGAGTACAGTTTTCTGGGCAAGCAGCGCTCGTTAAAAAAAGATGATGTGCAGCACTAGACCTATAACATGATAGGGCTCAAAAATTATTAACTGAAGCACTGGCTAGGTGATTAAAAGAATTGCAGAGAAAAAGAAATCACTTATGAAGAAAATCATCTATTTAGCACTTCCTAAGAGTTTATTGTAAGGCTAGAGACTATTGTTAGTATTTATCAAATATTTCCTTTGACCTACATAAGTTCATAAACTGGTATAATAGAATTGTGTTAATCTGGGTTGACTAGAGAAACAAATGCAGAGAAACTCATATGTGTGTAAGGAAGAGCTTTATATAAAAGAGCAATTGTATGTTAATAAAACATCCCAGCCCAATCCAGGTTAAGTCTATAAATCCGAAATTAGCCCATATGTCCATTACTAGTCTATAAATTCTTCTTCAGACTCACACAGTGCATGCAATGACTCCAAGCACCAGAAGAAAGATCACAGGCCAGTGGTGGAAAGTCTTGTGGATCCAGTGGTGGTGGGAGCATCTCAGCACTGGTGTGGGTCTCCATGTGGCTCCTCCAGCTCCAGGGCTCTGTCTCCATCACCGTGTAGCTCCATGTGGCTTGTCAACAGGAATATCTTGCAGTGAGTGTGTGTCTCACCTCCAGCAAGCTATTTATCTCCTTAGCACCTCCAAATGACGTCATCAAGCTGCGACTTGATTGACAGGCTAAATTCCACCCCTTCACTCTTAATAACAACAGGTTATGTAACTGCCACAATAATGAAAATTAATTGAACAATTTTCCAGCACTTGGATTTGTGAGTAGAAAAATATTCAGAAATAGGATAGAACCGAAAGTGCCCAAAACAAACCTGACCCATTAGCCATCTCGTCAGTTCTGGCACACAGCGGCTCTGCGGAACAGAGCAGAAAGCCCACAGAGTCTCCAAGGGTATCAGCCTCTCCAGAAACCGATGGCTACATCTGCTCCCTGCAGAGTGGAGAGTGGACTCTAACTACCGACCTTTAGGTTTACAGCCCAGTGCTTTAATCATTGTGCCACTAGGGTTCCCTAATAGCATGTCCAGTTCAATCCCATATCTCTTTAAAATATGGGATTTTTTTACTTCTATTTTATATACAGAGCTTTATATGTTTTCAGACATTTCATAATCTAAAGATAAAGCCTCTTATTTCTTACCTGGATACATCTGGCAGAAGAGCAGATGGTACCACGCCTTCAGTGCTTGCCTATTTAGACCATGAAACTTGTCTTGGCTCTAAATGTTGCGGTCTCTTCTCGCCTCTCTTCTGCTTTTTTAGTTTCTTTTTTTCTTTTGTCTTGCCTTCCATTAATTATTAAACTGTGATTCAGGAAGCATTTGCAAAATATAGAGTTAATAGAATTTTTTGAAAGGTTCTAACAAAAAGTTAGAAATTTTTCTATGTGGATGGATTATTGGGGATTTATTCCTTTCTTTATAACTCCCTAAGGTATTCACAAAAATATTATATTATTTTATAATGAAATACTATTAAATATTTCAGAAAAGTTGTTGGCTGCAAACTCTTTATGATTGAATAATTTTCTTCCCTCCATAATGCCAGAGTATAATGAAAGAACTTTGCAATAAAGCTTGAATTGCCTTGGGCTTATACCTCCTACTCTTAAAAGATTTATAAACATGACCTCTTTTGTGTAATTTATTTAAATACATATATTTGTGGTTCTAAAACATATATTTCCACATTTCCTGATTCAAACTAGATTGGAAGTAAAGAAAACCAAATTTGGCCTACTCCTGAGATTTGTGATAAACAATGTGCTGACTTTAGCCAAACTAAACCCTGAACCTTTCTTTTGAACCTACGCCAATCTCTATGTAAACACAACCAACTAATCTTCTTATAATTTTATTTTTCTAGAGTGTGAATAGTGTGGTCAGCATTTGACTTCATGAAACAGTGGTGTTCAGCCGGAGCAGCATGGCTTTCCCTCCAATTCCAACCACTGTTGATTTTCTTGTCGCAAAATTCATTTTAATTTTAAAAATACATTCAAATGCCAGGATAAGAATATTTTGTGAACAACTGAGAAATATTTGCTTCTTCCTCTTGCCCTCCTCATAATATCTGAGAATTGTTTTTGAAAAACGTCTTACATTGAACAAATCCCATTTTCTGCCACATCCACACAATTGTGTGGCTCTCACTCGTGTGCTATTCAACTCTTTGTAGAAACCTTGCTTATAGGTTTTCTTTTTCCTCTTATTGTATTTTAAGAGAAATATATATCAATGTTACTTCACACTGAGAAGTAACCTAAGGGGGAAACTGTCCCTCTAGGATGAATGTTCATCTCCAGAAAATCTCTCTCTTTTGGGAAAAAGAGTGCCTCGAAGGAGTCGAGTGGGCAGAGAAAAGGGGAATCTGATGATAAACCAATTATATATTATCCCGTAGAAAGGCATAAGCAAGTCCCGGTGGAACAGCGGCTCACTCACTTGGCTGTGAACCGGAAGATCACCAGTTGGTACCTACCGGTCACTGTATCAGCAATTGATGATTGACAAAACAGCCAAGTTCATTCAAGGGAAAGAAAATCACCTTTTCAACAATTGGTTGTAGGGTAATTGGATTGCTAAATACTTAAGAATGAAATTGGATTTTTACCTCAAATTATGTAAAATTTAATCCAAGTATAATAATGATCTAAACATAGGCTAAAACAATGAAATAATTGGGAAGGAAAAAAGAGAAAGAAACATAAAGGAAAGCTTCAGGTTCCTGTATTTTTTCAATGGACTCTTAGGTATGATATCAAAAGCCTAAGAAAGAAAAGGAAGAAAATAGAGGAATTGAACTTCATCAAATCTTAAATCTTACAGTCAGACTTATTATCAAGATATTTACCTATTAATAAGATTTTTACTTTATGAAAATATTAGCACTAGAATTGTGCTTAAATGGAAAGCAATGCATGCAGTTTTCCAGGTTAAAGATTTTAAGGTTTAGGGAACTGTTCACAACTTCCACAGACAGCAGCACTGCTGATTACAGATCATTCAAACAAATGTTCTTTGATTTGGCTATTATAGCTATGTCTGTCTGTGCTAAGGGGGGGAAATAAAGCAAGTGATATAATTCCCTATGTGTTGAAACCTTTTAGCTGGGAACAGCTTTTTAATGGCTTTTTTTGCAGTCAGCAAGAAATGTACATTTATTCAACTGAAAGCAGCAATGATGATAAGGAGGAAAAAAATGTTTCCAACTCTTGTCTCACTACATGATTTTCAAGATGGTTTTTCAAAGTTTCATTTATAGTCTCTAACAAAGCAAATCAAGATCTCCATATATTATCCATATATAGAATACAATAAAAGTATGAAGATAAATAAAATGACTT
>NW_022108124.1:22429900-22457846 GCF_000313985.2 Echinops telfairi | reverse complement strand
TCTAGATAGATCTGCAGAGATAATAATGTGCACCAAAAAACAAGACATAGCAAAATAAAGTGACAAAAGAAAACAAAATCACAACAAAAAAATCCAATAAAATAAATAAATAAAATAATGATATAAAATAAATAAATAATTAAATAAAAAATTTTTAAAAAGGAAAACCTGTAAATAGTTCAAGGTCTGTTTGTTGGCCTCTAAGAGTGTCCTCCAGTAGAATCTGATGGGGTGCCACACCCTTACCCCAAAGTCTATCCTTGGCACTCCCTCAGCATCTCCCTGCTCTGCTCCCCTTGCTGCTCTGCTGCACACCCTCAGTGTTTTGCGTTGGTGTGGTGGGATCAGACCGGGCCAATCCAGACACTGTGTCTCCAGTGTTGTCCCCTGTAGGGCCATGGGTCAGCGAGGGACGTTTTTTCTCATAGTGGGGCCACTGCCCTTACTTCTCCCAACACAGATCAGTTTGTTCCTTCAGCAGTCCATGGTGTTTTCCAGATTCTTCTCCAACACCACAACTTAAACGCATCGACTCTTCTTTGTCTACCTTATTCAATGCCAACTTTTGCATGCATATGATGTCATGGAGAATACTTCTAAGGACGCTCCTTCTAAAGAGCATTCTGGCTATATTTTTAAAAAAAATTTTTAATCATTTTATTTGGGGCTCTTACAGCTCTTAGAACAATCCATGAAAAGGGTGCCCTTGGGGACCTGCTTGGCCTATAGACCCCAATGGAAGCAATGTGCTCATTTGCAAGGTGAGGTCATGTACAAGCCTTACAGCTTTCACGAGGACTTCTCAGAGGGTTTTCTTTGGAGTGGGCCTCACTCATGAAACCTTACGGGCACCTAGTCCATTTTGATTCGCGATGAGCCCACAGGACAGAGGAGAAATGCCCCTGTGGGTCTGTAAGGCTGTAATGTTTACTGGCACAGAAAAAGTCTTTCTTCCTGCAACATTGGGTTTGATCCACTGGTCTTGTGGACACAACACACAACGCACAACCCACTCCCCCACCGCGACTCCCTGAAGCAGACAAGCCACTGCTAAATAAATCAAACTTCCTCCCCGAGACTGCCCTTTTGGTATGAATCTCAAGCATACCAGGTGTTGAGAAGATGTGGAAAGAGGGACCAGCCATTGCTGTGCTAGTTATTCTCGCCCAAATATAGCCAGCATATAAGTGACGAAACCTTCTTGGTCCCATCTCCTGTAGACATGACAGAGCTGAATGAATGAACCCGGCCAATGTCAGAACAAAGACCCCAAGATACTTGACCTCAGCCATGTTGCTCCAGTCATCTGTAAGCAATTAAACATCTTCAGCTATGTGTCCAGTCATCATGAAGAGAAAAAGAGCCACCTATCTCTACAGTGCCCTGCCAAAATCTGAATCTAATAATAGAATGATAAAATGGTGCCATTTTAAAAGACTAAGCTTGGGTTGGCTGTTTAAAAAAACAAAAAAACTACTATGGAGTTGATGCCAACTCAGGGGAGGCGCCCCTGTGAGTATCCAAGACCGTAACTCTTGATAGGGACAGAAAGCCCTGTCATTTTCCCACAGATTGGCTGGTGATTTTGAACTGCTGACCCTGATGTCAGCATCCCAATGGGTAACTACGAGCCACCAGGGCTCCAGGTTGGCTAAATATCAATAAATAAATGGAGCAAAGGAGGCAGTGGTAAATTCATTTCACAGATGAGACTCAGGTCCATTTACTTTTCCCGAGGACATAGTGTAAAGTAAGTAGGAGGTAAGAGTAGGATTTACAACTACAAGTAAACTCCAAAGTCGGTGCCCCTAATTACTATATAAAGTTTATTCCAAATTACATTAAAATTTACCCCGCCCCCCCAAATATGAATAGCAAAAAAAAATGTATACATGTTAGTAAGTTGAAGCTACAAAAACTTTAAAAGGCTCACAGAGTTTTCATCTATTGTGTGGTACAGCCAGAACTAGACTCTCGTATATTTACACCATGTTTAGTGGACTTTCTCCTTTCTTTACCCTTTCACCCTCTTTACAATATCTAAATCTCCTACCAAGGAACCACATATATAGTATTTTTTTCCTGCATGCAGCCATGAAAACTTGCTCAGTCTGTCAGATCTAAGACCCCACAAAATCCATCCAATTTAAATAGAGAAAAGCAGATTAGTTCCTTAAGTGAACTAATCTTAAAGGCAATGTTTGAAGGAATAATAGAAGATGAACATTTAAAATCGGTAATAACTCTCCCTTAACTAAAGACTTATAATTGAAATTTCTGAAGAACTAGTCAGAAGGGAATTGCAGTAATCCAGATGAGAATTTATTTAAAAGGGATAAAAGGTAAATTATAGTAATGTCCAAAGTAATGTAGAAATCATTGAAAGATAAAATATAATGAGTATTGCTTAAAATGATAATTGAGAGTAAGCAGGGCATTTCTTATAAGTTAGATTTATATAGTTATTGCATTTAATTTTAAATTATTTGTATTGCTTAGAATTGTTTTTGCATACAAAGAAAGAAACTCTGGTTTTGAGAGAAACTTTATATAAATCTAAATGGTGGCTGATATGTAGTGAGAAACCAGTAAATTTTGTAAAATATTTGTAGAAGAAATGCATAAAAGACTCAATAGATTCAATATAAATACTATATATTAAAATGGTTTGAATCACTCCCTGGCAGTAATAAAGTGCAAAGTAAGATTTTCACACACACACGTACAGTTCTTAGGTACACTGAGAAGAATCTGTGTGGGTCACACTGATTTCCTTCATCCATAGAAAGAGTGCCCCTGGGAAGTTTACCCAGAGAAGTACAGTCCCCTCTGTCAGCCTCTGCCCCTTCACAGCAGGGCCATCCTTCCAGGAATAGACTGGCTGGTGTCGTGATCCCACGCTTGCTGTCCCTCAGTCTAGAATCCTCTGACTTTGGATGTCTGTCTGGGTCACTTGTTCGGGAATGTAGAGTTCGAGCCAAAGGTCTCCTTCTCACATAGCTCTCACTTCTTACCTCAAACTCACCCTCTTTCCACTCCTTCCTTTTAATGAATCTTCCTTCACAGATGTTACCAATTCTTGACCCTTGTCTATATAGTTATTCGCATGTTAAGGGCATTAGTGGTTGGGGGACATCAGACTTTCTTTCCACCTTCCGTGCCGGATACCGGCATTTCAGGTCCTGACAATACATCTCATAGGCAAACCATTCATTCATCTGTCCAGAGAAGAGTGTGTTTCTTTGATGATCAAATTTTGTTAGTTTCTAGACTGTAGTCTACTTCCCTAAATGCGCCTTTGAAAGCCCTCCGCCTCCCAAGAGTCTAATCTCTATTCTCTTGCGGGACTGAGGCAGGACTGGGCTGTGTTGGGTCACCAAGAGCTGAAGCCTGATGGGAGGGCAGCTACAAATAACTGCACTGCATTCGCTGCTTGTTTGCCTTCCTGAGGACCTGGCATGGCAGCCACATCTGACCTGCTTGAGCAGCAAAAGGAGAAGCTAACCCCACGTCACTTCAAGCCTTATTGCCACAAGGCAGAGGTAAGACAGGCCGGCCGCCCCTGTCCAACGTCTCTCTTTACCCTCTTCTGACCGACACCAACAGTCCCATCCATAGCTCTCTGGCAGGCTTGATCGGCTGTTGCAATGGTACCCAGAACTCACAAGCAACACTTGTGACTAAGGGTCATTAGGGCAATTAACAGGTTACCACAAGTCAGAATAAAAAATAAAATAAAAACAAAAACAAAAGATACAATGTATTGTCCACAGCAATGCCTGCCCCACTGCCAGCAGCACCTTGCGTCTCTCCAGTCCTCAGCCCCTCAGCCACAGGGTGCCATGGCCTCCGTCTCATTCTGGGGGCCCGGGGGTCCATTTGCTGCTCCGTGTCGCTGTCTCCTGGTGTTGGTGACAGAGCTCCTGGGGCCTGACTCAGCACAGCTCCTCTGCCGCCTGACTTCTTTCTGTGCCTTCTGCTGCCTCTCCCACTGCAAATAGGAATCCCACACGGGTCCTCTTCTTGGAGGTCACAGGAGTCTCTCTGTCCCTGCCTCTCAGATGACCCTCTTCTACCAGGAGAATGGTGGATGTGACCAGTCCTGTCTATGAGCGGCTCACACACCCTGTTTTCGTGGTTCTACCCAATTATTTGGTGGGAGTTCTATAAACATGGATAGAAGAGAAATGAAATGGATATTTAAGAAAGTTCACCTCCTCACTCGCCCCAGGGGGGTTTCCCTGGTACAGAGAAGCCTGAGCTACCTGTGCTCAAGTTACCTGCCTCACCTGGCCTCCAAAACACTTCCCGGCACAGGGGGTTGTTCTTTAAGGTTCTTTAATATTTGTTACGTGTATTAAATCAGGAAGAAACTAAATGAAGTAGGAGAGAAAGGCAAATTCAGCACTGCGGAGAAAAGTCTGCAATTAATGTTTATTTAAAATCTCTCTCGTTTGGACAGCAAGGAAGGCACTAAGATGTTTAGAAGTATTAGGGTTCTAGAGTGAGCTATACCTCCCTTCTTGCTAAACGGGGCGGAAAGGGTTCCTGACGCAGAAGCGCTTTTGCAATCCAGGGAGTCTTTACGAAGGAACAGAAAAGTTTCAGCTTTTACACTCTCCAAAGGGTACACGCGATTTCTGTTCAGCGTGCCAGGCTGCGCTGCGGCTCACAACTGGGCACGGAAAATCACGGGGGAAGAACAGCGGAACAGGAGCGTGGGACCAACACGTGCAGAACTGGGAAGTCCCGGGGGAACAAGAGGGTGCGGGTCCCCAGAGGGCCCACAGGCACGTATGTGTGTGGGGGAGAGACCCCACTGCCCGCAGCTGAACAGGACCAGAGTAAGAAGAGACTGGTGGAGGCCCAAAGGGGGTGCCAAGAGGGCACGCAGGGCGGCCTTTGTTCTCGCCCCCCCCTTCCGGCTTGGGGAGGCTGGTTGATGATATTCGTTGATCTTAGGGGCTGCATTTAAACGCACCAGGGTGATGTCCTGGTCCTAAGCGGAGGTTAGCTTTTAAGTTTCACCAGTGCTAGGGGGTACTAGTTTGCATACTTAGTTCTAGATTTTCCCATGGGCGCCCGATCCGTGCGTGATTTCTTTCCAACCTCTGTACTGTGTGGCCCTTTGCAGGCCTTGGGGAGACATTGTCCCCAAATATAGCTATCTTTCAGGATTACGATATAGAATTGGAGGAGCCCTGGTGGTATAGTGGCTATGCATTGGGCTGCTAACGTCAAGGTCAGCAGTTCAAAACCACCAGCCTTTGCTTGGGGGAAAGATAGGGCTTTTCACTCAGGTAAAGAGTTCTAGTCTCCAAAACTCACAGGGACAATTCTACCACGCGTTCCAGAGCTGGTATGAGTCAGAATCAACTCAATCACAGTAAGTGGGTTTTCGCTTTGTATAAAGAATTATATACTATGAATTGGATCTCATGTGTAAGAATTCTATGCAGTGCCCTTTGCATTATAAAACAGTCAAATTCAAGTCAAGCCACCTTGAATAAGATAAACCAAAGCAAATAAAAATTAAATGCAAACATCCCCATACTGTTAAATTTAAAATACAATGGAAACTTAAAAGAATGGAAATAGCTTAAAATTAGCATGAAAATTAAGCAAAACCAGCTAAACTGAGTTGTTAAATAGGGCCATTAAGGAGACAAAGTACAGCTCAAGCGCTTTTCTAACCAAATAACAATTTGTTAATATAAGCACATTGGCTGCAAATTAATTCCTTATAATGTAAAGTGGGCACCATTTTCATTCTCTTAGCGGATGCAAACATCTACCCTCATAAAGAGAGGCAGGATAAAGAGAAACACTTTTGTGTGTGTGCTGTTGTGTGAATCTTTGGTTGGGAATAAATATGACAAGTTATGATGCTTTTATTTTTGTTGTTTTGTAAAATCCAGTGGCTCTTATCAAAGAGAGGGAACAATCTCTCCAGGGTCATGCAGTTGGCTCCTCCCTATTGCGGTGGGTTGGACCTAGTCACTAGGACCATAAATAGCAAGAGGTATGTTGTCTAATCTACTCTGCAGTCTTTCTAGTGACGGCACCTTAGCGACCTTTTCACAGCAAATTATTCCAAAATCTAATCAACCTTCCATTTCAAAATACTTTCCTAATGTCTACCCTAATGGTCTAGTTTCAGGCAGTCGCCCCTCGTTATACTACCGTTAGCAACTTAAAACATTTCTCTTCCTATTGGGTATTATCGCCTCTTGTGTCTCTGCTCTGCCTTGGCCATTTGTATCCCTTATTCTATAAACAGAATTGGGCAAATAATGCTCCCTTAACCTCTCTACAAAGACTATGCCCTGCAAATCCTTTGCCATGTCTAGATCACAGCCTTCTAGGGCCTTCCAGGGCATTGCATTTTAAAGTGTCCAAGTAATGATATGCCTTTTCCATGTTTGGTGTTGGTCAAAGAGCCCACCAATGTTTGTTCAGCTGCATAATGGGAATCAGTCTGCGAACTTAATAATATCAGTAATGGAAAGTAAGTATCGAGGCAATTCCAGCCACTATGAAACAGGAGGATACTGAGTCCTGGTAAAAGTAAGACTAAGGGGCCCTTACAGCACGGATAATGTTATACATGAGTAAAAGCATCAATTTAGCGACGCTTCATTGAGTTGTACATTTACAATGGTGTACTCTGCTGTATGCATGTTAAACTTACATTACTAAGCTTACATGAAAGTGTAGTTTGCACTCTAGCTCTGTAATTTATAGTATTCTGGCCCTGAAAATAATGAAATTATTCTTAACTTCAGGGTATTAATTTCTTAGGACTTCCATAACCAAGTACCACCTATTGGGTGGCTTATAAGAAGGGAGCTCTGGAAGTACAGTACATGAAACTATGGGCTACTAACTGTGAGGTTGGTGGATGAAACCCACCAGCTTCTCCTCAGGAGTAAGATGAGGATCACTGGTCTCCTAAAGATTTACAGTTTTGGGAATATGATGTATTAGGTTGATACAGTCCTGTAGGTTTGCTATGAGTCAGAATGAATCAGTTGTAGTGGATATAAGAGAACAGAACTTTATTATCACACAATTCTGTTACTAGAGCCGTAAATCAGGGTATCAATCA
This sequence comes from Echinops telfairi, assembly GCF_000313985.2. NCBI lineage: Eukaryota > Metazoa > Chordata > Mammalia > Afrosoricida > Tenrecidae > Echinops > Echinops telfairi. The sequence continues at coordinate 22,450,738 of NW_022108124.1, read as the reverse complement.
TGTTGAAAACTCAAGAAAGGATGTGTTCTTTGGATCCCTCTAAGCTCCTGGTGAGAGCTGTCATCGCTGACATTCTATGGCAAGACCACTCCAGTCTCTGCCTTCATCTTCACATAGGACAGGTACAGACCTTTTCCCAGAGGATAGTCAAGTGGCCATGAAACTCACGAATAGATGCTCTCAGTCAGTAGTTACTAGAGTGGTGTAAACAAAACTACAAGGAAATACCATCTCACTCCAACCTCATGTGCATGTAAAAGTTGGACGATGAATAAAAAGGAACACAGAAGAACCGATGCATTTGAATAATGTTCCCAGAGAAGAATATTGGTGTCCTCAACTGCCTGAGAATACACAAATCTCTTTTGTAAGCACTACAGCCAAGATGCTCCTTACAAGTGAGGCTGACACGACTACATCTCACCGGGATTGACAAGTGGCTACAACGATGGGTGGAAACAAACCAAGAATTGGGCTCGGTTTCTCTGTGTAGTCTACAGGGTAGATAAGAGTCCAAACAAATCCAGGGGTTGAGGTGTATTGAAGAACCCATCTCCAGTAGCTGTAAGTTTGACTTTACTTGAACATAGAGTCTTTGGAGATATATTTGCTAACACAAAGTTATATCGGAATAGGGTAGCCCCTAACCCAAAATGACTAGTTTCCTTATTTAAAAAGAAGAAGATTCCCTGAGTTTCCAGTTCCCATCTGTACCGCTGTGCATCCTCTGGTCTAACCAGGTTTGCAACACAGGGATTCTAGGACAGATGAGTCCCTCAGGACCAGCGGTGAGAGTGGTGATACCGGGAGGGAAGATGTGGGGGTAGAAAGGGGGAATCGATCACAGGGATCTACATGTAACCGCCTCTCTGGGGGATGGGCAGCGGAGAAGTGGGTGAAAGGAGACGCCGGGCAGTGTAAGATAAGATAACATAATAATTTATAAATTATTAAGGGTTCATGAGGGAGGGGGGAGCAGGGAGGAAGGGGAAGGGGGAAAAGGAAACTGAGGAGCTGATTCCAGGAACCCAAGCGGAAAGCGAATTTTGAGAATGATGAGGGCAACAAATGTAGAAGTGTGCTGTGCACATTGATGTATGTATGGATTGTGATAAGAGTTGTATGCGCCCCAATAAAATGATTTTTTTTTAAAAAAAGAAGAGAAAAAGGAGGGACGTAAAGAAAACACACGGTGTAAAGAGAGCGTGTTTCGGAGGACCCCAAAGGAATGCTGTGGATAGATTTCTTGCATGTAGCTGGAACGTGGGGCTTATTATGAAGAAGGTTTAAGAAAACAGAAAGCTGCATTGGTGGGGACAAAAGGTCGGCAAAGTTGTGCTGAGAACTGTGTTGTTCCCCATTACGCAATGCGTGTTCTTCAAGGTTAACCAGGACTGTCCTGTGAGAATTTCTTTGGGAAACTCTACCTATCTCCCCTTCAGCCCTCATCTTGCCCCTTCGGATCTCCTTTTGTAACCAAGGGGACACAAGCATAAGAGCACAGATTTCTGCAGGGAAGGGCTACCAAGAGCAAACCCAACACGCTCCATCCAGTCAATTCTGAGTGACAGCAACCTGAGACAGATGGAAATACCACCTTCAGAAGTGCATAGACCAGAGGAAGGCTATGATAAGAAACGATAGATTCCAATAAAAAATGTTCGTTTATTAAGGGTTTCTACAGTTTTGTAGTAATATTATACTATAGCTTTGTATAGTATACTTTATTTAATCTAAATTTTGCTGGGGGAAAATATCCTTATTTTAACAAAATTAGAATATTCATGGTAGGCTTTCAACCTGCAATAATTACAGTGATTGAGCTGTCCTGAGTACTTTAATTAAAACCCATATAGCTCTCATATTATTGTTTTAACATTAAATGTTTTTTTTTAAGTTTTTGATACTTATTTTGTTAAGATCAAGATACAAATAAGTATTTTAAATTATATTAACTAATTTAAAGGAAGACTCATTTAAACTAATTTGAATTGTATGCCACTGCTTGTATTAGATTTTATTCAGGGACCATCTGTGAAACATTTAGAACAGAGTTGTAATTGAGATTTTTTTTTATTCAATTGAGAAAAAAAAATAAGAGACTCATATCTAAATCAAAATATCTTCCACCAGCTCTATAAAGCAACCCACATGGTATTCATGTGAGGGGACTTCAAGTTTGAGAAGAGAAATCAGAAAATCCCCTCTTAGCTTCCTGAAAGCAGGGATGCTACAGGCCACTGAAACAGCTACTGCCCTCTAAAAAAGACAACTGTTTTATCATCTGACCTTAGGAGATACTGATACCAGTATAGTGTAAGCCCTTGAATTCTTGATCGGCATAAATCAGTGCATACCTGGGGCAATTGGGAGAGTCACAATTAAATTTGTTTTTCAGTGGAGTTTTTAGCCCCTATAAAAAGGCCACCTGTTTTAATAGAGAACAACAGAAGGAATAATGACACAGATTATTCATTGGATTTAAATGTTATTTCTTTTATCCACCAAGGCAAGTATATCTATTTTGTGCAGAGTGCTCTCTCATGGCGTCCAACGGAGAAGCACATGGACTGGTAGTAGAGCAGGCAGGCAATCCAGGACCACGTTTCCTTAAGGTGGTTCCAAACACGATTACTCATAATTAAACCATTTTACTAGGTGCTTAAAGCAAAGATGCCATACTCAAGTTGTGGTATTTTAAATGCTTCATATGCATGTGATTGTAGTTACACAATTTCATGTCAACTTGATAAATAGAGTGAAGGGTGGAGTTTCAGTCTGCCAATCAGGTCTCATGGTCTGATTGTGCCTCCTAGTGGGCATGCCCTTCTCATGTGGATTCTGGGAACTCCACCTCTTTCTCCCTAAAGGTGGGTCACACTCTCTTTCTGCTTCACCTTCCTGTTGACAAACCACATGGAGCCACCTAAATGGTAGCCATAGAGATGTGTCCACTCTCATTGGATCCACAGGACTTTCCACCCACTAGCCACTGATCTTCTTGCGTTTGAAATCATTGCATGTGCTGCATGAGTCTGAAGAGGGATTAAATGGGATCATATCAGACTCATGGGATACTATTGAATTTATGGCCTTGATCTGGACTGGACTTGGATGTTTTATTGATGCATACTTACTTCCTGATAAAATTTTACCTTTCCTCTCATTTGTTTTTGATTTTTTTTGGGTGGGGGGAGCTCATACAACTCTTATCACAATCCATACATACATACATTGTGTCAAGCACATTTCTACATTTATTGACATCATCATTCTCAAAACATTTGCTTTCTATGTGAGCCCTTGGTATCAGCTCCTCATTTCCCCCCTCCATCCCTGCCCCGCCCTCCCTCATGAACCCTTGATAATTTATAAATTATTATTATTTTGTCATATCTTACACTGTCTGACATCTCCCTTCACTCTCTTTTCTGCCATCCATCCCGCAGGGAGGAGGTTATATGTAGATCCTTATAATAAGTTCCCCCTTTCGAGTCCATCCTCCCTCAACCCTCCTGGTATCGCCACTCTCAGCACTGGTCCTGAAGGTCAGCACTGTCCTGGATTCCCTGTGTTTCCAGTTCCTATCTGTACCAGTGTACACCCTCTGGTCTAGCCAGATTTGTAAGGTAGAATTGGGATCATGATAGTGGGGAGAAGAAGCATTTAGGAATTATAGGTAAGTTGTATGTTTCATCTTTGCTACACTGCACCCTGACTGGCTTGTCTCCTCCCCACGGCCCTTCTGTAAGGGAATGTCCAGTTGCCTACAGATGGGTCTTGGGTCCCCAATCTGCACTCCCTCTCATTCACAATGATTTTACTTTATGGTCTTTGATGCCTGATACCTGATCCCTTTGACACCTCATGATCACACAGACTGGTGTGCTTCTTCCATGTGGGCTTTGTTGCTTCTGAGTTAGATGGCTGCTTGTTTACCTTCAAGTCTTTAAGATCCCAGATGCTATATCTTTAGATAGCCAGGCACCATCAGCTTTTTTCACCACATTTGCTTATGCACAAATTTGTCTTCAGCAATCATGTTGGGAAGGTGAGCATCATGGAATGCCAATTTAATATAACACAGTGTTCTTACATTGAGGGAGTACTTGAGTGGAGGCCTAATGTCCACCTGCTACCTTAGTACTAAACCTATAAATATATACACATAGATCTGTTTCCCCATCATCATATATAAATATATTTACATATGTACATGCCTGTATTTAGAACACTATGAATGCCCTTTGCCTCCTAGGTCTTTCCTCTATTTCCTTTTACTTTCCTCTTGTCCCACTATCATGCTCAGCCTTCATTTGGGTTTCAGTAATTCCTCTCGGTTACACTGTCCTTTATTAAACCCTACCAGGTCTCTTACAGCCTCCTTGCCACTGATTTTGAATCACCATGAGTCCACGGAGTTAAACTTTTAAAAAATGCAAAAGGGTCACAGGGAAAAATCTGGATGCAAACATTCCTGGGGTGAGGTCCAGGTAGTATGGCAGGGACCTGACCAGGCGTACATATGGCACCCAACTAAAAAGGAGGTGGGGGAATTAAAAAAAAGAAGAGGAATGGTTAGCAGGGAAACAGGGAACTAACCCACCCAAGGGGAGGGTCTTGTTTATATCTCCACAGGGAAAGAGAGACCAGACTTCAACCTGGTGCTCTAAGATGTGAATGCAACATACTGGCATGAAGCAGGGAACTGGTAGAGAGGTCTGAGGGCCCTGCCCCAGTCCAAACTATGTGGACAGTCACCCCGCCCACCAGAAGAAGTTACTTCAGGGGACAGCACTGAAGCTACAGCACAGGGAGAGGGACTTGACTGATCAGAGCACACAGCAGCAAATGAAGGGGGAGGAAGAGTGAGTGGAGCACATCCTGGCCCACCAAGCCTTGAGGATGATATCCCCACTCAGAGCAGCCAATGCAGAGAGGACCATATGGCCGGTCCCACTATGAGACACAACATTCCTCACTGACCCATGGCCCTACAGTGGACAACACTGGAGACACAATGTGGGAATTGCACCTGATTTGACCCCAAACACACCGAGGCAAAACACTAAGGCTGTGCAACAGAACAGCAAGGGGAGCAGAGCAAGGAAGTCCTGAGGGAATACCAAAAACAGACTTTGGGGCCAGGGCGTAGCACCCCATCAGACTAGACTGGAAAACACGCCTAAAGGTCAACAAACAGACCTCGAACTATTTATAGTCCTTTCTCTTTTGTTGTCATTGGTTTTGTTGTTGTTGTGCTTCTTTTGTCACTTTGTTTTGCTCTGGCTTGTTTTTTGTGTGCATATTATTATCTCTGCAGGGCTATCTAGATGACAGGCTGGATAAACAATCTGGAGGAGAAAACAAGGGGACCAATGGTTCTGGGGGGACATGGGAGAGGGGGAAGTGGGGGAAAGGAAGTGGTGTTAGTCTAACTAACTGACCATTAAAAGAACTGTTAAATAGTCACACCCCTACCACCATTCCTTTTCCTCTCTACTATTGTTCATGGAATTATCAACCACCCTGCCAGTTCATCATCTGTCACTAGGCAACCCCTAATATTCTCTCCTTCACTTGTGTGATAAGTAAGTTTATTGTGCCAACCTGGCCAATAGGAACATGTTGGATTAATAAAGTTGCAGTTTGATTAGAGGCCAAAAAGATAAATGGCTCGGCAATGTCCACCCTGTTCTCTCTTTCTCTCTGGTGACCAGACCAGCTTGTGGCTGCTTTAGGTAGTTTTCTGCCTCAACTTGTGAGCTACACTACCTGTAGGACAGCCAACCCACAGATCATGTCACTAGAGCTTGAGGTTCCTTTGAGTCTTGCTTTACCACATTGCTGGTGTATCCACTGCTTGAGCTTGAGGCTGGTGGATCCTGTCATCTTGCATTGCTTGAGTTTGATATCCCATCCAGGCTTGTCCTGCTGAGCTCCTGAGCTGCAAAATGTTGGTGACCCACCCTGCTGTTTGCTGGCTATGGCTGGACTGCTTGCATTGCCCTAGGGAAGACTCAGTGTCTGCTTCCTTGACCTTGGATCCAACAGCCCTTGTGAGTTGAAGGACTTCCAATATATTAACTGTTCCACTGAAGTTAGTTAAACTGAGTCCTCTCTACTGCTGTGTGGACTACTTAGCTGTTACATTTCTTCATGTTGTATGTATGTATGTATGATAATATATATATTCTTAAGTGTCCTGGTTTTGTTTCTCTGGAGAACCCTATCTAACATCACCCATTTTCTCTGTCTCCCTGACTGGAAGTCCTTCTACTGTGCTACACCTACTATTAATACCAACAGAAAAATTACTTTGATGAAATTCCAAATATAATTGATTATACTTGACTTATTTCATTTTTTTTTAAAAGGGAACAAAAATAAAAAAAAGAGATCAGGCAATTGACTGATTTCCCATTCAACTACATTAAAAAAAAAACAACTTTGATTGGCATATAGGTCATATATCATGCACTTTAAACATTCAAGCATATTAAGGAAATTAATGTAATCATTACTACAATAAATTTCAGAACTTTTTTTTTCTCATACTCTTTGTTGTGAGTGTCCCAATTCCTCCCACCCTCCCCTGCTGTGCCCCTAGGCAATTATCAATACAGTTACTGTCTCTATAGCTCTATCCATCCTAGACTTCATATACAGAAAATTATACTACACACAAAGAGGAGGCAAACAAACAAACAAAAATACCCAACAACAATGATTAGGAAAACAGAAAAAACATCAATCAAAAATAAAGAAAAAAATGTTAAAAACAAAAACAACTTTAAAATTGGTCAAAAAGGAGATCAAATGATAAGGTATTACCTTTTTATCCCACCACATCTGCCATAATCGACTTCGCAATGCTCTGTGTCTGACAGTAAAGCTCTTCACATTCCTGGACTGTGTTCAGCAGGGATTCACCAGAGGCTTGATCCTTGTGTGGACCTTGCAAATGGGTTTTGGTGTTCCACTGTTATCCCTAGCCTTCTGCAAACTGGGTGTTGAGGATTTAAGTTCTGATACCATTCCCTCCTTTGAATTTGGAAGTTATTATTTACAATCCTTTGCTGACACAGGCTAGTACGCTTCTTCCATGTGGATTTAGTTGACATTTCACTTAGCTGGCTGCTTCTTAAAAAATTAGTGTTTAAGACCCCAGATGCTATTCTAAAGCGGGGCACTAACTGGTTTCTTCACCACAGTTCGCTGTAGCACCCATATCTTCAATGATCTCTTTATGAGGGCTGGTATTGAGCAGTATGAGCCTTAAAATCCACTCATATCTGCAGTTTGTATATGTCTATGCTTCACTTTAGAGACATCATTATCATTTGATGATATAGAACATTATAAATCAACCCCCTAGGACATAAGATAATTCTGTTGATAGTGTGATTAACTTAGCCAATGGTATAGAATTTAAAACACTGCTGAGAACAGAAAATTATCCAAGAATAGGCCAGCTTAAGACTGCAAAATGGAAATTGTTGCTTTGTACAGATTAAACTCTTACATGACTGGATGCTATTTACATGCACAAGGGGGGTTGGTGATAAGGCAAAACTTTCAATCACACTCATTTACAAAGGCAGAACCATGTTTATGAGATTAATACACGACAAGAAATCAAGGAGGGCATTAGACTGGCAAATAGATGGCAGTCCCACATCACCATTCATTGACATATTCAGAGCAAGAGATATGAACCAAAGACCAACCACCTCCAGTTCCACAGTCTTGGAGTTCATTGATTCATTAAATCAGCTAACGGTGATTTAGAGATAAAGACCAGCTCATTGGGTAGGGTTTCCATATTGAATCCTGCTGGAGTGACCTATGAAAGATATTGAATGTCCCCAAAGGACAGAGTTTAAAGTCCAGGAATCCATAGCACATAGCATGGGTCACCAAGGGCTGGGTAGAAAGTCAGACAAAAGTATCCAATAAGAAGGTAGAACCTCGCGTGTTCTTCCCTCCAGTTTTATGTAAGTATTGTTAAGTATTTTGCCCCATGGAGGTCGCTGCACAAGAGTTACCCGCCCAAATAAGAGTAATCACCTTCTCTGAGGCATACATGACCCACCCCCATCTTGACTTGAATTTCCAATAAGCTTCACTTATCGCTCTGCTAGGCGTGTGTGTTGATTTGGGGTGATGAAAGTACTGAATGGTCTTCTCCCTCTACCCCCATCTTGAGAAATAGACCCTAGCTGGTAAGAAGTCATTTCTGTTGAAGCTTTTAAGATGTTTATATTAAGGAGGTGATACCTGGTTCATGGGCACTTGACAGGCTCTCTACCTCATTGCTCGGGAGCCCAGACTGGAAGATTATATGACCTGAGAGCAGAAGCCTGCTTTCTTTTATTGTACTGGACTCCTACAATACTCTTCATTTTGTGGTTGACTAACTTCAGTCACCAGAATGGTTTCCAGGTACATCTATGTCATGAGGTGTTTCATGATCTCATCACTGTTTTTTAGGAATGTGCAGTATTCCACTGCCTGTATGTACCAGAGTTTCTTTACCCATTCTGCTACTAATTGGCATTTGGGATGTTGCCAACTTCTTACTATTGTGAACTGTGCTGCAATGAACATGGGAGAACATACGTCTGCTTGGGTTCTGTTATATTTCTTTGAGGTATATGCCAAGCAAAAGTTTTCCTGGGACATATGGTATCTCCATTCCCAATTCTTTTAGATGGTCCCATATCACTTTCCACAATGGTTGTATGTATTTACAAGCCCATCAGTAGGGTATGCTTTCCGATCTCTCTGCGCCCTCTCCATCCTTTGTTCTGTTTTTTTGTTTGTTTTCTACTTGGGATAGCATCGTGCATGTAAGATGACATCTCACCGTTGTTTTGATTTGCCTCTCCCAGATGGCGGGGAATCCTGAACATTTCATCACGTTTGTTAGATGTTCAAGTGTCCTCCTTTGTGAGTTGTCTAGTCATGCCCTTTGCCCACCTTTGAATTGAATTATTTGTCCCTTTCTTTTTCAGTGTTGCAGAATTCTATAGATTTTAGTAATTGCTAAAGCATTTTTTCCTAATATGTGAGTTCTTGTTTTACTCTTTTGATGAAGTCATTTGATATACCTAAGTGTTTTATTTTTAGTGGGCCCTTGTTATATATTTTGTCATTCACTGTGTATGCTTCTTTTATTATATTTGGTCGTCGTGTATGCCCTGCAATAGGGACCTTGATCTAGTCTCAATTTTCTCCTTGGTGATCCTTATACCTTTGGGTTTTAGATTTAGGTCTCTAATTTACCTTGAGTTTTTTGTGTGCATGGGCAAAGTATGAATCCTGTTTCATTGCTCTGCTGAAGGAGAGCCAATTTTCCAGTACCATTTATTAAAAGAGTGTCCTTTCTCATTTAGTATCTGTTGGTCCTTTTTTGAAAATCAGTTGCCTGTTGGTCAATACTGTTATTTTTGTTTATTTGTATGTGTGTGTGCGTGAGTGTGTGTGTGTTAATCCTGTTGGTTGGTAGTCTGTGCTTCTATTATTGGACCAGTCCCGGGCTGTGCTGACCACTGGGCTGTGGAGTAGGTTTGTGGACCAGTCCTGGGCTGTGCTGACCACTGGGCTGTGTAGTAGGTTTGTGGTCAGGCAATGCGAAGCCCATGCCGTTGTTTTTCCGTCTGAGTAGTCCTCTGGTTAGCCTGGCCTTCTTCCCGCACCATATGAAGTTGGTAATTTGATTTTCTATTTCTTTGAGGAATTACCTTGGGATCTGTCAACTACATTCTTAAATAACTGATGTTTTTCTTAGTAGTTCTCAATATAATGCAGCGCATTGAGTAATTACAGCAATCATGGCCTGAGAAGGACCAGTAACTAAAGACATAGACTCCGAGGAATAAAAGCCATGTTGTCCTCAGGCTGTACCAACGAGACCAGCAGAGGTGCTGACTGGAGATGAGGGAAGCAAAGGTTGAGGTGACGGACATAGCTTATGAATTATGGCCTGGGGAGAAGCTGGAGCAGTAAACAAACAAACAAGACCAAACACCCTCTACTTTTGTTGTTGTTTCTATTATTTTTTTATGCTTTGTTATTTTAGAAATGAAAGCCAGCTATCCTCTTGAAGCACCACTTATCAAATACAGTCAAACTAAAGTGGAGCCTGAATCCGTCGTCATCTGGGGGCCACAATTATCACAGCATCCTCTGGCCCATTTTCCCTCAGCCCTTATAGTCCCCACACAGCTTCATATTGAAAGAGCCCGAAACCTTGTGTGTGCCGAAGAGCATGCGCTACCTGAACCGGACACAAGCGGGAGACATTGGAGAATCGATGCCTACAGGAACAGTCTGCAGCCAATTAGAGGTGGGAGTTGGAGAATAAATACCCAGCCTCCTAACCCCATTGGTAGGGTAATTCACAGACCTGAATTTCATCAGCTATGAAATTTAGTTTATAGTAGCAGTTGTCTGTGTTTTTCTCTTCTCCAATTTATTCTTCCACTCTCTTATAAGGATTTTCCTCAAATTCTTAAGGATTTTATGGAAACCTAGCTTAAGATACTCTTGCAGATGCATGGGAAGATGGTCAAACACATAAAATCAACTGGAGCATACTTTTTTAAGAAAATGGTTTTTTATAAATTTAATCAGCAAATTTAGAAAGTAGAATATTGTGTTCTATAATTTGTCATAAAAGAGTTTTACTTCCAATATTTAACAAGCTAAAATAAAACTATAATCAGAAGAGATTAATATAATTTTTACTGAAATTAACAATGTAAAGTAAAACATTAAATGTGTTTATGGTAGAAGAATTCTTATGTGGAAAAAAGGTGCTTGTTTTAGTTAAATATCTGATTTACATCTTATTCACTTGGTAAATCAAGAAAATTAATGGTTTGTATAATTGTCAATGAGGCAGAAATTATTGGCATTAATCATTGGCATAATATATCACTAAGACTTGTTATACAGCAGTTTCTGTCACCTATAACCAACACGTTGGATATAAATAATAATAATTGGTCATTATTATATGATTTCTGGTTAGAAAACTCACTATTAAAGGAACTCTTCATGTAAAAACATCATTTTAGAGACGGATGCTCTATCTGATAAAGGTAAATTGTAATATTGAGCACTTGTCCTAAACTTGGCTTTAGGACAGTCTTCCCTTCTTCTGAACTACAAAGTATTTACCATGCTTTGTCTGAAGGGATGGACATGCTGAAATACTCACATGAAATGAAACAGTGAAATTGAAGAAGAAAAGAAAAATATTAAAGATAAAATGATTATAGAAGACAAAGGAGGCCCAATATATACATGATATCTCCTTTAAACCAAGAACAAATGAAGTAGACAGAAGTATTCAGAGACATCACAAAAGATTCCGAGGAAAGAGGGGGGGAGGGAAAATAGACTGAGAGCGCAGAACATAGCACATCGATGTGATAGAAAAGCGTTACCACTCTTACACACCCCAGCATCAAAGGTCACCGTAGAAACAGTCAGGAAAACATCGAGTCAATCTTTACTGCCCGGAACTCCACAGCTCCCAATTGATTCTAAATCATAGGCACTTAGGAAGTTCCTAATGATTTCATGGGACATCACAGAAACAGAATACCTCTCCCCCACTGCCCCCCCAGCAAGTGCTGATGGGTACAAACCTTACGGTTAGCAGTCCAAGACTTACCCAACCAGGCCTCCTCAAAGAGAGGCCAATAAATACTAAGTTACACATGAGGAGTCCTGATCATACAGTGGCTAAGCTACTTGAAAGGTCGTTGGTGTGAACCCCCCAGTGACGCCACAGGAGAAAGTGATGGCAGTCTGTGTTCATCAATATTTCCAGCCCCGGACACCCTATACAGCAGTTCTAGTCTGTCCTGTAGGGTCACCATGAGTGCGCAGGCACACGGGACAAAAGGGTATGTTTCACACATCCCTATAGAAACACACTACAAGATGGTTGTGCAAAGCCAGAAAATAGGTTCAATGGAGTCAACAGTATCAGTATTTTTTCAAATTAAGCAATTGCTTCTGAAGTATTGAAATAAAAAGTCTTTAATTTTAATACACATGAACTAAGATAAATATGAAAACAAAACTTAAGGATGAATTCCATATAAAGAATCTTTAGAAAAATCAGTTGAAATGATTCATAGACACATGAAGTATACACTTAGAGAAATGATTAATATCAAAACTAAATTTATGGAGCTATTGGAGTAAGAATTACACATAAAGCATGATATAATCCCAAAGTGTGATATCTCTATCATTTATATCCGCCACTTATGTGGCAGGTTGTTTTACTCTAGCGGATTTTATTTTGCTCCGATGCTGGAAGCTATGTCACTGGTATTCAAGTACCAGCAGTCGCCCAAAGTGAACAGGTTTCAGCAGAGCTTCCAGACCATGACTGACCACGAAGAAGAAATAGGCTGTCCACTTCAGAGGTATTAACCACTGAAAACGTTATGGATAGCAACAGAACATCGTCAGATACTGGCAACATACTGAACAGCACTAGCAGATGGTCAGAAAGAGTGGCAGAAGATGAAACCTTAGGGTTGGAAGGCACTCAGAATATGACTGAGCAAGAGTTCCTTATCAAAGTCAAGTCAGTCATAGAGATGTGGACAGAGTCAAACCTGTGAGAGGAAAGCCTCTGGAAACTTCGCTTGCTGATGGGGCACAACTCACCATGAGAAATAATAAAAGAGAGAAAAAGCTGCCAGCATCAATTAATAATTGGAACTTAGAAGGATGAATCTAGGAAAATTGGAAGTTGCCAAAAATGAAATGGAGCTACATAAAGATATATAGTTTAGGTGTTAGTGAACTGAAATGGAAGGGATTGGCCATTCCAAAGCAGAATATCATATGGCTTACTAGGCCAAGAATGAATGATTCAAGAGGATTGGCATTGCCTTTATTGTCAAAAAGAACACACCAAGATCTGTCTTGAAGTACAATGCTGTCTGCGATAGGATGCTCTCTATCCGCATATGAGGAAGTCTAGTTACTACAGCTATTCAAATGTATGCACCACTAAAGCTAGTGATGCGGAAACTCAAGAATTTTACCAATATCTTCAGTATAAATTGAGCAAATATACAATCAAGATGCATGGCTAATTTTTGGCTATTGGCATGCAAAAGCTGTAAGTAAAGCGAAAGGCACAGGCCTTGAGAACTATGGCCTCACTGATAGAAACCAACCTGGAGATTGCATGATAGTTTTTTTTTCCAAAGCTAACGACAATGTTTTCATCACAGATAACAAATATCCTTTCCAACAACCCAACAGGTTTCTTCAGAGGACTTCCACTGAGGGAATATACAGAAATCAAATGACAAAATTTGTGAAAGAGACCATGGAGAGGCTCCATATCAAAACCAAGCCAGAGCCCAACCATCAATTGCTCATAGGTGAGCCCCAGTGGTGCCATAGGCTGCAATCTGCATGGCCAACAATTCAAAACCACCTGCAGCTCCTTGGGCCGAACACTGGGTTTTCTATTCCAGTCAACAGTCTTGAAAACTCACAGTGGGTCACTGTGAATCAGCATCGACTTGATAGCAGTAAGTTTAGTTTTTTGGTGTTTTTTTTTTTAAGTTCAAGTAGAAGTTGAAGAAAATTGAAACAAATCTACACTATCCAAAATAAGACCTTATGTATATACCAACTGAATTTTGAGAAAATCGCAAGGACAGATTGCACACATTGAGCTCTAATAACAGAAGCTATGATAAGCTGTGGGAAAACATTAAGAACATCATACGTGAAGAACGCAAAAGGTCACTAAAACAGAGGAAAGTAAGAAACGATCAAAGTGGATGTGAGAAGTGAATCTGAAACTTGCTCTGCATCCTAGGGTAACTAAGGCAAATGAAATAAATGAAGTAAACCATCTGAAAATAAAATTTCAAAGGGCAGCTGGAGAAGCCAAAATAAAATATTATAAGGAAAATATGTGAAGCCTACTCGGCATGTCTTAAATGAAAAGAACTGGAGAATAAACGCAAGCTTTGAGTTGCAATATTGAAAGATTCGATGGGCAAAATATTGAATGATGCAGGAAGCATCAAAAGAAGATAGAATACAGAGTCATTTTACCCAAAAGAACCAATCAACATGCCAGCATTTCAAGAGGTGTCATGTGAGCAAGAACCAAAGGTTGTGAAGGAAGAAGTTCAAACTGCATTGAAAATCCTAGCCCAAAACAAGGCTCAAGGAATTGATGGGACCCCAATTGAAATGTTTCAACAAGCTGATGTAGCACTAGAAACACTCATTCATCTGTCCAGAAAATTGGAAGGCAGCTACCTGGCCAACTGACTAGAAGAGATCCATATTTGCACCCATTACCAAGAAAGGTGACCCAACAGTACATGGAAATCATAGAACAATATCATTATTATTTCATGCAAATGAAATTTTGCTAAAGATCATGCAACAACAATTACAACAGTACACTGACAGGGAGCTACCGATGCTTTAACCTGGACTCAGGAGAATATGGAAAAAGGGATATCATTATGGATATAAGATGGATTGGGGCTGAAGGCAGAGAATATGAAAAAAATGTTTACTTGAGCTTTATTGACTATGAAAAAATAGTTGGCTGTTTGGATTATAATAAACAATGGATAACCTTGAGAAGATCGGGAATTTCAGAACATTTCATTATATACATGGGGAACCTGTACATGGGTCAAGAGGCAGTTGTATTAAAAGAGCAAGGGAGTACTTCACGGTTTAAGACCAGGAAAGGTGTGTGTCAGGGTGGCATCCTCTCACACATTTATTCAATATGTATATTGAGTAAAAAAATCAGTAATTGAATAAATTAGTGAAACTGAATTATGTAAAAAAAGAGTGTGGCACCGGTTTGGAGAAAGGCTTATTAAGGACCTGACGTGTGCAGATGACACAAGCTTTCTTGTTGAAAGTGAGGAGGCCTTGAAGTACTTGCTGATGAAGATCAAGGATTGCAGCCTTCAGCGTGGATTGCAACTCAATATAATGGAAACCCAAATCCTCACAACTGGACCATTATGATAAACAGATAAAAAAATTGAAGTTGGATCCACAATCAATGCTCATGGGGGCAGCAAGCAAGAGATTAAATGATGCACTGCGCTGGGTAACTGCTGCACAAGACCACTCTATCCTGTTGAAAAGCTATGCTGTTACCGTGAAGAATAAGGTGTGCCTAAATCAAGCCTTGGTATTTCCAGTCACCTCAAATGCATGTGAAATGGACATTGAATAAGTAAGACCAAAGAATAATTCATTCATTTTTATTATGGTTCTGGGGAAGAATATTGAAAGTACTCTACCTTGTCAAAAGAACAAACAAATTGGTCTTGGAAGAAGTACAGCCAGAATGCTTCTTAAAGGGAAAGACGGCAAGAATTCATTTCATGTATCTCAAACATGCTATCAGGAGGAGCAGTCTCTGGAGAAGGACATCATGTTTGGTAAAGGGCCATGAAAATTGAATGGTCCTCGACAGATGAATTAATAGAGAGGCTGCAACAATGTGTTCAAACATAAGAACAATTGTGAGCATGGTGCACGATGACATATTTCATTCTATTTAAGAGGGGGTAATAAAAAATCTGGAGTTTTTTCCAAAGCTATGTATTTAATTAATATTTTCTTTTACAAAACAAAGTACTCTCCATTACACTTAATACATGTGTCAAATCTATGCCATTTTTGGAAACATGCTTCAAACTCATCTGTTTGGATAGCTGGCAGCACCTCCCTTGTTTCTTTCTTCACCTCTTTGTGGTCAAATGGTCCTTCTAGGTCCCTCTTCATTCACTGAAACAAAAATAAGTCACATGGAGTGAGGTCAGGTGAGTAAGGTGTGTGGGGCAAGAAAGGCATGCTGTTTTTTGCAAAACAACTTGCACACTAATAATAATTTATAAATTATCAAGGGCTCATGAGGGAGGGGAGAGCCGGGAGGGGAAAAAAAGAGGACCTGATGCCAAGGGCTTAAATGGAGAGCAAATGTTTTGAGAATGATGAGGGCAATGAATGTACAAATGTGCTTTACACAATTGATGTATGTATGGATTGTGATAAGAGTTGTATGAGCCCCTAATAAAACGATTTAAAATAAATAAATAAACAAAACAAAACAAAACTTGCATACTGAGATGGCTGCGTGAGCAGGTGCATTGTCATGGTGGCAAAACCAGTCCCCCATCTGTCACAAATCAGGCCTTTTTTGCCACACATTGTTATGTAATTTTTTCAGAACCTCTAAATAGAAAGCTTGATAACAGTCTGTCCTTGGGGAACAAACTTTAAATACACTTTGTGTTGACATTTTTGTCCATTTGGGAAGCTGTTAGACGTCTAAAACAAAGTTTGTCATCAGTCAACATTTCACCCTTTTTTGAAATGAGCAAACCACTCACACTTGAGTTTTTCCCACAGCGCTGTCCTTATACGCTGTTTGCAACATCAGAACAGTTCCTGGGGCATTTTTCCCCAAACAGGAAACAAAATTTCCAGAGCCACATGCTGTTCTCTTAAATTGGCCATCATAAAAAATCAGGTTCAAAAAGTTCTTTTACAAAAAAATTCACTGTGACCAGAGAGAATCTTCCCAGGTGATGCCACTGGGTGCACTAACTCAGAGCGAGTTACTCAATGCTTGCCTAGTGGCAAAAATGTGTACTACAAAAATTCCACCAAGTGGAGCTTTTTCCCCATATTCTTTTGGGGGGGGGTACCCACTCATATATAGTTGTCTGTATGGTACAGTCAGTTCTGATTCATAGTAACCAATACACAATCAATATACAACAGAAACAAATATTACCTGGTCTTCCACCATCCTCACAATTGTTACAAATGAGCCTATTTTTTGCAGCTGTTGTGTCAATCCATTTTATTGAGAGTCTTCCTTGTTTTCTTTGACCCTGTACTTAACAAGATGTCCTTCTCCAGGAACTGGTCTCTCCAGATAACAGGTCCGACATAAGTGACATGAAATCTTGCCATCCCCACTTGCAAGGAGCATTTTCTCTGTACTTCCTGTGGTAGTACATCCAATATTCTTTCCCAATGTCATCATTCAAATATATTAATTATTTTCAGTTCTTATTGGGGCTTTCTTATTCGTTTCCCAGATCTGACATGCATGTGAAGCTTTTTGAAATACGTGGCTTGGGCCACGTCACATAAGCTCTCAGAGTGACGTCTTTGCTCTATAAGTTAAAGAAGTCTTGTGAAGCAGATTTGCCCAATGAATTACCTTCTTTGGTTTATTGACAGCTACTTCTGTAAGTATTGATTATTGATCCAAGTAAAAGAAAGTCCTTGAAAATGGCTATTTTTCTCAGTTTATCAAGATATTGTCTATTGATTCTGTTGTAGAGAACTTAGTTTTATTTACATTGATTTTTATTCCATACTAACGGCTGTATTATTCAATTCATTCTTAAGTACTTCAAGTCTTCTTGGCTTTCAGCAAGTGCATTAGTCCAGGTAGACTAGAGAAACAAATCCATAGACATATGTGTATAAGAAGATCTCTATATTAAAGAGTAATTGTTTATTAAGAGAACATCCCAATCCAGTCCAGATCACTTTCATAAGTCTGATATTAGCCCATATGTCTGATACTAGTCTGTAAATTCGTCTTCAGACTCACACATCACATGCAATGATGCAGAATTCAGGAAGATCACAGGCCAGTGGGTGGAAACTCTTGTGGATCCAGTGGTGATGGAAATATCTCAGCACTGGCATGGGTCTCCACGTGGCTCCTCCAGCTCCATGGCTCTGGCTCTATTAGCATAGCTCCACGTGGCTTGTCAACAGGAATGTCTCACAGGGAGAGTATGTTTGACCTCCAGTGAGCTATTTATCTCCATAGCACTTCCAAATGAGGTCATCAAGTTTGACCTGATTGACAGCCTAAACTCCACCCCTTCACTCTTAATAGTCTCAAGTTGACACCAGATTATGTATCCACCACAGCAAACACCACAGGCTGATAATGAGCCTGTCCCTAAACTTGATGCTATTTTCTCCTTCATATAGTCTAGTTTACCAGATGTTTTGCTCATACAGACTGAATTCATACAATAAATGAATACAACCCTCCCACTAACCTTTCGTGATTTTGAATCATCCAGTATTCCTTTGATGTAAATAACTCTCTTTTGGCCTATATGCAGATTCCACATGAACAAAATTGAGTGCTCTGGAATTCCAGTTCTTCACCCACAACTGTTTATGATCCATGCAGTCCAATGCCTGTGCATAGCCAATATACCACAAGTAAATCTGTTTCTAGTATTTTTTGGGATTCTAGTCAAGATGTGAACAGTGTCCATGCATGCTCTCTTTCCAATCTGGCTTGCATTTCTGCCTACTCCATATAAATATTCTGCTGCAGAAATATTTTCATTATCTTTATCAAAATTTAATTTGGGATAAATGTGTTATTAAAATATTTTCTTCAATAACTGAATCATTCTATTGGTTAACTTTTCTTTGGAAGAGGCATAACTATAGATCTCATCTAGTCAACTAAAAGGTAGTCCAAATTTGTTGGTATAGAGAAGTAAACACCTCTTGCACTGAATTTATTTGTTGCAATGTTTCTGTTGTTATTGCATCAATTCTTTGAGCCTTGTGGTTCTACCCTATCAATAGGGCTGCTGTGAGCCAGAATTGGCTTGATGGCCATGAGTTTTGAATTGTGTCAGTGTAGCGTAAGTTCTTCCTCCAACACCATTGGCTCTCAATCATGGTACGTCTTGAAATGGTTGCATATTGACCAATTCTTTTTGGTACAGTTACTCTGTGTATCCTCTTCTACTTTTATTGCCTTCTACATCATTGTGTCCATATATCGTCCTGTATTTTGTCCATAAAATCCTTCAGTATTGTAACTCAAGGCTTGAAGTTTGTCTTCAGTGCTTTTAGTCTGTGAAATACCGTGTGTTCCTCCCTTTTGGTTTTCCAATTTCAGGTCTTTGCATACATCCATTACAATACTTTATCCCCTTAGGTCACCTTTTGAAATGTTATGCTTATCTCTTTTACTTCAGCATTTTTATGACAACCATTTCAGTCTTTATTTTTTTCTACTTAATGACTCTTCCTTTTTTGCCTTCTTCAAGTCTGATGTTCTCAATGTCACCTCATAATTCCCCGGGTTCTCTACCAGTAGAGTGCCTCAAATCTGTCTTTGCAGCTCATCTGAATTTATACCCATGTACTCAAAAGAAGAAAGTCCAAATTCATTTGATATACTCAAAATCACAATTAGACTTTCATGGATGGGTCTTAAATTTTCTCAGTTTCCATCTGAAATTGCATATGAGCAAATGATTGTCAGTCCAAGGGTTGACCGAAAAAAGTGTTTTCAGTGGATGTCATTGGTCTTGACAACTTGATCATGCAGTCGCCAGCTCCACTTCAATCATCCAGGCCACGTTTTCCAGCGAGCACGCTTCCTCAGGGTTTGCAGCTTTCATGCTCCAATCATCGGTAATTATCAATACATCTTGGTTTTATGCTTGATCAATTCAGACTGAAGAAGTTGCGTGTGTGTGTGTGTGTATGGCTTCAAAAAAATTATAAAATTATCTGTAGACTTTTAATTTCATGTTTACATGAACATTTTGAAGACTCCTTATATATGTGTTTATGTATTCACACTTATGTTCATATTCTGAAAATACATTTACTGAAAAACCTTCCTTTTAAAATTAAATCAGTACACCATAACATGGTACATATATGCTCATAATAAAACTCCAAACTGATTGTCATGGAATTGATTCTGCCTCATAGCTACTCTATGGGACAGAGTAGAACTGACATTGTGGATTTCTGAAAGTCTACATGTTTACAGGAGTAGAAGCCTATTTCTCCTGCAGAGTGGCTGGGGATTTCAAAATGCTGACATGGCAGTTATCAGCCAAACTTGTAGCCCACTATGCCACCTGGACTTCTTAAATGGCCACAGGAGCACTACTTATATACCCCAATCTGAATCCTGTGAGAATACCCATTAACAGTGGGATAAATATATTCACAGGATTGATTGTTAAACAACATTACAGAATATACAGGTAACTAAGATAAACAATAAACATGAATCTCATAAATATAATACTAAGTGAAAAAAAATCCCCCACTCCCAACAATAAGCACAATAAGCATACTATATTATTACATTTGTATAGAATTAAAAATAAGCAAAGGAATTTATGTGTTAGAAAGCAGGATAAGAGTAGTGCTTAAATTTGGCAAAATGTATGTCTCCTGTGTTTTGATCTGGGTTTTGGTTGCATGAGAAGAAAATGGTGTGAGTCTTGCCTGACATCCCCTGACTATTCCTGAAGGAAACAGAATCCCAAGTATTCTCCATAGTATAGCCAAAGCAAAACCTAACATTTGAAATGTGCGCTACTGGAACATAGGACATTTTAGGTGATCTATCATGACTCTAGCATGTATTTGTATTCTATTGTATTCTAGCATATGACTTACTGCAAAGAAATCCAAACCAAACCCTCCTCAAGAGTCAATTCCGACTCATTGTCCCTCTATGTAGGGTTTCTGAGACTACATCTTTACAGAAGAAAGCCTCATCTTTCACCCCCAACAACTGATGGGTTTAAAAAGCTGACCTTGAAACTAAACAGTTCACTTCCGTATCCACAGCTATCCCTTGAAAGAAGCTTCTTTCTTCCCCTAGTCCTCTACACTCGGGCCATTCTTTAGCAAAAGCAGCATACCAGCCTTCCTTAAAGGCCACTGCCAAGAACATACTGTTGTCAATCAAGTCTCATT
>NW_022108124.1:22428000-22428808 GCF_000313985.2 Echinops telfairi | reverse complement strand
TACCCAGACTAATACATGAGTGTCTATGAATTTGTTTCTCTAGTCTACCCAGACTAACACAACTAGACACTCCTGGCTAGAGGTAGAGTCCAACCTGTTAATCAAATAGTAGCTTAGAGGCACATCCTTGGGGGTGTAGTCTTTTGCCTGAAAGTGAGAGACTCTGGGAACTGCCTCACCTTCTGCCACATCACCTTCCTCCTTCTGAGACTTCAGTGGGTCTCTGACTCCAGGAGTTTCCCCATATAGACTGCCTCACAAGCTCTTCCATGCTTGCATCCATCTTGGATCCATGACACTGAGTCAATTGACCTTTCCTGTTTGACCTTTCTGCCTCATTGACCGACATCTCTGTGAGTGTGAAGAGGGCCTAGCTAGCATCAGGTCTAGGGGCTTAAGTTGCATTGGCCTCAGTTGCCTTCTTGTTGTAAAGTTGCTTCTTAATATAAAGTTCTTTCTTGAACATAGGTAGTGTCACTGTTTGTTTCTCTAGACCACCGTACCTAACACACTACCTTTCAGACACTTAAGAAATACCGGTGGAACAGTGGTTAAGCACTTGGGCGCTAATTGAAATGTTAATGGTTTAAACATAGCAATCACTGTGCAGGAGAAATAATTGGCAGTCTGATTTTATAGACGGGTGTTATTGTTAGGTGCTGTTGAGTTAGTGCAGTGCTAATAGCAGCCCTATGTAGAAACGGAGGAGAATACGGCCCAGACTTGCACCATCCTCATATTGTTGGAGACCATTGTTGTGGTCATTATGCCAGTTCATCATGATGTCCTTCTCCAAGAACTGGTTCCT
>NW_022108124.1:22424939-22426625 GCF_000313985.2 Echinops telfairi | reverse complement strand
TACAATTACCCTTTATATAAAACTCGGTCTTATACACATTAGGAGTTTCTGTGGATTTGTTTCTCTAGTTACCCAGACTACACACCTTCCCTCCATTTCCTCTTCTGAATCCCACTTTTATTTCGAGCAGTTCCTTCTTATGTACTGCTACAACCATGTTTGAATTACACTCGGCAACATTTTACTTGCATGTACTATTACTGATACAGTTCAATAATTTCCACTTCTGGTTGAGTCATATTTCTTTGGAAGATATGGATCTTTTCCAGTTGGTTGGCCAGGTCACTGTCTTCCAAATTATTTTGTATAGACAAGTATACTCCTCCAGTACTGCAAAGATTGGTTGAAACATCTCAGTGGGCATTCAACTGATTCCTGGAACCATATTTTCACCTGCTTCTCCAATGTAGCTTGGACTTCTTCCTTCAATTACATCAATTCTTGATCATATGGTACCGCCAAAAATGGTTGCAGGTCAACCAATTCTTTTTGGTTCCATGAGTCCTTGTATTTGTGAAGATTGTAGTCTTGGGAACTGTATGGGTAGTTCCACTTTATCTTATAGGGTCTCTATGAGGGAAAAGCAATTCAATGAAACACTTGCAGATTTTATGTTTGAAGCAATCTTCCTATTACAGTAGTATTCCACCCTTACTATAATAATTTACCTATCTCTAACTCAATAATTCTTTTGAATAAAGTTTGGATAACCTAAACATGAAATTACTTTTATCAAACAAGTCAAAATCTGGTTCTGCACCCCCATACCTCAAACTTAATTGGCTTTTAATTTTGTTTAAGAGTGAAACTCAAATTTTTCTTTTCCATAATAGTATTCATAAATAATTAATCCACACCTGCACTTTTTCCGTCCCATTTCTTTCCTTTCCTCAACCACCTCCCTCTCTTATACCCCTTTCTCTAAGTTCAAAGCTACCTTCACATATTTGTAGTTCTGTAAATGACCATGTTTTGCATTGAATTTAAACCTTCCCATTTTCTCTATATCGAAATTGCACTCAACCACTCTTATCTTCTGTTTATTTCTCATACATCAACGTTAGTGTTTCGTACTTGAAAAGACCATAAAAATCTTCCACATAAAGTCTCAGTCTCCTTTGCTTCTTTTACTCTTCCCTTTTTACTGTCATTACACTTGTTTCTTCAACCATCTTCAGCCTCAAGAAGAAAGAGAACAGGTACATTTCAGCAGGAAGTATCCATGGTGTCCATAGTGTCTGTGCTAGTTAGGGGTTATGTCAACTTGCCTGGAGCAAGAGTCCCAGTAGATTGGCAATTGTGCCCCCCTCTGTAATGTGGTCTAACATAAGGTGATCAAATCGATGATGGAATCTGCTGGGAGCATCCAAGGAGTTGTGGGAAGATTAGCGTGGGCTGCTACCTTCTTCATCAGGTCACTGATGCAGTTGGAAGGAAGTTGCATTGGGGTGTGGCCTCTAACTATATAATTTGACACTGGGAAAGCTCGTTTTCTTCGTGCTGACCTTTATCTGCATCTGTCTAATTGAGCTCCAGTTCTTTGGACTTGAGCCAACAGTTCACTGTATTGCCTGTCAGCCCAGAGAGCTATCAGCGATCTCCCGTTGCCTGCTGATGTTGGGTTCATTTGTCTCTGCAGCCATGCGCCTGACCTGCTGACTCTGGGTCCATCACCTCTGCCTCTAC
>NW_022108124.1:22417532-22423836 GCF_000313985.2 Echinops telfairi | reverse complement strand
AACCTTTAAGACCCCAGACTCTATCTTTTGATAGATGGGCACCATCAGCTTTCTCCACCACATTTGCTTATGCACCGGCTTTGTCCTCAGCAATAGAGTCGGGACAGGCTGGTGTGCTTCTTCCATGTGGGTTTTGTTGTTTCTCAGCTAGATGACCACTTGTTTATCTTCAGGCCTTTAAGACCTTTGATAGTCGGGCACTATCAGCTTTCTTCACCACATTTGGTAAGCTACTATCTTGATGTAAATTGCCTTCTTTTTCTACACATAGACATATCAATGGTTTTGTTTCTCTAGAGGCCTCAGACTAGCACAGTATCTATCATAGAAGCTGACAACTGAAAGTCATCCAATAAATATATATATTATATCAGCACAATTTCATTATTGAGTTAGTGCCTTTGGCTGCTGAGACGCCAGAGAAACAAGATCAAAATGGAATCTGCCTCCACAAGATGTTTGTTAGAATCCTTTTGATTAAACTTGAACTACTTTACGTTAAAAAAAGTAGTTGTTATTTTTAATAAAAAAATTGAAGAATATATGAATTTATTAGCGCCCTCTCATCCTCATGTTTCAGGAAACACCTTAACTTACTTTTGCCAAGGTAGTTTAGCATTAGGTGATGTTAGTCTGAAGATTTCATATGTTAGTACATAATGAAGTCTCTCACTGCTGTTCTTCGTTGAAATGTCTCGGCCCCGACTGGCTGGTAAAATGGGAGTAACAGAACTTTCCACTCTCACAATTCTAAGTTCAGCTACCATAGATGCCTTGATTTCCCCCACCCAATCAGGGGTTTGTAGAAAAGTTCTAAACTGCACTGAGTTAACTGGACAATGTCCTTTGTCCACACTAAACCAATCAATCACTGTGATGAGAGGCATGCAGTCCACTCTTTCACTTAAGTTTCTTCTACAGATACATCTCTGCATGTGGACTTCAGTAGTGAGAATTGATGAAGGCTCAATGTCCGTCCTAATCCAGGCACCACTGCCAGAGAGATAACAAAAGAGTAGAGGCAAAGGACACATGAGTTATACAAATAATCGAAGAACTGACCTATGTACAAATAAATCTTGAGTCTGCATATCCTACAGGCATGCTTTGTTCACCCATGTCCACCTCTGTGGTGTTGTTTCCTCTACAAGAGTGCAACCAAGGCTCAAGGCCACTGCTCTTCCTTCTAGACCAGTGGTTCCCAACCTTCCGAGTGCTGCGACCCTTTCAGACAGTTCCTCATGTGGTGGTGACCCCCAACCATAACATTATTTTCGTCGCTACTTCATCACTGTCATTTTGCTACTGGGATGAATCAGGCGACCCCTGTGATGAATCAGGTGACCCCTTTGAAAGGGTCATTTGACCCCCAAATGGGTCACAACCACAGGTTGAGAACCACTGTTCTATATCAAGAAACATGATCACTCATTAATATTTTAAAATCAAAATATATCAAATAGCTTATTTTATGTTATACAATGAGGGGGGAAGCAAACAACCTTGGTGCTATAGTACCTTATGTGTGGAACTGCCCTTGGTGGTATAGTACCTTACGTGTGGAACTGCTAACCTTGTGGTCAGCAGTTGGAAACTACCAGCCACTCCACAGGCGAAAGAAAGATGAGGCTTTCTACTCTTAGAGAGATCGGCAGTCTCAGACGCTGCAGGGGCAGGTCTACTCTGTTTCACAGGGACCCTGCGAGTCAAAACCAGCTCGACAGCAGTGCGTATTACATTTCTACCTGGACACAATAGTCACAGGACAATAATAGGAAATAAATGCCCAAACCCAATTAGTGTGCTATTAATTACTTGTTACACGAAGCAACAATAATTACAACTTATTATCCTAGAGGAAATACAAAATCCTAGAGGTGATCAGAGTGTCCCAATGCATTGTGGGGAAACTCGGCCACATTAATTTCTTCATGATGCCAAATCCGGGACCCTGAAGAAGTCAGGAGCAGCAACCGTAGCCTTGGAGCAATGGGAGTGGTGCTGCTTCTAGTCCCCAAACCATTTCCGCTCCTATGTCTATGGGACCCTTTCCCTCCCCTTTTCTGATTTCACATATTTACATACCAACGAAAAGATATTCGTGGATGGAGAAGCGTTGAGGTAGGAACCAGTGCCTGAAAGGTATCCTTGTAAATAGATTTTAATTGCACTTAGCAGCAGATTAATCCTTCCCTTTAGATATTCCATCTTGCCTTATCAAACCAGAAAACAATGCAAACCTTGCCGGCCTTTGGACTGGAAGCCACATGTTTTAAAATGTGTCCCAGGGAGCAGGAGGGCCTCTCATAGGTGAGAGAGACTCAGGTAATTTAAATAGGAGTGAATACAGCAACAAATTCCCAGGCCTGCTATACTCTTTGTTGCAACCATTCTTTTAGAAAATCATTTTCTTTAGCCATTGGACAACAAAATGCATTGTCAAGAAATTTTATAGCAATAATTATAAAAGATGTCCATTTGAACCCGTTGAGGTCTCGCTGATTTTATAACCCCCAGCAGACCTCCCTGCAGGAGAACACTATATTTATGTGAGCAATATATGCGGGAATTGAGATCGTAAAATTAAATGACCACATAGAACTGTCATTTATATGACGAGCGCCTACATATGGGAAGGCTGGTTTATTTTGCAGCGTCGGGTTGCGTTAAATGGTCCACTCGCAGTGAACGTTTTTAATCACACATTTCTTCACTCTTTCTGCAATATTACACTTGAAGGCACGGCTCTCTGACAGAAGAGCTCACTAAAGTAGAAGTACAGTACATATTGTATGCAATTGTTTTATGAGACACATTATGGTTACTAGAGTAACATTTCACCATTACCAACTGCTGAGAGAAAAGTCATTAAGATATTTGGCAAGCCAGTGCAATGTTTCAACGGAACCACAGTACCAGCCCTAGGAATTGCTTCCATAGCGAGAGGCTGGCTGGGTCATCGCAGAAAACGAGTTTCAAGTCTTCTGTGTTGTCTTATTTATAGAGGTGGATTTTCAGAGTCCGAGGAGGAAGTCCCAGCATCCATCCGGAAGATCCGGAGAACAAATGGAAGTGCTCTTGTGAAACTGAGAGACAGACCCTGACAAGGAGATGAACCTCTTGCGATAAATCTTAGCACAAGGTCAATGTGTTAAAACTCACCTTTTTTTTTTCCTGGAGAACTCCCTTTGTCTGCACATTAACATGTGATTTTTACAGTGTCTTTCCCCCCATCTATTTACATACAAATGAAAATACAGTCGCGGATGGAAAGAGAGCGGAGGTAGGAATCCGTCTGAAAGCACTTCCCTCAAAGAAAGGCGAGTAAAATCAATAGCTTTCTGTTAGCATGTCACATTTCCCCTCACGCTGATTGGTGGTTAAAAAGTGCCAACAGCCTCCACATTTCTGCAAACACACACACAGGATGGGTGCGAGGCTGACAGCACGTGTAAGGTTCAATGCCGTTCACCACAGACTCTTTCTGCGACTTCTGTTTCACTGGGTCCGAAAATAACAGCAACAGTCACCCAAAGACTCCTTACTGCAGCCTGTGTCTCCTTCACGACACACAGAAACCAATGTGGGATGACTTAGTCAGATAGATGCAGGTGTGTCCATAATTAAGAAGACATTAGTAAGTCATCTTATCCTTACACGGATCTGGTCCTCTTAATGAATGGTGCATTACTATCTCAGGGCTCCCAGTAACTATTAGTTTAATGATGTTTCCAAAGAATGAATTTGGGACATCTTTTAATTAAGAAGAGTATCAAGTACATCTGTACAATGACACAGAAAACAGGACTCCATTCAGAATTTTAAAAAATTTTGGACTCCATGTCCATGATAAATCAAAGGTGTAGACTTTCTCACAAGAGATGTTCAGTCGGTTCAGTTGAAAAATCAAACCAGTGAGTGTGTTGGATTTTTCATGCATTGGTGCCTATGGAGCATCCAGAACATGTGCTTGAGAATATTCCGATGCTTGTGCCTGCTGTGGAAGCCCGTCTCATGGTCGGGTTCCCTGACTTTCCCTGACCTCATCGAACACGACCTTCTTGCCCTGTGAGTGGTCTTTCCTGATGACCTGTCCAGAGTCAGAGAGCTGCAGGTGCAGCAGCTCTGTCCCTGGGGAGCTCCCTGGCTGTGTTTCCTGTTGGCCCAATTTGCTTGTTCTTCTGGCCAACCACAGTGCAGTCACCAATCAGATCATTCTTTGTCTGTCTTCGTTTCCCTGAGCCAGCTTTCGCATACTTCTGAGGATCAAAAAGAGCGTGACTTGCGTCAGGTGCACCTGAGTCCTCAAAGTGACAGCTTTGATTTCGAAACACTCTGAAGAGATCCTGTTGAAGTGATTTCCCGAGGCAATACGTTGCTTCCTAACTGTTGTTTCTTTGATTGCTGATCTAAGTAGAATGAACTTATTGATATCTTCTTCATTTATGATTCTTCATATCAATTTAGTTTTTTCCCTTTACATTTGGGTGTAATCCATATTGAAAGCTATAGTCAATGACCACCGGTGACTTTCATGGCAGCAAGCAAGGTGGCTTCAACCGCACGTGGCAGGTTGTGGATATCCTGATGTAGTATTCTTTTTCAAATAGGCCTGGGTCTTGGATTATTTGTTCATCTTAGAGTTTGACTGAAAATAGTTAAGGAGTTCAGCCGCTGGTGGGATTCAAATAATTGAACAAATGGTTCACTGGCCTAATGATTGCCTTTAAGTACAAAAAAAGATATACCAAAAGGCAGTTTATTACTTTGTATAGTTAATGCTTAAATAAGAATAATAAAAGAGGTATACAAAACTACATTGTGTTATGAGTTTTAAAATATTAATGAAAAAATATTAAATAATACCTGACAAAAAGCAAAAAAAACCCCACCCTATTAAGATATTTCCATAATTTTTCTTGTTTGACATCCTCACTTGCAACATTTTTCACTTTTATTGGCGCATTACTGGCTCCATGATTTATCCTTCACCATCTTTTTACTGTAGGAGAGGGATCCCATTTCTTTAGAGGTAGCTCGATGAGACAATAGTCATTGTATTTGATAGATGAGAAACAGCTAGAGGACTTCTCTGAACACAGTGTTCCTCTCTGAAAAGTGTCTACTCGCTTCTGCTGAACTTACTGCAACTGTTCTGGCAATATGTTTAGCTCTTTGAACACTTTCAGTAGTTGTGTAATTCTCTCTTACTATCTCGTGGGAATCTGGGGAACAACACAGAGCTGAAATGAAGGACAGTGTATCATCCCAGGGTTGCTTGGCATGTTTTCTCTGTGTGTTATATGCTTGTTTGTGGAAAGAACAAAAGCAAAGGAATAAAAATGTACTATTTCATCAAAAATATAAGGAGTTTTATTAAATTAATAAATAAATCTTACAAGTATAGTTCTACATAATTTGTTATACCTATGAACAAATGATTACTATGGGCACTTAGAAGAAAGTTTCAAAAGAGTATGGAATGTAAATGTGTGATTTCCACACTGGGTGGCTGCACTTAGAGAGCACCCTGATTACGAGTGTATTTTAACAACTGGTTTGCTGAATTCAACCAAAACTTAGGTACTGGTTCCATGGAACCATCTTGAACCGGCCGAGCCCCACTGCTGGATACAACCCTGAGCACAAACTTGTATTATTTCAAACCACACAATATCCTCTTGTTGGGCTCGAGTGATATAATAACTATTTTATTTGTAAAGAAGACATTTCTTATTTTAGCTATTCTTTATTGTCCCTTCATGACTCTGTTTATTCACAGTAGCAAATAAGGGAATCATCCAGTCACCAAGTTTCTGTGCCTAGAAATTGAGATGCTGGAGTGGAAGGGGAGAGTCGGAGATAGTTCTTCAGCTCCACTTCTATCTATCTGGGGTGCAGTTTAGATCCAATCATTGTTGCTTGTGTGTTTTGCCTGTGTTTTTCAGAACTTTGATCCTAGAAAACTGTAGTTAAACTCAAAAGCTTAGTCAGTCTGTAAGAATTCTGAAATACGTACACCATCATGTGACGTGACGTCAGAATTAGCACCATTCTAAAACGATGTTGCTATACAATATTTTACTTTCTTTGCTACAGATCTGTCCAGCAGTTTTCTCAGAATCATGAATCACACATGGAAGGTTGTGTTTAAATGCACAGGTAAATTAATATATATGTAGCTAAATAAATCAATAATTGGTTAGAATATATGAAGAAATAGTTTGAACTATTAATATCCAACTATAACCTGTATTAAGCATACACATTTACTGATCTTGCAATGAAAAATATTTATAACAAT
>NW_022108124.1:22404945-22415980 GCF_000313985.2 Echinops telfairi | reverse complement strand
CCACTGAGTGTGTCTTTCCCACGATGGGAAGAAGACTCGCCTTCTCTGGTTCCATTGCAGTTGTTGCTCAGAAATATGACTTGCACCACCCCCATCACTCAAGCCCATGCAAAACTTTCTCTGACTTAATCAGCACATCATTTGCCAGAGCTTCAGAGAGTGTTTGTTGTGTTGGTAAAATTAGAACACAATAGTCCAGAAAACAAAGCTCTCAAACTAGAAGGGGCACCCAGGTTTTGGTAGAGCAGATCAAAGAGAGAAAGAACATCACATCCCCCGTGGTTCTCTGTGGTGGCTTCACACCCCCGGTGAGTCTTCATCCGGGTAATGCCAGCCTTAGTTCTGGAAGATTGGTTTCATCTTTGTCTCGCCATCCCTTCTGAGTAGTCTCTGATCTACCGGATGTAGGTACTAAATTTTGGTGTTTGGGCTGACAGCATGGATTCTCACTGTCTGAAGTAAAACTGCTAAGAATACCTCGCTGCCAAATGAATGAGTAAACTTGAGGTGGGAAAAGAATAATAAATAATCTTTAAAATATCAACCAGGTAGAGGTCATGAAAAGGCAAATAAAACATAAAATTTAACTTGGCATACATTCTACTGAAAAACCAATATTCGAGAATCCTTTAGAAAGGTAAAAGTGGTAAGAAAATGTGTTCAGAAGAGTGCTTCTGAATAATAAATTACTATTTAATGTGCAGTTGCAAGTACCGTAGAGTAGTGTAAGTAGAATACGGATCTGGTATAATCCATTCATCCACTGTTAATTTGCACTTGCACTATGTCACTCACTTACGAGTGCTTGAGATATGTAGATGACTCACAAGATAGCTCTTCCTCACCAAGCCAACTCTCAACACCCAATGGTCCTGCAATCATCCCGAAAGCAGTAAACTGTTATCAAATTCATTTACGTGCTCTCTCTTTTAAATTCACAGCTTATCGTAAGATACAATACAAAATTCGACTAAGAATTCAAAACTTAACTCAGAAAGAACATTTCCACTATGAACATTTGAGAAACAGAAAAATATAGAGCAGAATCAAAGTTAATTGAATATGCACTTCCCAACCCTTCCTGCCCTCCCCCCTGTACCCCACCTCCCCCGCCAATCAACCTTCTCAAATGGCAGGCAGAATATCACTAAAGAGAGAAAAACAAAGCAGAACTCTGAATGTGAGCACTTCAAAAGGGCTAAAATATTATCTAAATTTTGTGAAGCGAAATGTGTTTCTGAAATCTATTTATTTTGACATTATTGATGTGACGCCTTTGAATATTCATATTTGGCAAGATGGAAATACTACAGGATCCACATGCTGCAAATGCAAAACTCACTGCCAATGAGCCCATTCTGAGTCAGCGCGAGTCCTCCCTGTTGGGCAGCTGTACCTGCCCCCAGGGGTTTCTGAGATAGTAACTATGGAGGGCGAAAGCTTCATCTTTCCTTTTTGGATCGGCTGGTTGTTTCAAACTGCTGACCTTGCAGCCAGCATGCCAGTGCATAACCACTACTGCAATACATGTTTTCTACAAGTTTCTTGAAAATGATAATATTTTTAAAAGGTTATTCACCGGCTAAGTAATCTTATATGGGCATCACATCTAATATCAGATATAGCTTTAAATATGGTTTCTTTTGTTTAATGTCAATGTGTACTTTTAAATATATATTGTTTTGAAATATTAACTGCTGCACATCTTTCCTTTTGGGGCTCATACATGTCTTTATTTTTACCCTGAAAACACTTGATCTTAAGGAAGCACCATAGTCCCGTATTCAGCTGTTTTATTAAAAGGAAGCTTGGTTAAGTGGTTAAGAGTGTTCACCCTCGAGTGAGATTCTTTGACTATAAATCTCACCTTCATAAACTGCACAACTCTGGTGAGTTATTTAATCTGTGTGCCCCAGTTTTCTCACATACAAATTAGGAGTACTGTAAGGATTTTAATGAGTGTGTGTTTAAACTCTTATCCAGTCTTAATCAAAGACTTGGGTATAATTTTTTAAGAATAAAAAAGCAAAAAACGAGTGAAGAATATGTGGTGAGAAAGAGATCACTGTAAAGATCTTCCTGGAAGGAGTATAGATCTACACAAAATATTCTGAAATTCCCCAGTGCTCTGCAGAGGCAATGGAATGTGTGGACCGTGCACATATTTCCTGTCAGGAGTCGGCCACCTGCAGCCTGCAAGCCACATGCTGCACTTTCAGTGCGTACATGTGACTCTGAACTAAAATTGAAAAAAAATTAAGGATATTATTTAGATAATGGTGATTTTATTGATTTGTAAAAATATGTCATGCCTCTCAAATAATTTTTAAATTGTTCTGAGGGACAGGATTGGCTCTTTTGTCTCAAAAGTTTGCCAACTCCTGCCCTGGATTTTTCTACGTGCATTATCTTACTAAATTCTGCCCAAACACTGCTACCTTGGCCCCTACTGCTCATTGCTACAGTTGATTCCAACCCATACTCACCCAGTATACTAGAGTGAGATACTACTACTTCATTTTTTTCTTTCTTCACTATATTGATGAGATATACCCATTTTAAAATTAATATACAGCCAACAGATATATCCAAAGATGTTTAATGTCATTGGCTACAAGAGAAATGCAAATAAAAATAAAAATTGGCTACCATTTTATGCCAACATTAAAATATAGTAGCAGGAACTGAACGATAAGAAGCGTCAGAAGGTCTCTATAGACATTAGGGTCCTCCTCCATTGCCAGTGGGAATGTGGGCAGCACAGCCATTCGGGAACAGTCTGTCATTTCCTCAAAACTAGTGTCCAAGCTACCAACTGACCTAGCAATTCCACTCCTCGGTAAGTGTGTGTGTGTCAATATTTATGTATATTTACATGTGTATCCATCTGTATCTATAAATATGGATGCATATGCACATGTGTATGCATGTATGTGGCTGTATGCACATATATTAATGTATATAATGAGGTATATACGTGACACAATTATGGCAACCTAGATAACTAAATATTTTGCAGGATTGGATCTGGGTTTGAAGGATTAGGACTATAGTCTCATGAGACATCTTCGTCAATTGGCAAAATATAGTTCATAAAATTAAGTTCTCCATTCTAGTTTAGTGAGTAGTGTCTGGGGTCGTGAGTGTGTATCTAAGATACAATGATTGGTCTCTACTCATTGGGAGTGAGAGAAAATGCTCAAAGAAGAAACGAATCAACATTCTAAGTAGTCTACATAATTTACGAGATGGGCTCTGACAACCACTACTGTCCGTCTTCCTCAGGACCAAACTGATGCACCCTGATAGAGGGGGGAACAAGATGGAACAGAACTCCCAACTCCTAAAAAGGAACAAAACCCAACACAGGAACCAGACTTACTGGGCTGGGAGAGACCGAAGGACTCCCCAAGACTATTCTATTAGACCTTGAACTGAAAATTCTCCTGAACGCACCTTGTAGCTAAGTAACAAATCAACTCAAAAGTAATAGTATCCACCTGTTAGATGTAGTGCTTCCTTAAAAAACAAACCCATATATTAAACCAAACTGTCAACAATAACTTCAAAACAAAGATAATGATGTAAGGGGCTGGAAAGTTAGATTAATAAATACAGAACAACCAGAATGAAAATGGCGAGAATGCTCACGCATTATAAATAATATTAACAATATCATTGAGCAACGTTTATGGAAATCATTGAATGGGAAACAAAACTGTTATGCAAATTATCACTCAAAACAAAATAAATATTATTAAAGACAACAAAACTATATATACAATGCCTACATTTCTGATTAGGTCTTCCATAGAAAAATGGAGTATCAAGCACATTAAAGAAGACGTGCATTTAGAATCAGAAGATTTACATTTGGAAGGATGCTGCTTCTTATTAGCTAGGTGATTTGACCAAATCACGTAACATTTTGAGACTCTGTGTCTTCCTCTATCAAATGAGAAAAATTAGTGACTTCTTAACTGTTTTAAGACTGCAGTATGATATTCAAAGTGAAAGCATTTTAAAAAATGATAAAGTGCTCTATAATTGTCAGGAATAATTCTGTAAAAATACGTTAGCTTTTGATTTATAAATGCCACTCATATATCGAGTAATCTGACACTGATATAGCGGTGTGATTTAGCAGTTAAGCAATGATGTGGTTGCACTTCATTCGTGCTTGGATGTGATCATCCTCCATTTTCAAGTGGAATTTTTGCGTGGTGAGAACCTAACATACTCACCCATGAGAAGGTAGAACTGCAAACGGCGAGAGCAAGCAAAGAACGGCTGTGACCTATTTGCTCAATGTTTAATTTATAGGATTCCAAAAAGGAGAGTTCAAATATCCACAGCCCCATATGCTCTGGAAAATTATATATATAATTACACGTGTAGTGTGTTGTGTGTGTGTGTATGTGTAATCCTAAAAAGCAGTGAGAAAACAATGGAAACCGCACAGGTGAGCCTGAGCAGGTTCTGGCTCCGGTGACCGCCTGTCAGAGCAGAGCTCGGTTCCTACAGAGAGCCTCCAACTTAAAATCAGAAGTGAATGCAAATATATGTTTGTTGTATTGAAAACTGAAAGACAGCTATGTTCTGTCCCATGGCCCGCTAACGACAGTGGTGAGACTATCTGTACTCAGAGACCAAATTGATTCAAGAGAATAACCCTAAGGCGATTTTACACATTTGATTTAATTTCATTGTGTGAATGGGTAGTTAGGAAAGTCAAATCCTGATTAGCCAGGAGTTGATGATCTGCTTTGTAAATTCCCTAGGGATTTGGGTTCCTTTCACCCCCTCTGGCTCCGAGTGATGGTCATTTCGCTGTCAGTTAGCCTCTGCTGAGTGGTGGGGAGAGGAAAGGAACAGAAACACGAACTGCGCTGCGTCTGTCTCCTTAGCAGGACTGGCAACGTCTCGGTCCGCTGAATTGAGAAGAATTTGCTTAGACTACAGGCAGATTTCTAAATTTCATTATACTTGTCCTTAATATATTTGTTTCTTGATTATTTTTTGTTTTGCTTTGTTTTTACCAAATACCATTCTTTGTTCCTTCCAGATAACAGTGTACCTCACTGTAACTCTAAAGGGCCAACTGAAATATATTTGAAACTCTATGATAATATGTTTGTTCAAATGTGAGTTAACAATGAGGCTATTAAACATGGTTTCTTTGCTCTGAGTTTTATGTTTTAAATTTTGTAATACCAAAATATTAGTTATATGTATTATAAGCTACATCGATGCATAATTTTTCACAGATTCTATGACTTACTATTTTATTTAATTTTACTAAAAATCTAACCACATAGGTACCTATACATTTGCTTATTTTTAAATCCATGTTATTTTGTTGTATGAATTCACAGATTTTATTGATCTATTTTCCAAATTGATGCACATGTTAATTATTCTTATTTTCTATTATTGTAAATTTGTTACACACACACACACACTTTCCCAAAGGATCAGGAATCCCCACCCAAATTGCAGTTTTACTTTTTTCACTTTTTTAAATTTATTTTTTCTTCTGGTTTCTGTATCTTGCTTTATTTTAATTCTGCTTTTTACCAATGTCTCTCTCACTTCATCTTCCTATGGAACCCTCACCACCCCGTGGCTAGACATGCTTCCCACGCGGACGTAAGCATGCCCACAGATCTGCGTACATCCACCCAAACAGAGGTCGCTTTGTTTGTTTGTTTTTCATTTAAACCAGGTTTCTGTCTCCTTTCCTGAGGGCACAGTCCCCGCTGCCATAAGAATAGAACTCCACATCCACCTCCAAACCCCACTCACATTTTTTTGTTTTTACTTCTCAGCATATTTCAACACTTTCCCTTCTTCTTGTCTTTTTCTTTCTTCTATTGTGCTCTTCCCTCTCTCTTTTATTCTCTCTTTTTCACTCTCATTGATTCTTTAATTCTGCTGCTTAGGAAAATTCCCATACTCACACACATATAAATCCTCTTCTTCTGGTCTCATGTTTTGCTTATATTTTTCTCCAGCCCCACCCACTATCTCTGCTTTCTCCCCCTTGCCTCATAAAGTATATTTCCATGAAACCCATTAATTCTTATTAGCGCCATTAAAATAAATTTCCAGTATTTTTACAAATATTTTTATTTCTTCAGGTAGCCCCTTATTATTATCCTCACTTTTCTTGTATTCTCGTGTGCCTCCTACTTTCTGCACTTACCTACATCTCTCCCTTTTACTACATTTCCACACATTTATTTTCCAGCTCCTATTAGACCTCCCCTATACCACTAGACAGAGCCAACCACCCTATACAACCCAATAGCGTACACACCATTAATAGCTACACCGCAATGCTGCAGAAACAGTGATCAACCACAGTACACCTGCAAAAGTTGAGAAAAACAAATGTGAACAACCAAAAATTACCCAAACTCAATGGAGTATTCTGAAACGAGGCCCTAGAATTACCAGAAGTAGAATTCCGAAGAATGATGTCTAGGGACGATCAAGAGATGTAGGGATACTCCTGAGAACAACGGAAGGAATGGGAAAACTTAAAACCCAACAACAAAACGAATTCCACAAACTAATAACAGAATTAGGCCACTAAATTGAACCAGTGAGCTCAAGGGCAATCAAACTGACTACGATTGATGAGAGAAACAATCAACAAAAAAAGCAAAGGAATCAGAAGAAAGCCTAGCAGGGCATAGGCCACCATTCAGAGAAACAACGGACATATTATCTGAACCACAGAGCAAGAAGAAACAAAGCAATCCACAGAGAAAATAGTGGGAGAAATAGTGGGAGAAAGTTCCACCAACACAAACGAGGAGACAATAACTATTCAAAAAGGCAAGAGACTTCAAACAGGATAATTCCAACAAGAAAAATATCATGATATATTGTCGTCAGACTCTCCAATTTCAAGGAAAAAGAGGGAATCCTGAGGGAATAGCGGGAAAAGAACAGTCACATGAGAAAAACTGAGAATGATAAGTTTGGATTTGTCAGCAGAAATTATGCAGGTAAGAAGATAATGGATGGACATATATAGAATTCTGAAGTACAACACTGCCAACCAAGAACCCTACAATCAGCAACATCACCTCTCAGCTCCCAGGAAGCTCTTGTGACAGTGGTTAGTCATTGGGCAGCTAGTGCAAAGACAGTATTTCGAAACTACCCACCTCACCATGGGAGAAAGACAAGGCTTTCTACGTCAACAAGGAGTTACACTCTTGGAAACCCACAGGGGAGGTTCTGTGCTCTCCTATAGGTTCAATATGGGTGAGAATGGACCCAATAGTAATGAATTTGGGTTTTCTTTTTTGGATCAATAGAATTACCATATGTCTCATGAGGATGATTTGTAATACTTCCCAGTAAAATGATAAGGATACCTCTAAAGTGTAGCAGGGACATCTATAAGCCAGACATTTATGAATGGATTTTAAGCCTCAACATGACCCAAGCCCAACTATTTCCTATAGTGTGGACCTACTCAATACTTGCCCTCATGAAGAGATCACTGAAAGTACGGACGCTATAGCAAAGAGTGGTGAATTAATCAGATGACGCTCAGCTATCCGAAAGAATAACATCCGGGGCATTGAAGTCTGGTCACAAAACAAGTAGTCACCTCAGTGAAATGTCAGCAAAGTCCACTTGGAAGGTGCATACACCCCTGTGTGAACCACCACTAATTATAAATAATAAAATCCAAGACTGGAGGATGAAACTGTATTGGAGCGTATTCGGAGCACATGGTTTGCTGAAGGCTAAGCATGACAGTGAAAGCCCCAAATCCATTTGCAGCATCCTCACATGGGTTAAACCTAAGTCAATCCCATCAGACCATGTACCTAGGCTAAGGATAGGTGGCTCTCCGATACAATGCACTAGAAGTACACCAGTGAAGATGTAGATAGGTTGAATGAAAACCTTGTCATGCATTCTCCTTTTTGACACATTTTAAATTTATTCTCCTTTTTATTTTCTCCTGTCCTTTCTTTTGAATGTTTTTTTTCCGGTTTAATTAATCCTCCTAACGTTTTTGTTTGCTTTTCTTTGTATGCAATCCAGGATAGGTGAATCTTTAGAGACAGTAACTGGATTATTTCCTTCTTTTAGGCATTATTTATAATCATGTTATTGGGAGTGCTAACAGATATTATAAGAATCCAAAATTCAATTAGATAAAGGATAATTCTACAGTTGCTGCTCTCATCATTTTCAAAGCATTTTCTTTCTTCTTGAATTTATTGATTATCAGCTTATCACCTTTATCTCCTTCCTCCCCCACCTTACTCCCCAGGAACCCTTATTATATTATTATATTGTCGTATCTTACACCAGCCAAAGTATCTGTTCCTCTACAATTCAGTTATTTGTTCCCCTTGAGTGGGGTTATAGTCATCATG
Organism: Echinops telfairi; assembly: GCF_000313985.2. Lineage (NCBI taxonomy): Eukaryota > Metazoa > Chordata > Mammalia > Afrosoricida > Tenrecidae > Echinops > Echinops telfairi. Next base: position 22,407,569 of record NW_022108124.1, on the reverse strand, counting down.
GCTATCGGCCCCCATCCCTTCTGGTACCTTCAGGGGTCATTACTCCCATTACTATTTCTGAAGGGCTTATCTATCTTGGATTTCATGCATTGAACAACCTTAATTATACAAATGAACATACACAGGACTTACAAGATTAATGAGGTAAAACAGACCAAATAGTAAAGGGAGGAAATATTAAAGTACTAGAGGATAGTTATGTGTTTCATCAGTGCTATACTGTACTCTGGATATATCATCATTTCCATGTGGCCCTTCCATGAGGGACTGTCCAATTATCTCAAAGGTAGGTTTGGGGTCTCCACTTTGTCTACGTTCCTTCATATCAATCTGAGTACTTATTTTTGAATTTATGATACCTATTCCTGTTGACACCTCATGATCCCACACACTGGTGTGCTTCTTCCATGTGGGCTTTGTTGCTTCCCTGCTAGATGGCTGCTTGTTTAACTTCAAGCTTTTAAGACCCCAGACACTAAAGCTTTTAATAGCTGGGCACCAATAGCTTTCTTCACCACAATTTCTTGTGTGCCCGTATTGTCTTGTGCAATGGTGTCGGGAAGGTGATCATCATGCAATGCCACATTATTTGAATAAACCATTTACTGAGGTAAGATTTAAGTAGAGGCTCAAGTTCCATCTGCTTCCTTGTTGTATATATGTATAAGTATGTGTGTATGTATATATACAAATACACCTATCTTAATATACTTACCTATGTACATATCTATATTTATACCTATATACTTAATTCTTATTATTCTTATTTCTTCCTGTCCTACTACATGTACCCACCATTGACCTCTCTGTACTTCCTCTTGGATACATTTCAATAGATCACACATGACCAGGAACACTACCCCCTCCTGCCCGTCAATTTTAGGTCCCTTGCTATTCCCCTGTCCCTGTCATTCTTTGCTCATTGTTCCCCTCTGCCTGCCTTCTTCTCTCTCATTCCCCTCCCCACAACCTTTAGCCCCATTGCTGTCTCCATGAGATTGTTTATCCTGCCTATCTTCTACAGAGAGGCACCATAAGAGACAGACAACAGAAAACAAGCAAACAAAAAAGCTCATGCAAAAATTCCATGTCTGATTATTGTACTGTCCCCGAGTAGATGAGTATACCTCTGTTAAATGGTGAGCAGGTCCGGAGAAAATCCATCAGTCCATTCAGCTTTTCTCACAGAGATCCATCTTCCAGAACCCACTGACCTAACAGCACTTCTATAGCCTCTTAGTCCTCGACCTGCGAGACATATTAGAGCTCTCCACCCAACTGCCAATAAATACACATTCTCTTCAAGTTCACATGTCACATATTTGAAAATACACCACATGCTGGGACACAAGTCACGTTTGAGCACATTCAAACATATAGAGGTCACTAAGACCCCTTTTCTGACCACTGTGACCCTAGAGAGCCAGAACTGTCTATTGAGGGCATGTGGGTGGCTCTCTCAGGCAAGGTGTGGGGGGTGATCAGGTGCAGCAATGGTGGTACTGGGCAGGCTGATCACACACAACGAGGGCTGGTGCTCACAGGGTAGGGGAGGGACTGACCTGTGCACAGAATGGTTGCAGGAGAGTGCAGACCTTAGTTTGTGTTGATAACAGAAGACCCCGTTATAGCAGGGTGCTGCACAACTTCCAGGTCTCCTCTCCTTATTTATAATCCCCAAATAGACATAGGCTCTTAGTATGGGTGCCCCCATGAAGAGAGACTTCTGTTCAGACGGTGGTCAAAGTAAGGGGACCCTGTGTTGGCTGGCTACATTGCGGGGGTGGGAAGGTCGCTGAGAAACCATGGCATGGTAAGGCCTCATTCTTGTGGCAAGGAAAGGAGCCCTGTGTTTTCTTTCTCTGAAGCTAATGAGATTAGGCCTAACAACTCTTGGAGCTAGCTGTGCTGCAAGTTCAAGTTGTGTTTCTGTTTCCCGGGGGGCTGGCTCTCTCCCTATAAAGCTGCAATTTTACTGGGAGTAAGGATGGCACTGGGCTGATGGAATCACAAAGGCAGTGCACAGTGGGGGCTAGCACACTGCCGTGGAAAGGGTGCAGGGTTGCTGCGTGAAAAGCACGGGTGCTACAGGAGTGGGGTGGGGGCTTTTACAGCACCAAGGGCTACATCAGGGTAGGTCCATGTGGCTTCTCCTCAGTGATGTCTCACAGGGAATCAGCCTTGTCAGTAGAGTCTCCAAAGGAGTCAGTAGAGTGAGAGAAGTGTCTCTCCAATGAGGAAAATTCAGGATTTCCCAGAATCCTTAGGAGAAGGCCATGACTACACAGAGGCCTCATTGGCTATGATCTGATTGACAGACTAGACTCCACCCCTTCACTTGTAATCCTCTCAAATTGACATCAGGATATGTAACTGCCACATGTGGTTTGTTTTCTTCTTTGATGTTCGAGCCTGGGTCATCACAGCGTTGCTTTTCTAGGGCTGGACTAGTAATCCTGGTAAATGTACTACTTAGTAGTGATGTACGTATTTTTTAATTTTATTGCTAAATATATTTTAGCAATATTTTGTTTAAACATTTGCATCCTTTATCAGTAAAATATCTCTATTTTTTCACATATTGTCCTAATTGTGTTGTAGATGTATAAACACAACTTTAATAA
>NW_022108124.1:22391216-22403801 GCF_000313985.2 Echinops telfairi | reverse complement strand
TTTTTTCAATAACATAAAAACTTATATGTGGACTTCTCCAATGGGAATAAACAGAAATCAAATAACTACATTTGTGGGAAGTGACCATGAGAAACTCAACAGCAGCTGCTAAATCAAACGAGTCCAGGTGCCAATTGTAGGACAGACCATCAATTGCTCAGCTGCAAGTGGAGGTGGAAGCTGAAGAAAATTGAAGGAAGTCCACGAGACCCAAAATACAGCCTTCAAGATCCAAGACACCTGGATTTCGAGACCATCTCAACCACAGTTCTGACACATTGGACACTAATGAAGAAGGTCTGATGAGTGCGTGATGACATCGATAGCATCCTACATGAAGAAATGTACATGTTAATAGAGAGGAAAGAAAGATGGTCAAAGTGGATTTCAGAAAAGACTCTTACACTTGCCCTTCATCATAGAGTAGCTAAGGCACATAGAAGAAATGAGTAAGTCAAGGAGCTGAGCAGAAAATTTCAAAGAGTAGCTCAAGAATACTGAGTAAGATATTATAATAATATGTGCAAAGACCTAGCATTAAAAAAAGAAGAACACATTCAGCATATCTTAAACGGAACGGACTCCAAAAAGTTTCAAGCACTGAGTTGTAAGATTGAAAGATTCTATGGGCAACATATTGAACAATACAGGAAGCATCAAATGAAGAGGGAAAGAATAGAGTCAGTGTATCCAAAAGAATGAGTCTGAATTCAACAATTTCAAGAAGTAGCCTATTACAAGAATCAACGACATTGAAGGAAGAAGTTCCAGCTACCATGAAGGCACTAGCCAAAAATAAGTGTCCAGTAATTGACGGAATCCCAATGGAAATGTTTCAAAAAGCTGATGAAGAGCTGGAAGCCCTTACTCGTCTGTTCCAAAATATGTGCAAAGCACCTACCTGGCCAAATGACTGGAAGAGATACCTATAGTACCCATTCCAAAGAAAAATGATCCAACAAATGCTCAGATTATGGATCAAAATCATTAATATTATATGCAAATGAAATCATTGTTGCAGTAGTATTTTGACAGGGAGTTCCCAGAGATTCAGGTCTGATTCAAATGAGAACATAAAACAAGGGGTATCATTACCTATGTCCTTTGGATCTTGGCTGAATGCAGAGAACACCAGAACGATATTTCCTTGTGTTTTGTTGACTATGCCAAGGCATTTGACTGTGTGGACCATAACAAGCTATGACTAGCTTTGAGAAGAATGGGAATTTCAGAACACTTGTGTTCATGCAGAAACTGTATGTGGTAATTGTGTGACAAGAACAAGGGAATATTCCATGGTCAAAAAGTAAGAAAGGTGTGTATCAGGGTTGTATCCTCTCAACATACTTACTCAATCTGTGTGCTGAACAAATCATGGACCCTGGGTAATATGAAGAGGAGTGCAGCCTCAGGAATGGAGGAAGGCTTATTAACATGCTTTGATAGGCTGATGACAAACCTTGCTTGCTGAGGAGCACTGGACGCACTTGCAGCTTTCAGTAGGAATTACAAGCCAATGTAAAGAAAACCACATCTACACAACTTGACCAATAGATAACATCAGTGTGAAATTCAGCCAATTCACACCAGTTCAGCAGAATCAAACCTATTTTTTTCCCTAACCTAATTATTTGTTTGGTGAACCAGTTGTTAAAAAGGCCCTAATAATCAGGGTTCTCCCTAAGGTAAATGGCTGGGGAGCCACCCAATATGAACATCACAAATTTATATTTCTTATTCATTTTTAACTTTCATCAACAGTATATTATAAACACCTGTAGAAATGTTCATTCGACAGGTATAAAATAGTAGACAGAACTATGGTTGTAATAATTATTTGTTCATTTCAGGAGACTCATTAAACTTTTGATGAAACACTACATTTTGATTCCCATGCATCGTTACTTCAGTAAACAACATATAATTGAAAGAGAAGAGATGTCAAACAACCAGAGGGTGGCATGTTGTTATTTGTTTCAGCTTTGCGGTATGCCTTAAGTTCTCGTGAAACGTTATGCATGAATTATGCAATTCCTGAAAGTGTTCAAAGAGTTAAAATGGGGTAAAACAATTGCAGTAAGTTCAGCAGAAATGAATATAGGTTTTTCAAAGATGAACATAATATGTTCATAGAAAAGAAGTCACTTAATTATTTCTAATCTATCAAATACAATGACTATTGTCTAATTGGCCTGCCTCTAAAGGAATAAGACCTGCTCCTACAGTGAAAAGATCATTGCACGGGAGGAGGGAAGGAACATTAGAACTCATTGTGATGATGCATATACAACTCTTTTTAAAAGTGATTCAACTTTGGAAGTGTATGATATGTGAATATTATATGAAGAACCAAAAAAAAAGAGAAAAGAAACCAAACTTGACTATTGTTTATGGGACACTGAGTTTATGTTATGGTACTGGAATGATTTGGAAAAGGATATCAATAATGCTTGTACAACATTAACAGTATAATCAGTTGCACTGAATTATACATGTAGTTGTTGAATTGGAGACTATTTTGTTGTGTATATTTTTTCCACAATTACAAAAATAATTACATGAATAACAATGAGTACAAGGAAGAAGAAAATATTCTAGAATTGATTGTGGTGATCGTACAATTCTTCTTGTTATGATTGAGTTACTGAATTGTATCATATGTGGACGATACAAAACCGTCACACAAAAAAAGATGGTTAAGGATAGATCAGCGAGCCAATGATGCTAGGATAAAATCTAGCATCATGCTAGGAATATTGCAAGTGAGGACACCAATTAGGAAACAATATGGAAATATCCTAAATAATGATTTACCTGGATTTTCCAGGTGTTATTTAATATTTTAAAACTCTTTCTTATAACAAAATCTAGATTTGTGAACCATATTTTATTATTATTTAAGTACTAACTTCATGAAATAATAAACTACTATTTTTGTATATCTTTTTTTATACTTAAAATAGTCATTATAGCACCGAACTGATTGTTAAATAATTTGTATCCCACCACTTTCCAAGCCATGGTATTTTCAATCACCTCATTTACATGTGAAAGTTGGACATTGATTAAGGAAGATCAAGAAGAATGGATGCATTTGAATTATGGTGCTGTTGAAGATCTAGAAAGTACCATGGACTGCCAAAAGAATAAATAGTTCTGTCTTGGAATAAGTATAGACAGAGATCTCCTTGGAAACAAGATGGTGAGACATTATCTCATGTATTCTTGACATGTTATCAGGAAAGACCAGTCTCTGGAGAAGAACATAAAGCTTGGTAAAGTAAAGGGGAAGCAAACAAGAGCAAAACCTTCAACACAATGAATTGGCACTTTGGTCCAACAATAGGTTAAAGCAAAGGAAGAATTGTGAGGTTGTACATCGGTCTTCATGAGTGGAAACGGACTCGCAGCATCGAACAATAACAACAACACACCTCAAACAGAACTCCTCACTGTGGTTCCCATTCTTGATGGTGTGTTTTACATCCTAGGAACTTCTACCCTGTGGAAGGACTTCTCCTACTCAGTAATAAAATCAGTCAGATCACATGATTTTTTCTTTGCCAAGTCTGCATTTTGTGATTGTCTTCTATTAAAAAATGTTGATTTTGAATATATGTCGTGTCTATCTGGTTTTCTCATTTTATCTTTCTTCTTTGGTATGCATTCAGATCAAAGAGGACTGTGAAAGTATGATGTTGTTTTACATTCTCAGATAGGCTACTGTAAAACTGAGTTTTCTATTTCAGATATGATATCTAGATGCACACAATCATAAGTTATATAGTTAGTTGGATAGACATTGTCTGCAATTGGTGGATGGCTACAGACAAATTCTCTTAGTTGGACATCTTAGGATGCCTTAAAGCAAGCAAACAAAAAAGGTGCAATCAAAATAGTGGCATTTGAAGAAATCTGCTAGATTGCTTAATTTCAAGGCAGAGAGGTGAACTTTTGGGGTGTTTGGGAGCTTTAAAAGTAGAAACCTCAATAGATTATCTTGAAGGACATAGGGCAACCATGGGGACTTAATAGAAATAAGATAATTTAAAACTATGTTGGTGAGAAAAATTCCAGAGAAGTTGTGCAGTCATTTGTCCCCATCCTGACAATGTACCCGTTCATTCCTGAGGGTAGCAAGGTCTGGCCTATGAGAATTTTGTTGTAAAACCTTATTCTTCCTACAGTCCTGAGGCAAACCAGCAGTTTGCCTCTTCAGACTTCTCTTTGTTCCCCAAACTTAATGAACCTTTAAACGAAACGCGACAAGTCTCTCAATGAACCCATACTACTGGTCTGATGTGGTAGAAATTGAAGCAGGCAAAAGTTTCTGAGAAAAGATTAAATCCACAGCCATCGAGTTGGGAGTGACTCATCGCAGCTTTCTATAGGGCTTTTGAACCGATGCACCTTAGGGGAACAAGCAGCCTCCTCTTTCTCCCTCAGAGCAGCTTTTGGATTTGATCTTGTGGTTGCTTGTCTGCCATTGGCCAGATAGTGACTCCATGGCCCTGTCGAAAGGTTAGAGGGATGGTAAATGAGTCAGGTAGGCTACAGAAACAAATCTAAGGGAGACTCATGTGTACAAGAAAGAGCTTTATATACGAGAGCAATTGAATATTGAGAAAACATCCCAGCCCAGTCCAGATCAAGTCCTTAAGTCCGATATTAGTCCATATGTCCAATACTAATCTATGCATTCCTCTTCAGACTCATAAAACACATGCAATGATGCTGAATGCAGGAAGATCACAGGCCAGTGGGTGGCCAGCCTTGTGGATCCAGTGGTGGTAGAGGCATCTCAGCGCTGTCAGGAGTCTCCACATGGCTCCTTCAGCTCCAGGGTTCTAGTGTAGCCCCATGTGTCTTGTCAGCAGGCATGCCTCACAGGGAGCAAACCTGTGTCCCACTGCCAGTGAGTTATCTCCTTAGCACGTCCAAATGAGGTCATCAAGCTGGGACCTGAATGACAGGCGAAACTCTCCCCTTCACTCTTCAGTCTCAGTTTGACTAGAGATTATGTAACTACCACAGTAATGGAGATTTTTCTTCTGAAGTCGGTAGACATAGCTGGAGGATAAGTCAAGAAATAATACTTTCACACTTTGATATTTTTGTTTGATAAAGGTTTCTATGATTCTTAGCTACACTTATTCGTGTGCATACACACAACATAAAAAAATACATTTTAGTTTCTTTTCATACCATTGATTGAAATCCAAGAAGCACTTTCATTAGTGATTGACAAAACATCAAAATATGCCAAGTATTAAATGATTATAAGGGCTCTTATTCGTCCTCACTGGTAATTTGTGGGGTTTTTCATGGCATGTTGGTTTTTAAAAAAATATCCCTTTGGGTTGTAAAAGCACCATTATCCCCTAACGACAATGTTTTCATGAACACATGCATCAACGGACTATCAGTAGCCCCATATCAATCATCATTGAGAGACATTAATCAATTTGCTTTCATTTTTACCAGGACAGAAGTGCTATTTCTTTGCCTCACCTGCTGGTTAGACACAAAATTTCTAAAAGTACCAATTAAAATTAAAATAGCTAAATCTGGAATAAGTAACAAAGTGCACCTTTGGAGCAGTGTGAAAGCCATGCGTGATCATTATCAGCACCTGCAAGCGACTTCGCTTTGCTAATGATGACTCATTGACAATGATCTGGTGGCAGCACAGAAGCTTGGAAAGTGAAAACTTCAACTTTCTTCATGATCATTAGACTCAATTTATCACCAGCTTTTAACGTTTAAAACAAAAAATTTTAAAGATACAATGCTATTAAACTGCATCAACATACCTACCCTCGAAATTTCCTGCTTTTTAACAATAATACTCTGTGGTTATATTTGAAAGAAAAAGGTTTGTTTGCAAGAATAAGGAATAAGGTACTTATTAAATCAATTTACTCATCAATAAAATAAGAAAATGTGTCTAGTCCAGGACTTATAGGAAGTCATTCTCCACTCCCACATCCACGGTGGCCTCTGACGATGACTTTTTGGTAGACCAGATTATTGACAATGATCTTTGTGAGGCTTTGATGTAGAGTGTCTTTTTCTCAAGAAGCTGTAATCTAAAATGGCATTTAGCTCCCTAACTATGGTCACATATTCAGGGTGTAATAATAAATATGATCATACATTCGAGTATAATGCTGTAATTGGCATGCAATAATCGCAATAAGGATTACTGCTTAGAAAAGCAACTGAGGGGAGGAACAGCGCAGGTATTGATCCACAGCAAGGCAAGGTTCCTCGGGGTCACACAGCGGGACAGTCCATCAACCAGGTAACAAACGACATCTTCCTAGCATTTGGTGTCAGCCTCTTCACTGACTGCTAATTCCCAGACTAGCCTGTGTTTGTGGTGCACAGGTAACTCTGAGTGGGTTCTGACTCACAGTGACCCTATGCACAACAGAAAATGTCTGAGCCTATCATAGCCACCGTGTCAATCCCTCTTGTCCAGGGCCTCCTTTTGGCTTCCGTTGCCAATGTACTCTACCCAGCATGATGTCCTTCCTTCCCCAGGGACTGGCGTCTCTGAAACATACCCACAGTACGTGAGAGGAAGCCTTGCTAGTCTCACCTCTAGGGAGCATTCCAGACAGGTTTGTTTGTTCTTTTGGCAGTCCATGTTATTTTTCATATTCTTCTTAAGCACCATAATTTATATTCATGGCTTCTTCTTTGGTCTTCCTGACTCAACGTACAGCTTTCGTATGCATACGAGGTGATTGAAAATACCATGGCTGGGGTCAGGCCCACCTCACTCCTCAAAGTACTGTCCTTGCTTTTCAACACTATGAAGAGATCTTACGCAGCAGATTGACCCAGTGCAAGGCTTCCCTTCCCCTCTTCCATGAGCATTGATTGTAGATCCAAGCAAAATGAAGCCATTGGAAACCTCAATCTTCTCTCAATTTCTCATGACTATGAATTGGTTCAGTTGTAAGGATTTTGGTTTTCCTTCCATTCTCTAATAATCCGTGCTGGAGACCGCAATCCTGGATCTTCTTCAGCAAGTTTCACTTTCAGCCAGGAAGGGCATGTCATTTGCATATCACAGGTTGTTAATCAATCTTCCTCAAATCTTGATGCTGCATTCTTCATATAATCCAGCTTCTCTGATGATTTCTCAGCATAAGGATTAGCTCAGATAATCAATATTTGCTTGTTTAAGGAACAATTCCAAAAATTTCTGAAACTCAACCTTTTACATTTTACTTTCTTGCTCATTATTGTAGAATGTATTTTGAGTCCATCTTGAGTCCTTCACTTAAAAGTTTGACTCGGATATTCTATTTATTTGCAGTCATAAAGGAGAAAAAGGAAGTATGAAGGATCCCATGGAATGTTTTATGTCCAAGTCTTGGGGTAGAAAGGCATTTCTTCTCAAGTCCCACTGCTTGACTCTGTCACCTACTCTCACCTACATGTCATTGAAAGGTGGCTGTTTTTAAAATTTTATTATTTTAATAAAAGAAAACAAAATAGTGTAGTGGGCATGTACCATTGTATCTTCTATAAAGTCTTGGTTTTTGAACGTGGGGAAATATCATCACTTCACATTTTAAGCATTCCCAGCTTTGGCTTTATTGCACTTCACAGGTAGCTGCATTTTGTCACGAATGGAAAGTTTGTGACAACTTTGTGGTAAGCAAGCCTATCAGTGTCATTTTCCAACACTCATACACTCACTTTGTGTTACATTTTGGCCTTTCTCACAATATTTCATAGGTTTTCATAATGTCAGTACACACTAAATAGACTACAGTGTAATGTGAGCGTCATGTCTATGCCTTCCGTCATTCCTGCTGCCATCCAGTTCATGGGCACACACAGACCCTGTAGGCTAGTATCCAACGGCTACTGTGGGTTTCCGAGACTGACTCTTTGAAGAGTAGAAAGTATCCTCTTTCTCCCGCAAAGCAACTACTGTTTTCAAACGTCTATCTTTGTGATTAGTGTGATGCGCTTGATTTTGAGACCTCAACCCTCTACCCCTCATCTTTTGCAGTGGTCTGAAGCCACAGTATCTCTTAAGTATGCATGTGCACTTCACATATATGATCGCTGGGTATAGAATTCTAGTACAGAAGAGACAGTGGAACCTCTGAGAGCCGCAACTTGTTGGCAAAGGTTTGTTTCTACAGGTGTCACACATTTCCTCCTCTGCTGGGACGCAGGCACACTGCTTGTCTTCGGTTCATGATAGTGGAAGATGTTTGTGATTCCCTTCAGGAGCAGGCTTTGGCTTCAGTCAGTATATGGTGTTTCTTCTCACCCTTTTAAAACCACGATCGGTTGATCTCGACCTTCCCTTGTGGCTGTTGAGCAGTTAATCAAATGAATCTTTCAAAATAATTTATTCACCCTCATCACTTGCTTACATGATGGCTCTCCCAGCTTTTTCCCCCCCCACTCTTGTTGATTTGTTTTAGTTTTACTAGATTTCAAAGTCAAGCACTGAAGAAATGGCATGGCACCCATGTCTGAACGCCTCTGGTTACACAAGGGAGAGGCAGTCTCCAACTCCACACCATACAGTGACATTGCATGTTTCTCACAATTGTGTGAGTCAGAATTTCATGGGGCGTTTCTCACTAGGGTTTTTTCACAGAGTTGCAGACAAGATTCAATTTGGGATATAGAACTTTGAAGACACAATTGGACAGACTGTCCAAAAGAGCTCTTTTGTATGGGTGCAGGTGTATGCTTGCCATACTACAAGTGGATTCTCTAGTGTGGCAGCCTAAAGTAGTCATATTTCTTCAATACTAGCTAGTTTCCCTAAATAATGGGTCTCTCAACTTTGACACTGTAAAATTTTTATTCTGGCTGCTTCTTTATTAAATGGGAATGTCCTGTGTATTGTGGAATATTTATCAGCCTCCCCATCTTCTATCCACAATATATCAACCACTACTACATTGTAACCATTATACTTGTCTGTCATTTTTCATACTCTGGTGGTTTATGTGTTTCTATGGCACTGGAAGCTATGTCACTAGTATTTTTAATACCATCAGGATCACCTGAAGCAAACAGGTCAGCAGAATATGGAAAAGGAATAAGCTGCCCACTTTGAAGGAATTAGCTGTTTTCTTCTTCATATCATTTAGTTTCTTACATTATTTGTTCAACAGAGAGATTGGTATAAGTATGGTGAGAAAATACAACTCTTACACACACCTTTCCTGATTTTAAACCATGGAGTATTCCCTTGATCTGGTCGCACAACTTCCTCTTGATCCATGTACAAGTTCTCCATGAGAACGATGAAGTTTTCTGGACTTCTGAATAGCAGCAAAATGTTTTCAGAGATAGTGCCAGAAGATGAGCCCCTCAGGTCAGGAGGCACACAAAATATCACTGAGGAAGAGCTGCCTTTGAAGTAACGTCAACCATAATGATGTGGAAAGAATAAAGCCTTCAAGTTTCAAGCCTCTGGACCTTCATTTGCTAATGGGGAAACACACAAAATGAGAAAAACAGCTACAAACATCTATTAGTAACTGTAACAAGGAATATACAAAGTATGCAACTCGGAAAACTGGAAGTGGTAAAAAATGAGATGGAATGCATAAACATCGATATCTTAGGCCTTAGGAGAGAAAATATATTGGCATTAATCATTTGGAATCAGACAATCATATGGTTTACTCTGACAGGAATAACAAAATCATGATGGATGGCATCACATCCATCATCAAAAAGGATGAAGATCTAGCTATAACTATTAATGCTATTTATGATATGACTATTATTCAAATTTGTGCACACATAAAGCTAGACATTTACCAATGTCTTCAGGCTGACGTTGATTGGTAAAACATGTAATCATGATACATCAATAATTTTTGGCAATTGAAATGCAAAAGTTGGAGACAAAGAGGTAGGAACAGCAGTGGGAAAATAAAGACTTAGTATGAAAGAAGCAACCCTGGAGATCACGTGTAATAGAATTTTTGCAAGACCGACTTCTTCGTCACAAATACCTTTTTCAACAACACAAAAGGAGATTATACACTTGGCCTTTTCCTGAGGGCATACACAGAAATCAAATTGACTACATCTGTGGGAAGAAACAATAAAGAAGTTCAATATCAGCAGCTAAAATGAGGCCAAAGGCTGATGGGGCTAGACTATCAATGGCTCACATGCAAGTTCAGGTTGAAGCTAAAGAAAGTCATACAGATCCACGAGAGATAAAAAACAAATGAGTATATCCTACCCGAATTTTGAGAACATCTCAAGAATACAAGACTTAGAGTTAAAAAACCAAAACAGAAGAACACACTCAGCATATTTTAAACTGAAAGAACATAAGAAAAAATTCAAGGTTCATTGCAATATTGAAAGATTATTGGCAAAATATTAAACCATACTAGTAGCATCAAAAGAAGATAGAAAAATTATAGTCACTGTACTAAAAAGAACTGGTTGATATTCAACCATTTCAAGAAGTTGCATATGATCAAAAACCGATGGTACTGAAGGAAGCAGTCCAAAATGAGCTGAAGGCTGTAGCCAAAAGCAGACTCCAGTAATTGACAGAATACCAATTTAAGTGTTTCAACAGGCTGACATTCATTCATCGAAACCAAGAAATTTGGAAGACAGCTACCTGGCCAACTCCCTGGAAGAGAGACCTAGGTGTATCCACTCCAAAGGTATCTAGGTGTACCCAATCCAACAGAACGCAATTATCAAACAATGTGATTAATATCGTGTGCAAGTAAAATTAAGCTGAAGATCATTCAACAACAGTTCACTGACATAGGCTGCCAGAAATTCATACTGAATTCAGAAGAAGATATGGAACAAAGGATATCATTGCTGATGTTAGATGGATCTTTGCTGAAAGCACAAAATATCAGGTTATGTATGATAAGAAGTAAGTGTTCTGGAATTCTCATTCTTCTAAAGGTTATCCATAGTTTGTTATGGACCACAGAGTTGAATGCCTTGGTATATGAGGTTTAAAATCAGGAGAGATGCATGTCACAGTTGTATCCTCTGGTCATACTTATTCAGTCTGAATGCTGGGTGAATAATCTGAGAAACTAGATTATATGAAGAAAAAAGCAACAGGATTATAGAAAGGCTTATTAACAGCCTTTGATGTGAAAATGATATAACCTTCCTTGCTGACTGTGAGGAGGACTGAAAGCACTTTGCTGATGAAGGTCAAGAATTGTGGCCACCTTCATGTAAAGCAAACCCAAATCCTCACAAGTGGACCAATAGGTAACATCTTGAGAAAAGATTGAAGAAAGAAATAGAGAAAAGATTAAATTTGTCAAGAATTCCATGTTGCTTGGATCTACACTCAATGCTCATGGAAGTCGTGTCAAGAACGAAGGATGGATTGCATTTGGGGGAATCTGCTGGGTGAAGACCACTCTAAAATTCTGAAAAGCAAGGATGTTACTTTGAGAAATAAGGAACTCCTGACTCAAGCCATATTTTTCAATAGCCTCGTATCAATGTTGAACATTGAATAAGGAAGACCAATGATGAAATGATGCATTAGAATTGTGATTGTGGTAGTTACATAATCTGGTGTCAATTTGAGAGGATTATGAGCGAAGTGGTGGAGTCTGGCCTGTCAATCAAGATATAACCAATGAGGCCTCGGTGTGGGCATGGCCTTCTCCTGAGAATTCTGGGGAATCCTATATTTCCTCCTTGGAGGCAGGAGACAACACTCTCTCTCTGCTCACTCCCTGCGAGACGTCCCTGAGGAGCAGCCACATGGACCTACCCTGATGCAGCCAGAACCCTGGGCCTAGAGAAGCCACGTGGTGACCCTGCCAGCACTGAGATGTTTACAGTGCCACTGGATCCACAAGAATTCCCACCCCCTGGCCTGTAGTCCTCCTGTATTCGGCATCATTGCATGTATTTTGTGAGTCTGAAGAGGACTTTATAGATCGGTATCGAACATATGGGCTAATGTTGGACTTATGGGCTTGGATTGGACTGGGTTGGGATGCTTTCTTAATGTACAATTATCCTTTATATAAAAGGCATAGTTTTACCTTTGTGAATGAGTGTTTTTGAAAGTTTTTCCCTATTTCCAACCACATTGTTTGTGTAAATAGTGTCCCATCATTTCAGTTTTTAATCTGAACAAGTCAACAATCCTGGTATTTTAAATCTAAAAAAGCTGTCCTATATGTATATACTTTTCTTTTTTCAATAGTATTTTATATTTATACTATTGGCTAAATTAATTATACTATAAACAGAATTATCAGATGCCTCATGGAGTGATTTATAATGTTCCCCCATAAGATGATAATGGTGTCTCTAACATAGGCAAGGTATATAGATAGACCATAGATAAATGAATGGATTTTGAACTCACATTTAATCATAGCCCTAATATAAGGACAATTAATTCTTATGACTTGGCCATATTAGATATCTGCCCTCTGAGAGATTACTGAAGACATGGGTGAGATAGTAATCTTTTTATGTGAAAAGTATTATACTTTTGACCATTTAAAAGGTGACATTTCAGTATGTCTATTATCAATTTATACTAAAATGTTTGAAGGA
>NW_022108124.1:22355491-22390707 GCF_000313985.2 Echinops telfairi | reverse complement strand
TGTTATAACTTTGTGTGTGTGACCACTATGCCACGAGGTATTTTCATAGATGTGCTATGTGGAATTTTCACATCAACATGAGAAAAATTTTGGATGTGTGCTTATGGATATTTTTTATGAGGACAGGGCACAGTTGGAAAAAATAATATATAACAAACACAATACATGCATAAAAACATGGTAAACACCTTTCTCCTGCCGTTTCCATTCTTTGAATTTTTAGGATGGACTTCCTTACTTTCACAAAACTGTATTAAAACTTGCCTAGATTTTATAATAAAAGTTTGGAAA
Source organism: Echinops telfairi (assembly GCF_000313985.2). Taxonomy (NCBI): domain Eukaryota; kingdom Metazoa; phylum Chordata; class Mammalia; order Afrosoricida; family Tenrecidae; genus Echinops; species Echinops telfairi. The sequence goes on along the minus strand of NW_022108124.1, from coordinate 22,390,416 downwards.
TATACAGAACTTTTCAAACATTTAACTTTAAAAAGGTTTTTTGGAATGTATTATGAGGTACCAACTTGAATTTTCCTGAAACAGTGTTTGCAAAACTACTTTTGTATGCATTAAAATGGCTTTATTTTATCTTAAATATTTATGTTTCACAGACATTCAAAGCTAACGGATTCACGTTGACATACAGCATGAGAAAGAAACAAATAGGTGGCAAAGAAACATATTCTTTTCTCTATTTTTTTCATAGCTATTCTTACCTGCTTGCATTTCCAGAGAAACACATTAATACTTTTGAAAAGGTGTCAATGTACTTTAATCGAGGCTTAGCAACGAATGCGATAAATTTGGGGATTGTATCCTTCATAGCAACCAATCTTTTGGACTAAAACTCGGCATTCATGTATGCTTTTGAGATACTTTTTCCAGTTGTAGTCACATAGATCCTGAACAAATTAATCCAAAATGTCACTTTTGAACACTATTTAAAAGCACTGTTTTAAATCCTCATAGCAGGGCCAATCAGCAACACCATGGCAGCCAGAGGGAAAAATGGAAGTTGTCAACGATTCCTCTCACTTGGATGTACAATTAATAGCCAAAGAAACAGCAGTCAAGAGACCACATGACATATTTTATTGGGAAAATCTGCCGCAAAAGCTTTCTTTAAAGGGAAAAAAATCAATCCGCCACTTTGAAGACTAAGGTATGCTAGAATCCAGCCAGGATATGTCCACTGCCTCACATACACAGGAAAGCCGGATTGTGAATAAGGAAAATCAAAGACATCTTGATGCCTTTGAATTAGAGAGTCAGTCAGTGAAGAATTGGCTGTGTCATGGAATGCCAGAAAAGCAAACAAATCTGGTTTAGAATACGCACAGTGGAAGGAGGACAGGCTGATGAGACATCCTCTCTGCTATTCTGGACACGTTGCCGGGGGACCGTTCAGAGGACATCATGGTTGGTGAAATTGAAGGTCGGTGAAATAGGAAGAGCGTCCAAAGGCGCCTGAACTCATCGGTCAGCACGGAGCTCCAGCACAGGGAGCCCCTGAGGATGGGCGGACAAGGCGGCGTGTCCCCTGCGGCCCGTGCCCTTGCTGTGTGTCACAGTCGGCTCAATGCTCCCGACCAATGGCAACACTGTCCATGAGCACGCACACAAAACGCACCGTGGAACGCTTACCTCGTGTGCGTGAGGAGCTTCCTGTTGTTCCATATGGATTCTCTAAAAGCAAATTATAAATAAATGTTTTTCACTTCCTACTGATGATCCGCCATAGTTCTGTGCCAGACTTCCTTTTTTCTCCATTGCTTTTTTGGGTGCTTTTGTTTGGTACTAGCTAAACGTTTCCGCACAGTATTGATTACCAGTGGCGCTAACCAGAGAAAGCTTTAAAGAGAACAAAGCAAATGAACTGAGAGAACTCTGCAGTTCTTAAAATCATCAGCTGTTGCCTCGATGCTTCCAGACCCATGATAAGACTTCGTTGTTCTGCTGTTGTCACGCTCAGTCGTTAAACAGATCCGCAGATGTTTCTGGTCCAGAATAGGACCACGAATTCTGGCATACCGTGAGAGATTTGGTCCCCAGAATTGAAGCGCGGTTCATCTTAAGAACTGGGTTCATTTCAGGAGAATGTCCGCATGGGCCACATGTCCAAATGCACGATCTTTGGGACTCAGCCTAAGTGATTGCCATAAATATGTACAGATGAAAAGCGAACATGTATTCAGGAGCTAAGCCCAAAGCCTGCAGGATGTTGGGGCCAATGACAGCCCATAATACAACCCAACCCAAGATTCTAAATGATAGACATTTGAAAACAGTTTCTTATCCTGAGGTCAGATGGCAAAGAAAAGACAAACAGTTATACACTGCACCAAGCATGAAAGACAAACCCCATGGAGGTAATAGATGTGGCTCACAAATTACCTAATCTGGACAGGGAGGTCAGTAGCCAGCCAGGGGCACACGTACAATAGAGGCAGATGGCACGTTTGCATCTCATTAAAGGCAAGAGAAAAGCTGTCCTACAGACCAAATCCCTCTGGTCAGTGCTGACCAGCCGATTTTGACTGCCAGATGTGTGAGATGTTGAGTACTGAACAAAGCATCATATTTAAAATTTTATTTGTCTGAGGGAGAAAAGAAGCTAAATGCAGAAATGATAAAAGCTATTGATTCACCCTGGCTCCGTTAGTATTAGAAAAAGTGAACCAGAGAAGCAATTACAGACAGTAACTCATCTTGTATAACTGGGTCTAGTTCTAGTATCAGTGAGTGAATTCTTGATCTCTCTATATTTTTCTTTTATATCATGTCCTACTAAATAAGACCACACATAAAAAGAAAATCAATTTGAGATGATGAAAAAAGTTTAATAATGAGTGAACTCCCAGTCACTGGAGATATTTAAATAGGTTCTGTGTGATATTGATTGGGAATTTTTTAAAAGGAAATTCAAAGATATGAAGGCTAATTAAATATTATAATCTATTATGTCATATGCAATAATGAGTTTTTCTCTAATGAGGCTATATATTCAATGTTCCTAAAACACTACCATATACCACTTATCTATTTTAAATTAACAAATCCAAAGCCTAATGATATAGAACAACCTATGTCCATGGAGAAATTCAGACTTAGCAATGTGAGCATAGCTTGCATGCTCTGCTACAATTTCTGGGACCACCATAAACCAGAAATAATATAAACAATAGTCTCTGATCAAAATGTGATCAAAAGAAACTCAAGTGAAACCCCCCAACAAGAATTTTCCCCCCAAACATAAAACCAAAAAGTACTCCTGCCTAGAAATTCAACTACCTTTTATAAAATAAAACTTAGATAAAAAGGGAGGTGGAAAATTGAATTTACAGACTATCTGAAACCTAATTAAATAAAATAAAATAGTAGAATGTATAAGCAGTAATTAGAAAAAAATTCACACCCTTAAAAAAGCATATTATTAGAAGGATAGAATAATCATATGTTCTAACTCAAAGGTTAAAAAGAAATAAAAAATGAACAATAGGAAGCACACGAGTAGTTATAAAGAGAAAGGCAGAAATTAATGAAGTAAAAATCAGAAAAATTATAGAAATAATAATGATGATGGTTCTTGAAAATACTCAACAAAAGAATATTACCATTATTATCATTTTTAATGCTGTCAAGCAGATCCTAACGCACAGGGACCCTATCTATGTACGATAGAATGAAACACTGCCCAGTCCACACCAGCCTCCTCACTGTTAGCTTTGGAACCATTTTTACAGCCAATGAGTCACTCCCTCTTGTCCCAGGCCTTCCTCTGGTTTGCTGACCATATGTTTCATCAAACACGATGTCTTCTCCCAGAGACTGGTCTTTCCTGAAAACATGTCCAAAGTACATGAGAGGAAGGCTTGCCATTGTCTCTTCTGAGGAGCACTGTGGCTGTACTTCTGCCAAGACAGATTTGTTGGTTCTTCTTGCAGTCCATGGTACTTTCAACATCCTTTGCCAACACCCCCATTCCACTACATCAGTTCTTCGATCTTCCCTGTTCATTGTCCATGTACAGGCGCTACATGAGCACAATGAAGTGTTCTGGAATTCCAATTCTTCTGAATGTTATCCATCATTTGGTATGAGCCACATTGTTAAATGCCTTTGCACAGCCAATAAAACAAAAGTAAACATCTTTCTGATATTGTCTTCTTTCAGCCAAGATCCATCTGATGATAGCCATGGTATCCCTGCTAGCATGGTCTCTTCAACTCCTGCTGGAATTTCTGGCGGCTCTTTGTTGATGTACTATTGCAACCTTTTTTTGGATTACTTTCAGCAGAATTTTACTTGCATGTGATATTTATGATTTGGTTTGCTAAGTTCCACGTTCTGTTGGGTCACCTTTCTTTAAAATGTGCAAATATTGATCTCTTCAGTTGGTTTGCCAGGAAACTTCTTCTAAATTTCTTAGTATAAACTAGTGAATGCTTCTCATGGTTTATCACCTTGTTGATAGCATTTCAATTGTTACTCGGTCAATTCCTGGAACCTTGTTTTCGGCGAATGCCTTCGGCACGCAGCTTGGACTCCTCCCTTCAATATGATCAAGAATCATTGGTCTTGGAATGGTTGAACAAATACCAGTTAGTTGGGTACAGTGGCTCTATCCAGACCTTCCGTCTTCTTTTTCTTCTCCATTTTTTTTACAATTAATAAACTTCAAAATGTTACTTCAACTGTTGCTGATTCAGAATAAGCAGCTATACATTATACACATGTTATAAAACAAATGGAATGGCAGAAGCAAAGTTCAAGTACATAATTAGGCCCCTATACAGGTATTTGTGTTCAAATTTGGGGGAAAAAACAAAAAAATAAACCTCATGGGCTTCAAAATTCATAGGATTCACCCCTTAATCTGTAACTCAGTATGTAGTACACATCTCGAGTTAAAACTTCTCAAAAGTAAAATTTCATTGACTCAAATTTTAAGTAGATATGAGCGAAATTACCTCAAACCAAAGAATAATCCGAACACAAACAAAAACCAACCAAATCGCTAGAGGTGACAGCAGTCTTCTTTCCAGGCTGAGATTGGCCACCTCTACTGAGCTTTCCTTACCTTTATTGGCGAGAGGCTTAGTTCTGGAATGCTAGACAGACTACAGACTTGTCAAGTAGTACCAGACCAGCACTTCATCGAACACATAATCAATGTTCATGTCACAAAGATTTACTCTCCAGACACAGCTGCAGGTACATTCAGTGGTCAAGGAATGTGTCCATGAAACCTAAGCCTGGCATAAATCACCTTTGGGCTAGTAGTTTGCATTTGCCTGGTCCTGAGTAACAATGGTCACAGTAAGTACTAAAGAGGTTCATCATCAAACGTAGAACTACTTTCTCAAGCAAGTATCCTCAGAAACCTATTGATGACGTTAGGTCCAGGTATATCAACGATAAAATGACACCTCGATCTTTGCTTCTCTGCTTTGCCTGCCACAGGCTCTGGCTCCCCCCTCCCACCCCTTTATGATTTACTAAGCCCAGAGATCCTGGCTTGGGGTGCAGAATGGCCCAAACTGGGGGCTTTGCCCAGCTCCAGGGGTCCCACCCCATCAGCTGAGCTCCAGGCCTCAAAGTGGCGCAAAGAAGCGTGAAGAAGGCAGAGGCAGCACCCCAGGACCATGTGGTTGACTCCCAGCTTCCTTTGACGCTTGCTACATCACTCGGTGTTTTGCCTATGAACTCCTTCCAAGCTGTAACCCAAGTCTTGGCTTTTTCTTAGGTCTCTCAGTTTGAGATATGCTGAACCTGATTTTTATTTTTTACTTTCTACCTTCAGGTCTTTGGACATTTCATTATTATATTCTTAGATATGCTCGAGCTGCCCTTTGAACCTTTCTGTTCAGGTATTTCACTTCAACATTTCTTTCATTCACTATATCCATTGTATGTTCAAGAGCAAGTTTCAGAGTCTCTTCTGACATCCATTTTGGTCTTTTCTTTCTTTCCTGTCTTTTTAATAATCTTTTGTTTTATTCATGTATTATAATCTGGAGGTCATTATACAGCTTATCAGGTCTCCTATCATTAGTTTTCAATGTGTTCAATCTACTTTTAAGATGTTCTTGGAATTGTGGTAGGTTATCTTTCACGTATTTTGACTTTCATGAGTTAATTTAATTTTTAATAATTAATTAAGTTTTAATTTTTTTCAGCTTCAACCTGAACTTGCGTGTTGATCGTCTTCTCTAAAGCCAGCCCTTGGCCTTGGTTGTCTGATGATTTCGGTTTCTCCATGCTCTCCCCTCGCAGATGTAGTCAGTTGGATCCTTGTGTGTTCTATTTGTTGAGGCCCATGTTTACAGTTGTGTTGTTGAAAAAAGGTGTTTGTAATGAAGTCTAGGGTCTTGCAAAATTCTATCATGTGATCTCGAAGTCTGTTTTTATCATCAAGGCCGGTGCGTAGTGGTTAAACATTGGGCTGCAACCCACAAGGTCAGCAGATTTAAACCACCAGCCACTGTGGGCTTTCTACTCTCATAAACTCTTGGGAACGCACAGGCTTAATTCTACTCTCTTCTATAGGGTTGCTATGAGTTGATGGCAGTGAGTTTTATTTTGCTATATTTCTTCATATCTGTTTGAATCTTTTGCATTCCAGACTCTAATAGTGATCAATTAACCTTGATTTTATGTCTGATAGATTTCAGGTGGAAGAATTTGGTAGAGTTCTTCAATTTCTTCATGAGTAGTGTTAGGGGTTGGTGTGAAAATTTGAATGATCATTGTATTAACTGGGCTTCCTTGTAGGCATGTAGATATTAACCTATCACATGTAGCATTGTACTTGAAATGTTCTTTTTGACAAAGAATGCAATCTCATTCTTCTTGCATTTGTCATTCCTGACATAGTAAGATATATGATTGTCCTCAAAATGAAATAACATTTTAGCCCAGTAATGGCTATTGAATTTAATGAATTTCCTTTCCTTATTTTAGGAATTTCAATTTTCCTACAATCGTACTTCATGCACTCCACTTTCAGGTTAGTAATGAATATTCACAGTCATGTCTCCTCCTCAAACGAGGCTCTCCCAGACTTTGTTACATCTGGGTCATTAAGGTCACCTGCAGTTTGAGCAGGCAGCTCTTGCTCAGTCATGTTCTGAGTGCTTTCCAAGTTAAGGGACTCATCTTTGGGCATTGCATCAGATCATGTTCTGTTGGCATTCAAAAGGTCTCAATGACTAATGTCTCAGAATTGAAGAGCCTATTTCTTCTTTGCAATCGGTCCTCAGTCTAGAAGCTCCATTGAAATCTGTTCACCATGGGTGACCCTCTGGTATTTGAAATGCCAGTGGCATCGCTGGAGCATCACAGCCATACCACGGCATAGAAAATTGACAGCTGAGTGGCGGAAACTAGCCATTTGTTAATAAATTAGGGGAAAAAAACATGAGAGCGAGTTCAAATAAGAAATGACAAGTGATAACTAGCCATTGAAAAATATATGTGTGTATAGGAGGGTAAGCTAAAAATTATTGCTACAAAATCATGTTGTCGTTCGGTGCCATGGGGTGGGTTCAGACTCAGAGTGACGTCATGCACTCCAGAATGGAACACTGCTCATCCTGTGCCATCCTTACAATTGTGCCCATTGTTGCAGCCACTCTGTCAATCCATCTCATGGAGGGCCTTCCTCTTTTTCACTGGTCCTCCACTTCACCAACATCATAGAAACCTTTATTAAACAAAACATCCAAATATGAAGGTGTAGTTTCTAGAGACATCCTCCTTCCAGGTTTATACACTTTGGGTGGCAGTGTCCCCATCTCTCCAGCCCTTCTTCAGAGAACTCTGTGCTCTTGGTTTGACTCCAAATCAAGATGAAAGCGTTGCCTTCCTGGAGGAATGCAACTCATGTTCTTCAAATAGTTAGAACAAACAAATAAAATAGCCTAAGGGGCAAGATCGGGGCTGTAGGGTGGAGAATGGATAAGGTTTTCCAGCAACATTCTCACAGGACAGCCCTGGTGAACTCGGAAGCATGAGCAAGTGAATTGTCATGATAGAAACGAATGCCAGCTCACAGCAAGCCTGTAGGGATTTCCAAGAATGCAATCTTTGCAAGAAGCAGACCACCGCCTCCGCTGTGGGGTGACTGTTGGGTTGGAATGTCCAGCTTTGGGGTTGGCAGCCATGCGCTTGACGGGCAGCACCACCTGGCCCTCGTTGATGAATGATGGGCATCTGTTCTGTCTAAGATGAGAGAGGATAAAGACTAGTATGTGCTGGGTTTTTTTTTTAATTGTTCATCTGTTTATTTTGAGCTCACATTGAGTTTTTTAAATTCTGTAACCACTGAGAAGAAGAAGAGCATTTTTGATAGGTAGAGCAGTGTGTCTTTGTGTTTGTGTTTACATTTGATGCGTGAATGAAACTTGTAAAATTGAAGACATATGCTGTATTAGGCCGGGTTCCCTAGAGAAACAAACTAGGACACTTAGCGATGTAGAAACGTTTGTACCAAGCAAGAAATTTATAAAAGGAAAGCAGCGCACACAGCTGACGAGAGAGCCCAGACCGACTTACTTTCATGGATCAGCTGATGTACTGACGGTCCTGCCAAGCTTCCATGGCTACTGAGCCCCAGGGCCCCAGAAGCAGGGCGGACAGGCAAGGTGGAGTGACACACAGTGTGGCCTGGTGGTGCACTGTGATGATGCAAAACCCAGCGGGGACCTTGTAGTGTGGTGGCACGTGGTGGCCAAACAAGGGGTCACAGAGTGCCCGCATGAGGCAAAGATACTGGTGGCTCAGGGTGTCCAGCAGGAAGGGAAAGAAAGGGGTGGCCAGCCTAGGTGAAAGGCAGTTTCACATATCTAGGTCACACCCCCAAGGAGACATCACCAGGTGGAGACCAGATTGATCAACTGGACTTCACCCATCTCTTTGTACAGGTGCCAACTGGCACAGGTAACGATCGTCACATGTGCTCCGTGCATATCTGTTTGTCTAGACCCGAGCGATGTGCCTCGCCTCCCCTTGCTTTCCCACCTGTGATGGCTGTTTCGAAATGATATTTTATGCCACGGCAAAAGAGCTCTGAGGTGGTTGGTTTGCAGAGAAAAATAAGTACTCACATCGAAAGGACTTTCAAAATTTCTTATTGAAATTGCTAGCACAAAGTATTTTCAGAATTCCGGTTCACATTATTAAGGTAAATATTAAGGAAATAACACTGATCTAAAACGTGTGATCTAAAAATAAAATTTTCCCTTTTCTATAGTGTATCAGTATTAAATATTACAGAAGTATATGTCTTGTTTGTTTTCTTTTTCCTTACACTGCATATGTGATTCTAAAAATCTCAAACTTGAACAGGTTCACGGATCAAGTAAGCCGATCCCATTATTTCTATGTAATACTACTATGAAAAAAAAGCATTATGCTGATCAAACTTTTACAATGTAGTGATTTTATATTTGTAATAGTCAAGTTCTGTGACAACCTGGCCGGGCCAGAGTCCTCAGCAGTTTGGCAGTTAAGGTCTAGTAATCCCCCATGATTTGAATTAGCACAATGTAATTAACAGTGAGCATTGTTTCACAAGAACTCATGATCTTTATCTATTTTAATCATATGCCCAGAGCCCTATTATTCACTTTCCCAAGGATTAGATCTAAAATCCAGACCATGTATTTTAATTAGTTCCACAATTAAATAGTTGTATGAAAAGAGTTGCCAAACCTGAAGTGCCTCTCCATATTCCCTAGAGCATGTTTGTATCCTTCATAAGAAAGCTCAGTGATGTACGACTGCTCTCACCAACAGCATGCCTTTCTTCTCGGGGGAAGCACTGATCAAAACCTTTACGAGACTGATATTTAGTACACCCAGTGTGTTAGTCTGGCTACTTTAAAGAAACAAATCCACAGAAACTCATGTATAAGAGAGTTTTATATAAAGGGTAAGTGCATATCAAGAAAACATCCCAACCCAGTGCTGCCCAAGCCCACAAGTCCAATATTAACCCATTAAGCCATATGTCCAACACCAATCCACAAAGTCCTCCTCCATCTCACAAAACAGATGCAATGATGCCAACTGCAGGAAGAAAGCCGAGTCAGTGAATGTGTATGCGTCTCAGCGCTCACAGGTGTCTCCACACGGGTGTTCCAGCACCCAGGGCTGCATCAGAGTAGGTCCATGTGGCTTCTTCTCAGGGATGTCTTTCAAGAAGTGAGCCTTGCAGCTAAAGCAGGGAACTGGCTAAGGCAGCTGCACCCTGGTCTGACCATCACAAAGCAAGAGACCCGAGAATTCGAAAGAACTAGAAAGGCGAGGCTCACCGAGCCATTTATCCCTCTGCCCTTCAATTAACCCCACTTGTGTTTATTGGTCAGGTTGGCACAATAAACTACCTACCTCACCCAGTTAGAGAATATTATTCTCCTCCATTATGATATTCTAGTTACAGGTCTAAAGGAACCACAGTCATTATGTCTTTGTCATTATAGATAGTTTTTTTCTTTATTCTTCTAATGCTTCCCTGAAGACTTAGCTATATAGTGGAGTGCACCTATGATCCCTAATTCAGCCCTATCAATAAACACAAACAAACACACAAACAAGAAAACAAAACTGTTGATATTGAGTCCATTCCAATTCATAGTGACCGTGCAGGGCAGAGGGAGCTGCCCCCAACGGCTTCCGAGATGACAATCTCTATGGCAACAGACGGCCACATCTTTCTCTCACAGAGAAGTTGTTGGGCTTGAACCATTGATCTTTCTGTTTACAGCTTAGTGCTATACCCTGCTCTCTCAATAGAATCATCCCCATGTTTGAATGGCTAAGAAACAAAGTCTGAGTAGAGATGACAGGGAACGCTTTATTTTTGATTGTTCATGTAAGGAGCAGGCTGGGAACAGGGTAGACAAGGCAAAGAGGGTTTACAGCATCATATGTTAGGACTGGGAAATGAGTTGAGAGGATTATAAATATATACTGATTTGTAAGTATCTGTCATGAATATGCATTCGGGCTCAGTTGAAATTCTAGGCGGGATATGGCTTATCGGCAGCATATGGCCAATGGCCTGGTGACCTATTTCTGGCAACACTGGGTATTTTTGCCAAACTATTTTTGTCCTGGGGTGACTTCAAAGTTGTGGCTGTCCTTTCTGTGCTTGCTCAGGGGGCCAGGTTTGGTTAGAGCAATAATTTGCTGTGAGGAAATATTTTCTCAAGAAAAGGGCTCAAAAGAGATAGGTTATCAGGAACAAAAGCACAGGTTAATTATGGGCAATCTGTCACATATACATATATTCCAAAATCCTGTGCTAGCATATTATATCCTAAAGGTAGGTTCCTTGGGACAACTGTGAAATGTACGCTGTTAAACAGGACTAAGCAGAGTGGGGAGTGGTCTCACTGGGGTTACAAATGAAATCTGTCCTCAGTTGTCTTTAACTCAAGATTTTAGGTAAATATATAGATATACATATATCATTCTTATTTAGTGTTTGTTAACTGTTTAAGTATATGGTATACATTTTGCCTTTCATACACATAAAACGCTTAAGAAACACTTCCAAATACACTTATATACAACTTCTAATCACCCTACTTCCAAATACAACATCTTAAATATAACAATACTGTTTAAAATCATCTAAATAATAAATAAAATAATGTAATCATAGCAGTCATTACATATGGAACCATACTCAAGAGAGAGAGAGAGAGTCGGTTTGCATATTTGTACGTCACCAAGGTAACTAAGGAAAATTCAAGTTAAAATTACAGATTCAGCACAGTGTTGGTGGCAATGTGCTCTGACTTAAAAAGGAGGAGGGCTTTGTCCTGGAGGAAGTCAGTTCCAGTGTGACCAACCCAGTGGAGGCCATACAAAGCTTTCATGGACATCACAAAGGAGTGTGCACATTCCTTATTATGAACCGCCGTGTTTAATTCAAATCTGTAATACAGTTGGCTTCAAACCAGTGGGTTCTACAAATGGTAAATAAAATATTCTCGATTCTGGAGCTTACTCTAAGGCCCAGTTATCTATTGAAAAGCAAAACAAACAAGGAATCAAATACTTAAAAATGAAGAAAACAAAACAATAAAAGCCTCCATGAAATGCCATATTGATAGTTTTGCTCAAATGAGCTCCTTTAAATTATAAGAAAACCTGTAAAATATTAATAACCTAGAGTCCTCAAAATATTCTAAAGGAGCTACAAAGCTAGACAGAAGACTACAACCGCAAGGCAATGCTACTACTATTGGTTCTAGCTCAGAGCAACTCTGTAGGACAGAGCAGAAGTGCCCCCGTGGGTTTCCGAGGCTGCTGTTTGAGAGGGTAACTCTCTGGGGGATGAGAAGCTCCCTCCTTCTCCCGCGGAGCAACAGTCGTTTCAAGCTGCTGACTTGCTTTTAGCAGCCATCTCGACATAATGACGTAGGATGTACATAACGCTTAACCGTGATGACACACGGCCCGGACTATGGTTAAAGGAGCACAGTATTAGGTCTAAATGACTTTCCTACACTGGCCCCTGAAAGAGGCTTATTCTAGTGGTTTGAATTTATAAATAGTCCACAAACGCCGATCATTGCATTTGGAAATTAAAATCATAAACTTCTGGCTCGATGCCTGTTTCCTGTGAGTTTTCACATGCAGACTACTGAAAACATTAGACATTTGTTTTAACAAAAATAATTAGAATCTCTAAAAACGTTTTTAATTTTTAAGTGGAAGAAATCAGACACGATGCTATATAATTTAGGAACAGGCTAAACTTTATTAAAATGCAAGGCAGCAAGTAATCATATGATGTTACCAATTGTAAGAATTCAACATTTTTTTCACTTATGGATTCTTAAAAATGAAGCAGCATTTCAATTCCATGACCTTGTTTTCCTCTTAAAACACATTTTTTTAAGTTACTAGCTTTTCTGCCAGTTTAGCATTCATAAACAATGCAATGTAGAAATGCAGTGTGCCACCGTTTTTGCCTTTTAAAAAATTATGAAATAACCTGTACTTTTACACTTACCACAGTGTCCCTGGATGAGCAGTGATTAAGCACCAGGCTGTTAATTGCCCCACAGCAACTGTTGTTTTATATCAGTCCCTTTACTAAATAAGGGATAGTGGATCATTTGTTTTTTAAAACATTTAAAAAATTTTATAACTACTTAGACAACAAATAGAATGAGTTCTTAATTGTCTTTTCAACTCCAGTTTTTTATATATATATATATATATATAAATACATAGAGCAGGAAATATGTATCTATATGTATATATAAGTATAAGACATATAATATATTAAAGTATAATATAATATGTATATCAGTATATATATCATATATATCCTAGATTTGATGTCTGAGGGAAGAAACCACATCAGATTTCTCCATTAATGATCTTAGCCTAGAGGGGAGGGAGAAGAAATATTATTAGATAATTGTTTATAATTATGATGAGTACTTATGAGAAGAAATTAGGATGCCTGGGGCTACCAGTTGTCAAAATCAATTTAACTGAGTGCAACAGATTTCTATTATATATATTTATATATTATAGAATACTATAATTAAGATTGTTTAACTTAGCCTAGGGAATTATGGAAGGCTGCTTAGAGGCAGTGAGGAGGAGAGATGAAGGAAGGCAAAGGAAACAGAACGGAATGAGGGACTGAGGACTGAGGCAGGAAGCAGCATAATCTATAACTGGAGTGATTCTTAAACTAGACAGGCAGAGCTTAGGAAAGGAATTAGAAATAAGGGGGTAAGTAACAGTATTTTGTTTTCCATTTCCTCAGTTTTAGTTGGCATGGCTGTTATTATTATTACAGGGAGCTGCTGAATCAGTACTGATTCATACCTTATAGATAGCATCAAAAGATCGTCAGATACTGAAAAACCTCATGAACAGAAGAAGAACATTGTCAGATATAATATTAGAAGATGAACCCTTCAGTCCAAAAGGCACTGAAAGTATGTCTGAAAACGAGCCTCCTCCTCAATTAGTGGCCCCCAATGACTTAGATGGAGTAACATGTGGAGAACAGCATCTGGACCTTCAATTGTTGGTGGGGCATGACTCAAAATGGAAAGAGACACCTGCAAACACCAATTGATAACCAGAACACGGAAATGTAAAACATAGGACTCTCAGAGCATTAGAATATGTCAAAAATGGACTTTAATACATAGAGGAGATTGACCTTGTAGGCATTAGTGAGCTGACAAGGACTGGTACTGGCCATTCTGAAGCAGAAAAGCATAGGTGTGCTATCCCAGGAATGACAGATTCAAGAGAAATGTATCACATTCATCATCCAAAGGGATATTTCAAGATCTATCTGGAAGTACACTGCAGTCTGTGATAGGATAATATCTACACAAATACAAGGAAATATAGTGTATACAACTATTATTGAAATTAATGCGCCAACCACTCAAGCTATTGATGCATACATTGAAGAAATTCTACCATTGTTTTAAGTTTAAATTTGATCAAACATGCAATCTAGATGCATTGATAATTATTGGTGATCGGAAGAAGGGACAGTAGTTGGAAAATATGGTCTTGGTGATAGAAATGAAGCTGGACATAGCATAATAGAATTTTTCAAGACTTCTTCCTCACTAATAGTTTTCCCAACAAGACAAATAGGTACTATACACTTGGACTTCTCCAGACGGGACACACAGAATTCAAATTGACTACATCTGTAGTCAAGAGAGGATTAAGAAACTCAATGTCAGCAGCTAAAAGCAGGCTAGAGGTCAATTGTGAAACATACTATCAATTACTCATATTTAATTTCAGATTAATGTGGAAGAAGATTAAAACAAGTCCATGAGAGCCAAAATAAGACTTTGAGTCTATCTCATTGCATTTTAAGAACATCTCAACAACATATCTGATACACTGAATACTATGATAGAAGACTGGATGACTGTGGGGGGGGGATGCCATCAAGAACATCATACATAAAGAAAACAAAAGAGGGCATTCAAAATTAAAGAAAGGTAGGAAAGATCAAAATGGATGTCAGAAGAAACTCTGAAGTTTGCTCTTAATCACAGAATAGCTAAGGCAAATAAGAAATGAAGTAAAAGAGCTGAACAGAAAGTTTCAAAGGGAAGCTCACGAAGCCAAAAATAAAATAATGAAATGTGCAAACACTTAGAAAAGCAAAAATTAAGAACATGCTCAGCATATGAGACAGTTAATGTTTATTGTGACGACTTGGCTGATAAACACATGTGGGGTTAATTGAAGGGCAGAGAGATAAATGGGTCGGTGAGCCTCACTTTTCTAGTTCTCGGGTCTCTTGTTTCTGATGGTTGGACCAGGGTGCAGCTGCCTTAGCCAGTTCCCTGCTTCAGCTGGCAAGGCTCATTCCTGCAAGACATCCCCGAGGAGAAGCCACATGGACCTACCCCGATTCAGCCTTGGGTGCTGGAGCAGGTGTGTGGAGACGCCTGCCAGCGCTGAGATGCTTACACGTTCACTGATTTGGCTTTCCTCCTGCAGTCGGCATCATTGCATCTGTTTTGTGAGATGGAGGAGGACTTTGTGGACTGGTGTCAGACATAGGGGTTAATGTTGGACTTGTGGTCTTGGGCAGCACTGGGTTGGGATGATTTCTTGATGTGCACTTACCCTTTATATAACACTCTTTCTTATACATATGAGTTTCTGTGGATTTGTTTCTCTAAAGTACCCAGACTTACACAGCATATTTTAAACTGAAGGAACCTAAGAAAAAATTCAAGCCTCGAGTTGCAGTATGTAAAGATTTTATGGGTAAAAAACTCAATGTTGCAAAAGTATCAACAGAAGATGGAAAGAATCCAAAGAGTTACTGTACCCAAAAGGACCAGTTGACTTTCAATCATTCCAAGAGGTGGCATATGAGCCAGACTCAATGGTACTGAAAGCCATCGTCAAAAGCAAGGCTTCAGAAAGGGATGAAATATCAATAGAGATGCTTCAACAAACTGATGCACTGGAAGCTCTCACTCATCTCTGTCAAGAAATCTGGAGGATAGATATTGGTCCACTGACTAGAAGACATCCATAGCTATACCCATTCCAAAGAAAAGTTACCCTAAAGAATGCACAAATTATAGAACAATATCTTTGATATCACATGCAGTAAAATTTGCTGAAAATTACACAACAGTTGCAAAGGTACACCAACAGGGAGCTGCCAGAAGTCAGAACAGGATGTGGAGCAAGGGATATCATTGCTGATGTCAGATGGATCTTAGCTGAACGCAGAGAATGCCAGAAAGGTGTTCCTGTGTTTCATTGACGATGCCAAGGCAGTCGATTATGACTGTGTGGGCCAGACGAACTATGGGTCACCTTGAGAAGAAGGGGAATTCCAGACCCTTCATTGAGCTCGTGCAGAACCTGTATATTCACTAAAAACCAGTTTAAAATCAGGAAAGATGTGTGTTGGGGTGGTATCCTCTCACAATACTTCCTCAATCTGTGTGCTGAGAACATCATTAGAGAAGCTAGATTGTATGATGGAGAACTCAGTATTGGGATTGGAGGAAGGCTTATTAATAACCCCTGATCTGCAGCTGCCACAACCTCGCTTGCTGAAAACGAGGAGGACTCCAAGCCCTTGCTAGTGCATATCAAGGCGTGCGGCCGTCCGTGTGGATTATAACTCAATGAAAAGACGTCCAAATCTGAAGGTGGCATGGACCTGGTCTTCCTGGATCCACAATCAATACTCATGGAAGCAGCCGTCTAGCAGGCTGGATCAAACAACACATGGCGTTGGGTACATCTGCACAAGACTGCTTTAAAGTGGCGAAAAGCAAAAGTGTTACTCTGAGGACCAAGGTGTGCCTGATCAAGCGCTGGGGTTTTTTTTGTTTGGTTGTTTTTTTAACAGTTTTATTAGCATTTCACCCACGTCATTCAATTCAATACTTCAATCATATCAAAAAGAGTTGTACAATTATTACCACATTCAATTCTAGAACATTTTCTTCTTCCTATACCCATGGTTATTCATATAAATTTGTTTCTAATTGTGGCAAAAAATATACAACAGAACATTCTCCAATTCAACAACTTCTACATGTATACTTCAGTGGCATTGATTATACTCTTTATGGTATATAACCATTATTGATATCATTTTTCAAATTACTCCCTCTCCATTAACATAAGCTCAAGGCCCTTTAAGCAGCACTCTTTCTCTTTCACCCATGGTAACCACTGGTCAAGTTTGGTTTCTTTCTTTAAGTATTTTTCTTGATATAGTATTCACATATCATACACATTCACGGTTAAATCCCTTTAAAGAGATCTGTATGTACATCATCACAACCAGTTACAGTGATCCCTCCCCAGTCCCACATTCATTGCTTGCTCCCCAAACCCCCTAACCCTACACCCCCCCACTCTCCCCCTCACTCCACATCCCCTATAAACCATTACATCAGTTATTGTCTCTGTGCACCTACTCCTGTGCTTCACAGACTGGAAACCCACAGTATCAATAAAACACAAAAACAAAACAGCAAGAAGAAAATAATAATATAAAGATAAAAATGCCAATAAAGAGTAAGAAGGAAAAGACCACCATCAATATTTAAAAGGACAGAGAAGGAACTTCTGTCATGGAACAAGAAATGCTTGAGCTTAGTGCAAATTCAAGTTAAATCAAGAGAGAGGTCAACTGACCGAGTATCATATTGTACATGTTTTGATCCACTATAATCAAGTTTCTAATCATCTGTTTGATAGTAAAGCTGTTTGAGTCTCTCGCCTGTGGCTAAAGTGGACCTGGCAAAGGCCTAATCTGGCTACATAGTCTGCAGATGGATTTTGGGTCCCCGCTGTGCCACAAAGCCTTCTACAAATTGGGTCTCTACATGGCTCCTCCAGGTCCAGGGCTCTTGCTACCATCAGCACAGCTTCACGTGTCTTGTCAGTAGAGTCTCTCAGCGAGTAAGTGGGGGGAGAGTGTGTCTTCCAGGGAGGAAATGCCAGAGTTCCCAGGATCCTCAGGAGAACCCAATGCCCACACAGAGGTCTCATTGCCTGATTGACAGACTAGACTCTACCCCTTCACTTTTAATCCTCCAAAATTGACACCAGATTATGTAGCTACCACAAGGGATGGCCACATAATTACACAAAGGAGATGGAACAGGGCACAGGGGGCTGATCTCCAATATCAGTCTCAATTTTATTCAACAACGTGGTTATGTAGTGACGAGCGCTACAAGCCCCCAGCTGGGTATACACAACAGAATAATGCCGTGTGCATCTTGGCTATCCTGAGCTCCTTGGGGGAAGACTTCATGGCAAGTATCAGGCTTTAAGAGACAAAAGGAGTAGTAGATTGCTCCATGAATGGGAGGGGCAAAAGAAGCCCATTTCTCTTCAGACAGGCATCCTTTAGCTGCATAGCGAGAAACAGGCACCTACCTGTAGGAGAGAGTTTTAGATTAGCATTTTTTCTGCAAACAAGTTTTATTTAAATAAGTTTAAATACATTACATAACATGAAAGCCAAAGCAGGGGACTGGGAGACTAGTTGTTACCTCACATGGCACTGGGCAGCTGTAGCTATGAAGTTGCAAGCGCTGCAGCTAGCTACATCCATTTGAAATGCGTGCCTTTGTCAAAAGTTTAACGCTGATAGAAGGTTGGCTTCACATTCTAGCGATCTCTGGGCACCCCCTCGGGAGTACATGTCTAGTCAAAAAGAACTAGGACCTTGGTGGCCAAGTCAGAAGTCCCATCACCTTACCGGAGGGAAGGGGCTGATCTCCAAAGGCCCACCCCCTTGTCTGGTTGGCAGCAACACCAGGGATCTTTCTCTTGCTACCGAAGCAACCTGCGACTGGCACAATGGCCTTATCCCTCCCCCCCACTGGGTGCTGTCCAGGTGTGGATGCCATTTTCTTAGGGGAGGGGAATTTCTGGCCAGACACAGCCATCTGAGAACTCGGGGCTCGGAGCTTGGCTGAAACATGATGCTATCGTTTTGTTTCAGACTGGGCATTGCCAGCCACCTACTGCTCGACCTGTTTCAATGAGGGACTTCAAGACTAGACAGCATGACTCTCTTCAGTGTATTGCATGAAGGAGTTACACTAGTCCAAGTGAAAAGTGGACCCCAAATGGTTACATCATACAAGCTGTGAGGTTTTAAACCTGTGACAAGGGACAGAGGGAATGTTTCCACTCGTTGCAAGGAAATCCTCACTTAAGTCAGTGAGGCAGGCACAAGCACTTAAAATCCATGGATCTCCAGCTGGTCGTCCTTAGCCAGTCCAGGCTCTACAAGGACCTGGCCTATGTTTCCATGCTGGTCACCCTGGAGCCGAATTGAATCCCTTCTCCATATTCTGGATGCTCCATCACAGTGCCATCGCAGGCCAGTTTCTTCTCACACGCCTCCACTAGTTTCGTTTTGTCGTCACCAGCGATGCCTTGGGCAGTGGCAAGGGTCTTCCTGCCGTGGCGCTGTTGACTGCTTGTATGGATATAACCCTCGGTCCCCGCAGGCAGCATCACCCTTACTCGCATCAGCAAAGGGGTCGAAAGAGTGGAGGTTCTGGATAGCGGACGGACGATGCGAGTCCTTCTCCTCCGTGGACACGGCCTGCAGAAGCGGCGGCTGGAGGAGGCGGGCGGGGGGCGGGCAGGAAGTGAGGGGCTCGAGGGGGGGCTGCTGAGTCCCCGGGGGCGGCTCAGGGACTGGGGCCTTATGTTAGCGTTTTAATGGAGGGCAATGGTGGAGAAATCTCTCTACGGAGAATGTTTATTTGGCTGGTATCCCTAGCTCAGACCGTAGGGGTTTCCTCGAAACCCTAGGGCTGGTCTTCCAAGCCCTCTGGTCAAGTGTAGAGATTAGACTGCTTGCACTTTCTTCTAGGTTCCCAGTTTCCCACAATCTACCTTTCTAACTCCATCACTTCTCTTAACCAGTTCATTTATGGTCATGGACCAAAAACCCCACTGCTGTCACCATCCATTCAGTTCTATCTCACAGGAAAGAGTTGAATTACCTTTGGGGTTCCCAAGGCTTTACTGGGGTCCTCTGATAAGTTGGACTACCTACCTTCTCGTTAGCAGCCACGGGCTAACCTCTGTGCAACCAGGTCTCTTTATGACCTTAATCGACCTTGAGCATTTCTGAATGAGCATATTATGACATTTGTTGTCAATTAAATTATTGCTATAAGAATGCGATTGTTGCATTCATGTGAATAACTACAAATGTGCTCTCTCATTCTTAAAGCAGACACATTTTGGATATTACAACATCTTACTGTATTGGTCTCCCAAGTCCTGACCCAAATGGACATGTCCACCAGCAGTGTGTGTGAGTTCTTAGCATTCAAGTTGTTAGAATTGTCAGGCTTTAATATCTTGCCAGTTTGATATTTTTGAAATAGTTTATCATGTTTGCTTTAACACATACTTTCTATTTTAAAAATTGATCATCTTGACAACTCTTCTTCTGTGATTGAACTGTTTGGATTATTTAGCCATTGAGGCAAAGCAACGTATCATTTACCCCTTGAAATTTGAACTTTCATACCTTGTTTAAGATAGTCATACTGCCTTGAGACTCATAAAAATAGTCCCCTACATTTTTTCTTATACCACTTACAGTTATTGTATTCAAACTTCAGCTTTTCATCCTTTCTGGTTTCTCTACAGTGGGACATGTTTATTTTCTTTTATTTTTTTCAATGTAGATAACCAAATTGCCCCAAACAGATCATGGAACAAGCCTTTCTTTGTTCTCGGATTTTTAAGGCAACTTCCATGGTTTACCAGTTTCCCAGATAATGGTAAGCCAGGATCTCTAACTATTCCATTTCTCTAATTGTCTCTACTTAGATGAAGGCTTTGCTTACCATATGAGATGAACAATTCCTAAAAAGTGAACATTTTTGTTTAACTAAGAAAAATCTCAGCCAACCACTAATGGTCCCATCATAGTAGATCTCCCATTCCCAATCATCTCCAATAAACGATTCCAGTTTTAACTCCATCCATTTGTATATCCTAACACACTTGCCAACATTCTGGAATTGCTGCAAGCAGACACATTGCATATTTTCTCGCTCTTGGAAGCATTCCCCAATCTCACTACTCTCTCTCTTCCCCCTCCTCCAAGCCTAGCCAGCCTCCCTTACATATTCATGTCTCTATGAGCCCCAAAGATGTCACAGTTCACCAACTTCCCTGGATTATACAGTTGGTTTTCTTCCTCCATGAACATTTTTTTTGCTTTTGCCTTGTGAACTCTGAAATACGTGTCATGACTGGAGAAACAATGCACACGAGACACACAAGCCCGGAAGAAGGTGTTGCAGGGTCTGCAGATCAACATTGAACACTCGTGGGTCCAAAATTATACCTTCGTCAAAGAATAAGGGCAATTTTGTCGACTTCTTTTAAATGCCAAAAAAAAGGAAGAAAAGAAAAAACCTAGCAGGCATGAAAATTACGATAAATATTTCTTTTCTGCTCCATTTCGATTTATCTATTTGACCTCCTTTCTAGTCTCTGGCATATTTTTGGCCAAGTTGGTGGTGATATGTCATCAGTCAAGCCCGCAACAACAAGGAAATCCGATTGTAGGTGGGGGCGAAATTAAAGGCTTTAAAATACTGTTGACTGAGGAACACAGAAAACATCATTTAAAAGCTTTTTAAATTACCGTTCCCTCCGTTACTGCTGAATGCCCCTTTGTCTCATTTCATGCAGCTGGTCCGAAGGATGGCCGGGCGGCTTGTGAGTGCGTGGGTGACACGAGGTGCCAGCTGAAACGGCTCTAAAGGCAGCACCCAGCACGCTGCATTCTGATTCCTGCTGCACTTGGCACTGCACCAACTTTACAAAGATGCAGCCCCTCCCCCCTCTTTCCCCCCCCCCCTTCCCTTCTGGAAATCCCATGGCCGATGAATGCTGCTATGGCAACGAAGGGGGAGGAAAACCCACGGGTGCCTTGGTTATAAAAAGAGTTTCTAGAACATCACGGTAACTGGGAGACTAGTGGCAGACTCTCGAGCAATGGTAAGCGGCTACGTGTGTTGTCTTTCTGAGCAAACACGTCTACTAAATTTATTGACCTGCATTATAGCATCACTTGCTTCAGAATTCTAAGGACCATGCTATGATGGTTTTCATTTCCAATTATTGTATGCTTCATTCAAATCACACAGGTACATTTGCACCAGTTATAAGAAGCTCCCTAAAATCGACTTTCAGAAACTGCGCACAGCTGTCAAAATAATGTTATCGTCTCTAAGAATCTGTTTCAAAGAGAGTTATTCCAGAGAAATTCAAAAGTTATATTCGTATATTAGCACACTAAGTAGTTCATACCAGTTTAGTAAATCAAATATTCCATACTGCTAGCTTAATAAGATGGGGAGCCATGCATGAAATGACTGCCAGGTTAATGACATAGGGAGCCATGCATGGCATGTATTTGCATATAATAGCACAGAATGTTCTCCTAAATCCTTTAAATTACTCATCAATTCTTAAACAGGCATTTAACTACATTCTCATTCAGAATCAGGAAGAAAGTTGAAAAAATTATTTTAAAAAATGAAAAAAACACCTACATGTTCTTAGGGATTAGGTAGGAGCTAAACAAAACCTAAAGGATATTTTAAAGTTGGAAATTCTGGCCTTGGGGAGACTTCGAGATTTGCCTGAGCAAACAAATGCATCTGCTGGGCCAGGATAGAGCTCAGGGCAGCTTCGAGTTAGTTCCCTCCCCCTTTTCCGTGCAAGGAGCGCCCACCTGGAATCCACGCTTGGCCTTGCAGTAGGAAGAAGCCCCTGGAAGGCAGGTTGCCTCCAGGATGGTCCAGAGGATATTGTGTTTCCATGGGCCCAACTCTTCATGAAACGAACAGTTTTTTGTATCCTTGGCAACCTATGTATTCAAGCTCTTAAGGAACTTTACCTAAAACAAACTTCACCATGGGAGTAACTGGTTGTGGAAAGGTTTCTACAAATGGAGCGGCTGCCACAGGCTTAGCCAGGGTAAATCCCAATGATGGCAGCGAGCGGTTGAGCATGTACTGACTGCACTTGTGTACATTATCCATAGTCTTTATAATAAACTGTTAGATTGAAATAATGATCTCTGTGTCATAATGAGGGAAAGTGAGACTCAGCATTTAAGTAACATGCATAAATGATTAAGTAAAATTAGAATTGAAGTTATTGCCTATCTCCTTTTAAGTCCATCCCCATTTCCACTATATCACGCTATCTCTCAAAATCTATCTATTAGCAGAAAATAAATATGTCTTGGGAGAATCTGGGGAAACAAACTGAAGGGATTTTTATAATGTTATCATCTATATGCAGTGCCAGTGCCGAAGAGAGATAAACCTTAACATAAATTACTTCTCATGATATAGAGGTGGCACCAGCAGTTAACATGATCCACTGCTGAACAAAAGTTTGGAAGCTTGAGTTTTTGAATTGGAAATCAATCAACAGTAACTGGAATTTTGATTTATTTTTAACTGGGTGAGATTATAAGGTACTTGGAAGTTGGGATATATTTTGTTGCTAATTAATATATTTTAGCAGTCCTACCCACCACTCCTGTCAGCGTATCTCATGTGCTGAAGGCTCAAATGTTGCTGTGATGCTCAAAGACATGCCACCAGTATTCCAGGTACCAGCAGAGTCACCAGCAGATTAGAATGGAGCTTCCCAATTCAGAACAGGCTAAGAAGGAATGGGTTGTTCCCTTCTAAGAGATTCTCCACTGAAGATGTTATGAATAGCAGCACAACTATGTCAGATACAGTGCCGGGAGATGTTTCCCTCAAAATGGAAGCCCCAAACCCAAATTCACTGTCATGAATCCATGCTGACGCACAGGGACCCTATTGGACATGGTAAAGCTGCCCGTGGGGGCTTCTGAGAGTGTAACTCTTTATGGAAGCAAAAAGCCTTGTCTTTCTCCTGAAGTGTGGCTGGTCCTTGTGAGCTGCTATGCCAACACATAACCACTATTGCACCAAGCCTCCTTCAGATTGGAAGGCATTCACAGTACAACCGAGGAAGGGCTGCCTCTTCAAAGTAGAGTTGAATTTAACGACATGGATGAAATAAAGCATGGGGCCTTCATTTGCCAATGGAGTAGGATTCAAAAAGAAAATAAACAGTTGCAAACATCCATCAATAGTGGAATGTCTGAAATAAGAAACTATGGAAGGATTCCCTAGGCAGGAAACAACAAAAGAATTTGGAAGGCATACACAGAATCATTGTGCCACAAAGAACCGGTCAGTGTTCAACCATTCCAAGAGGTAGCATATGATCAAATGGTATTAAAGAAACAAACACAAGCTTCCCTGAAGGCATCACCAGAAATCAATACAAAGGATGGAATATCAATGGAAACATCTCAATCAGCTGATGAGGCACTGGAAGCATGCACTTGTTATGTCAACAAATATGGAAGATCCGGCTGATCGTCTGGGAAATTGTCCATGCCAACAA
Source organism: Echinops telfairi (assembly GCF_000313985.2). Classification (NCBI taxonomy): domain Eukaryota; kingdom Metazoa; phylum Chordata; class Mammalia; order Afrosoricida; family Tenrecidae; genus Echinops; species Echinops telfairi. The sequence continues at coordinate 22,366,347 of NW_022108124.1, read as the reverse complement.
AAGATGAAACCCCCCCCCAAATGAGGATATTATAGAGTAATATCATTCACATCACATGCAAACTGAATTTTGCTGAAGATAACCAAAACAATGTTCAGAGCAGTATACCAAGAGGGAGCTGTCAGAAATTCAAGGTGGATTCAGAAGAGGACTTGGGGTGAGGGTTACCATTGCTGATGTCAAATGGATCTTGGCTGAAAGCGTGAAATACCAGAAACACATTTTCTTGTGTTTCATTGACTAAGCAAAGGCATTTGACTGTGGGATCATAATAAATCATGGCCAACATTTTAAGAATTGGAATCCCAGAACTCTTTACTATGCTCATGCAGAATCTATACAGAGACCAAGAGGCAGTCATTCAAACAGAACAAAGGAATACTATATGGATAAAAATCAGAAAATGTGCATCAGGGTTTTACCTTTTCACCATATTTTTTCAAGCTATGGACTGGAAAAATAATCTGAGAAGCTGGACTGTATGAAGAAGAATGGCATCAGGATTGAGGAAGACTTGTTAGCAAGCTTAGCATTCTGGTAGCACAGCCCTCTGGCTAACAGCGAGGGACGTTTGAAGCACCGCTGCCAGCAGTAGGAGGATCAAAGACTTGAGCATTTAGTAAGGGTTCCGACTCGGCTAATTGAATCCTCTCCAACACAGTGAGAAACAGAGGCTTCGGTTGTTAAGGATTTCATTTTGCTTGGTTGCACAATTAAGAGTCATACAAGCAATGGTCAAGAACTCAAATGATATGTTTTGGGCAAAGATGACGCCATGACGAAAGTGTTAAAGAGCAGAGATGTCACTTTGAGGACCAGAGTACGCTTGACCCAAGCCAGCTCTTTTCAGTTACCTCATGTGGTAGTTAGGTTCTTTGTAAACTGGGCTGGTACAAGGTTTTCAGTGGTTTGGTATTTAAGGCCTATGAAGACCCCATGATGGGACCTAATGCAATGTAATCAACTCCATAATCAGTACTGCCGTGAGCACTTCTAAGGATAACATGGAATTTAAGCCCTTTACTCAGGTGACAACCCTGTTGCAATTGAAAGGAGGTGTCCTTGGAGTGTGACCTACTTCCTATAGAAGTGGACACAATGGAAAGCTTGCTTGCTTTTTGTTGGATCTGGAACCTGCATCTGGCTCACCAATATCTGACTCTTTAGACTTGAACTAACAGCCTGCACATCACTTGCTGATACTGGGAGTCATCCGTGGCTGGCCATTTGACCTGGCAACTTCGGCATGATTTTAATATGTAGTCACAAGCCTCATCTGCTGACCTTACATTCCTCCACATCTGCAGTAAGCAGGCTGCCATTTCCCTGCAGGTCTTAGGAGAATCGTACCCCACTGCTACTTGCGCTAAGAGAAGACTAACAATGTCTGCCTCCATAGGCTTGGAACCTGCCAGAAGAACTTGCTTGCTTCTACAACTGTCATTTTCTAGATAGAGAAGTAGAGAAAGAGAACAGAGATAGAGAGAGAGACAGAGATGATTTTGTTTCTCCAGATAACCCAGCCCAAGACACCACTTATGCATATGACAGTTGAACAATGAATAAGAAAGACTGGGAAGAAATGGTAAAGTTGTTGTCAGTGTTAGGTGCCATCGAGTCTGTTCCAATGCAGAGCGACCCTATGCACAACAGAACGAAACACTGCCTGTTCTGTGCTAGCCTCACAATTATTGTTTTGTTTGGGCTCATTGTTACAGCCATCATATCAATCCATCTGTTGAGAGCCTTCTTCTTTGTCTCCTCCCCTCTAGTTTACCAAACAAGGCCTCCTTTTCCAGGGACTTGTGTTTCCTGGGAACATGTCCAAAGCATGTGAGATGAAGTCTTGCCGTCCTTCCTTCGAGGGACCATGATGGCTTTTCTTCTAAGACAGATTTGCTTGCTCTTTTGAAGGCCAATGCTATTATTTATATTCTTTGCCAGAACCGCAATTCAAATCAGATTCTTCTTTGGTCTTCTTTATTCAATATCCAACTTTCACCTGCCTATGAGATAGCTGAAAGTACCATGGCTTGGGTCAGGCACACCTTTGTCCTCAAAATAACACCCTTGCTTTTCAACATTTGCAGCGTTCTGTGCAGAAGATTCATAATGCTATGTGTTGTTGGGAAACTAGAGGGTCCACGAGAAAGAGAAAGACCCCAGTGACATGGAGGATGACCCGTGATAAGTAGCATGGAACTGTTCGGTTCTTTTGTCCATGAGTGGAACCAACTGGATAGTCCCTATCAACGGCAAAAGTAATTCTGAAGCCATAGAGTTTTAATCGCTTCATATGCGTATTGAAGCTGGATAATCAATAACGAAGACCATGGAAGAATTCATGCATTTCAATGATGGGGTTGGTGAAGAATATTTAAAGTACCATGAACTGCCAGAAAGATGAATAGTTGTGTTTTTTCCAAAGGAACAACCAAGTTGTTCCTTAGAAACAAGGATGCCAAGACTTCATCTCACATGCTTTGGACATATTCTCGAGAGGGACCACTTCCTGCTTCGTTAAGTAGATGATTAGTGAAAAGAGGGAGACCCTCAACAAAGTGATTGACACAGGGCTGTGACGACAGGGTCAACAACAACAACTGTGAAGCTGGTACAAGATTGGACAATGCTTCGGACTATTATGCATGGGGTCATTAGGAGTCGGAACCAATCGAATGGCAACTAAGCACCAGCACAGCAAAGCATGGTTCTAGAAATAGAAAGCAGAATTGTACCCATTAATAACAGGCCAGGAAATGTCCACGCGAACATTTGTGTATGTTCAATTGGCTGAGGTAAACTCCATGAGGCAACATATACTTTCAAGTGCAACACGTCCTTAAGTGTTCATTATGTCTGATTGGAAAATAAGCTCCTTTCTCGTGTCAGATAAAACAGTAGCCACAACGACCGTGTCTCTGTTTAAGGCTAGCTTGGCTGCCAGCTACGGAAACATACTGCTTTGCAGCACTTATTTAGCATCTGTTCAACAGAGAAGACAATGAATCCTTTTCCCCCCCTAAAAGTTGGTAAATATAGTAACATGAGTACATAAGAAGAGTGAAACCTGTATTTTCAGAGCTGGAACTCAACAGCATTTCCTTCCCTTCAAAACTTGCAGGATTGCCTTGCAAGTATTTCAACTTGGACCCAGTGCAGTTTTATCACTTTTCTATGGCTGTTTATAGTGTAAATGTTTGTGTTTTCTGCTTCTCGCACCGGCTTCTGCCTGACACAGATGCCAGCTTTCGTGAGTCTCCTGTGCGAGAATCATACATGACGCATAGTCATGTCCCTACAAATGAAGAAGGCGTAGGAAGTCAGATGGGGAAGATATGAAATGGGATGAAACATCGTTTTTTTGTTGTTCTCAAGGAAAGTACAGTCTTCATAGTGGAAAAAAGTTAGAAAGTATTTAAGCTTCAAGAACCTTAATGCTCCCTTCCTAAAATATTTAAATCAGTGATCTGTACACTGGAACAAAGGCATGAGCTTAGCTCAAGCAGAGGCCGGTGGTGGGGGGTTGAGAACACTTTTCCAGGTGACACTTATGTTAAAAATGACAGGATGCAAAGAACTTAGTCAGGCAAGCATGGATGCAGGGAGCATACCCTGTCAGTCAAAGGTTTTGTGCAGAAGTGGGAATTACACACAGATCAGGGATGCCTAGTGCAGCAATGGTCTGGTCAAGACCCAAGCAGGGAGGGCATGAATGTCAAAAACAGGCTCCTCACTCACGGCCACTGAGTCAATGCCGACTCCTAGTGGCCTGTGCTAAGCCGGGCTGACTAGAGAAACCAATCCAGAGACACTCATGTGTGCGAGAGAGAGTTTTCTATCACGGTAATGATGTGTCATTGAAACACCCAGCCCAGTCCCACTCAAGTCCACACGTCCAAAACTAACCCATAAGTCTGAGACCAGTCCTTACGTCCCTCTTCAGACTCACGCAACCACAAGCAATGACAGAAAATGCAGGAATGGCATGTCGCAGGGTGCAAAGTCTCGTGGCTCCAATGGCGGTGGACGCATATCCAGGGCTCTGGCAGGTCTCCACGTGACTCGGTGGCAGCAAGGCGAAGGCAGAGAAAGAGAAGTTCCCAAGATTCTCCTAATGAGAAGGCCAAGCCCACCAGGAGGCCGTCAGACTCTGACCTGATTGACAGGCTAGATTCCACCCATATCTTCTTATGGGTGCCACGCTAGCACAAACAAGCTGACTGTCACTTGCCCCTGTAGGCCATGGTAGAGCTGCCCCTGGATTTTCTGAGACTGTTTACAGGAGGAGGAAGTCCCTGGAAGCTACTAGTGTCTCAAACTGCTAATCTTAAAGATCCCAGCCAGCCCGTAACCGTTCAGCCACTATGTACAGAATCCTCGTGGTGCAGTGGTTAAAGTGCTCAACTGCTACCTGAAACGTTAGGGGTTTTGAACCCACATATCATTCCCAAGGAGAGAAGTGTGGCAGCTTGCTTTTAGTGAAAATGACAGCCTTGGAAGCCCTGGGGAGGAACCATTCTATACTATGCTTTAGGGCAGGGGTCCTCAAACTTTTAAAACCGGGGCCAGTTCACTCCCTCAGACCATTGGAGGGCCGGACTATAGCCCTATTTATGAACAAATTCTATGAACAAACAAACAAAACTATGAACAAATCCCTATGCACACTGGATGAGTCGGCTGCTAAGCAGGACAGGAAGTGGTGGCAAAAACACTCGGTGGGCCGGATACATGTCCTCGGCGGGCTGCATGTGGCCCACGGGTCATACTTTGTGGACCCCTTCTTTAGGGTCACTAGGAGTCAGAATCAACTCAACTGCTGTGGGTTTTGGTTTGTGCTTAATGTACATATTTGTGTGTGTGTGTGTGAGTGTGCGCGTGCTCGCACCTGAACATGCCAATAAAATCAAGCCCTACTGAGGTGATTCTGAGTCTTCACAGCCTCCTCACAGGACAGAATAGAACTGTCCTCTGGGGCTTCCAAGGATGTAATCTTTACTAAGCGGACTGCCACATCCTTCGCCTGCAGAGCAGCCGGAGTGGTGGTGAGTTAGGATTGCCAGCTTTCAGAGTTAGCAGCTGAGTCTCTAACCACGGTGTAATCAGCATTGCTTGCTCTGTGTGTACCCACTGCCATGAATATGATTCCCACGCAGAAGATCTTGTATAGAGCTTGCAAGACTGTACATCTTTATGAGAGTGGGCAGCCTCACCTTTCCCCACCTATATGCATAGAGTAAAATTAAATAATTTGTATCTTTATAAAAGTAAATGATAATATTTCTTTGGGGAGCTCATTTTCATTTGATATTATCTATGGCTAAGATGATCTATCATGATTTGTCTCTGTAGTTTATTCATTCTCACCACAATTCTCATTTCATGTCATATTCATCTACCACAAAAGCAACAAACAAAGAAAACCATTCCAATGCACAAACTCACTGCCATTGAACTAATCCCAATGCACAGTGACTCCTAGTGGCAGAGCGGGACTTTTCATCTTGGTTCCTCAGCCGTGTCCATCTTTGTGGAGCAGACAGTCTCGTCTGGCCTCCTGGGAAGACTGACCAGGGGCTTCAAATTCTAGACTGTGGAGTTAGGAGGTTGGTGCAAAGCCCACTGAGTCCCGGGGCTCCTGGAGCATTCCACAAATATTTCTTACTTGTAGTTTCATCATTTTCTCAAGTGTTTGCTATTGTAGACCAGGCCGTTGTGGACAGGTTTTGCATGTCTCTGGTTAGACCTGTTAACAATGATTGTAATTACTCTTGAATTGCTTGCCCAAAGCATGGGATTACTAGCCCACAGGCAGGTGAAGACGGCACCCCACTAGTACCAAACTACTGTCTAAGTTGCATCAGGTGACACACTACAATGTTTCCAACATTCAGCATTGTCAGCCTGTATCATTTTGCCCCAAATTTACCCTCTCACTTAGTTGACTTGCATTCCTCTGATCATCTTGCCATCCAATAAAACATCCTCTGGCATGTTGGCTACCTATACTGCTTATTTAATGAAAGGTCTCCCGCTCATGTTTTATTGCATTATTTATGTTCTGATTTGTAAAGGAAATTTCTATGCCTTTTTCTGAAGCCACAGATTGTCAGAAGGACAAACACATCTGTCTTGAGGAAGTACAGTTCCTTAGGAGAGAGGGCGGTGACCTCCGTCTCGTGAACTTGAACACATGATCAAGAAAGGCTCGTTATGTAGGTCAGGTCAAGAGTGAGAGAAAAAGAGAAGACCCTCAAAGAGGAGAACGGACACAGGACCTCCACACAGGGCTCTGCAGAGAACAGAGCACGCCACTGCGAGGGATCTTAGAGAAGGGAGCCCAGCCTGCTCTCCGGGCAGGAAAACTGGGGGACAGAACTCAAATTCCTCAAAGTGTTCAGCCTTCGCTGGGGCTACAGAAGGATAGATAGGCTCCCAGACTTACTGGCTGTCAAGTTGGCTGTGACTCAAATGGCACTTTGAGCAACAAAACAAAACACTGTCGAGTCAGGTGCTACTCTCACACTTGTTCCTCAGTTTGAGCCCAGGGAGGCAGCCCCCGTGCCCACCCATCTTATTGAAGGTCCTCTTCTTCGCTGCCCCGCTACTTTACCCAGCATGACGTCCTTCTCCAGGGACTGCTCTCTCCTGACAAAACATCCATGGATGTAAGATGAAGCCTTGCCACCCTTTTGCCTCTAAGGAGCATTCTGGTGGTATTTTTTCCAGAGGGATGTGTTTGTCCTTTCGACAGCGCACGGCACTTCAACATTCTCCCCCATCACAATGCAAACGCATCGACTCTTCTTCAGGCTCCTTTCATCTGCGTCCAATTGAAAATATCGTGTCTTGGGTCCGGTGTGCTTTAGTTCTCAAAGTAGCACCGTTGCTTTTCTTTTTTGTGTTTTCACGGCTGCTTTAGTAATGGCCATATAATAAGATTGGACATTTGAAATATCCCTAGATATGCAAGGAGGATTTTTAAGTTCATTTTCATTATTCTTTTTTTAAATCATTTTATTGGGGCTCATACAACTCTTATCACAATCCATACATGCATCCATTGTGTAAAGCACACTTATACATTCGTTGCCCTCATTATTCTCAAAATTCACTTTCCGTTTGGGTTCCTGGAATCAGCTCCTCATTTTCCTTTTTCCCCTTCCCCTTCTTCCCCGCTCCCCCCTCCCTCAAGAACCCTTAATAATTTATAAATTATTATTTTATCTTATCTTACACTGCCCGGTGTCTCCCTTCACCCACTTCTCCGCTGCCCATCCCCCAGAGAGGAGGTTATATGTCGATCCTTGTGATCAGTTTGCCCTTTCTACCCCCTCTTCCCTCCCGGTATCATCACTCTCACCGCTGGTCCTGAGGGGTTCATCTGTCCTGGATTCTCTGTGTTTCCAGTTCCCATCTATACCGCTGTGCATCCTCTGGTCTAACCAGGTTTGCAAGGTAGAATTGGGATCCTGATAGTTGGGAGGAGGAAGCGTTTATGAACTAGAGGAAGGTTGTGAGTTTCATTATTGCTATACTGAACCCTGAGTGACTTATCTCCTCCCCACTCCCCCTCTGCAAGGGATGTCCAGTTGTCTACAGATGGGCATTGGGTCCCCATCACACACTCCCCTCCTTCACGATGATATGACACCCCCCCCCCACCTTTGGTACTTGAAACCTGGTCCCCATGGCCCTTCATGATCGCACATGTTGGTGTGGTGTGCTGCTTCCATGTGGGCTTTGTTGCTTCTGGGCTAGATGGTCACTTGTTTACTTTCAAGCCTTTAAGACCCCAGACGCTATATCTCTCGATAGCTTTTCAACATGTTATAGAAGTCTTGTGCAGATTTGATCAATGCAATACATCCTTTGCTTGATTGCCACACCCATGGTCACTGATTATGAATCTGATCTCTTGATTGCCACACCCATGGTCACTGATTATGAATCTGATCTCTTGATTGCCACACCCATGGTCACTGATTATGAATCTGATCTCCTGATTGCCACACCCATGGTCACTGATTATGGATCTGATCTCTTGATTGCCACACCCATGGTCACTGATTATGGATCCAAGTAAGGTGACATCCTTGACAACGTCAATATTTCCTCCATTTTTCATTGGCCAAAGCATATTCCACGGATATGTCTGATTTTAAGTAAGATGAGAAGGGAAATCTTGTAAAATGCAGAGAAAAGCACTGGGAATATTGCTGAGCAGTACTAATGACCATTTGGAGTGCTTGACAGTTTGGATTAAGGTATATTTTATTATTATATAACTAGGGATTTGTTTAGTAAGCATGCTTGACTGTGGAATGTAAAATCAGTTAGAAGAACAGAATTGAAGATAGGGTAGCCAGTTACAGTTGTCCAAGGGTAGGAATAAAAGCTAGAACTTGGAAACATGTAATGTATAGGAATGTGAAAGATCTTGTGAATGAGTAAATGGAGTGGGGTTAAAAAAGCTCACTGACTGATGGATATAAAGAATAAAGGAAAAGAAAATCCTGAAAATGATTAAGATTTTTTTTGTTTTTGTCTTTAAACTTTTTTTTGCTTATGATTAAGATATTTTAAGCCTAGATAAATATACTTACCTTAAAAGAAACAAAAACTCGCAAGGGAAAGGTAGCTATGAAGAAAAGATGAGATGACTTCAGTGTTTTATTAGTATTTTCAGGTGGGAGTTCAATAAGGAAGTACGAATAGGCAGATAGAAATCTGAGATGCGGTTGTGTCTCAATGGATGCGTCAGCTGACCCTTTGGAAATTCTGAAGACCAATTAATCCTTCAGAGCTGTTCTTCTTTAAGGCAGGCAAGCTGGTCTTGAAACCCGTATGGTGTGAGATCCCACGATTCCTGAAAGAGCTAACCCCTGGTGGCGCTCTCACCAACTGGGAGGATAGGTCCTTCCTTCCTAAAGGGGCATCTGAGCCTCACATCACAGCCTCCTCCACAGCTGCTCCATTTAATGTACATGATGATGGGGCATCAGTCAGGGGAAACATGATTTGAATATACAATAAAAAAATGGAAATACTTTTGAGGTGAGCCATTTTCTTCGGATTTATATTCCCATAGGTTAACTCCCTACTGATCTGAGCAGGCATAACATATAATTCAAAAGGATGGCATTCTTCAGGGAAAAATGATGAATCATGGCTCCCTTGTCAAGTGTTAGTAAAGGATGTGGGCATTCCAATACCAGACTTTCCTTTTCTCTTAAGAGCTCACTCATATTCCTCCTCAGAGATTTTCACCAATCACTTGAAAGATCCAGACCATAACAGGTCAGTCATAGTAAGGCCTTTAATACTTAACCATTTAGATAAAAATGGCAGGATTACCCAAGAAAAAGCTTCAGTGGGATCATGAAAGAAAGAGACATGGAACCAGGAAACCAGGAAACAGAGAGGAAGGAGGGTCAGTGATATTACATGGAATGATTGCAATCTGAGAGATGAAACAAACGTATACGAATTGTTGAAGGTAAAATTGGTGGTCTGCTCTGTAAACCTTGACCCAATTCAAAATGAAAAGTTTTTAAAACATATGGCTGTGTATCCAATTAGAACAGCATAACTGAGCATCTACTGATATGTGCGGTTAGCCTTGATGATTAAGTGAATAAACACAAAACCAAGTAGCAAGGAAATTCTTTTGAGGGGAAGTCAAAAAAGTATTTGTGGTAGTTCTATAAGCTGGTGTCCATTTGAGAGGATTATGAGTGAAGGGGTGGAGTCTGGCCTGCCAATCAAGATATAACCAATGAGGCCCCTGGGTGGGTGTGGCCTTCTCCTGAGAATTCTAGGAACTCCTGACTTTTTCTTGGAAGTGGGAGACACTTCTCTCTCTCTGCTCACATCCCTGAGGAGAAGCCACATGGACCTACCCTGATGCAATCCTGGGTGATGGAGAAACCACATGGAGACCCCTGCCAGCACTGCGATGCTTACACTGCCACTGGATCCACAAGACTTTCCATCCACTGGCCTGTGATCATCTTGCATTTGGTGTCATTGCACGTGTTTTGTGAGTCTGAAGAAGACTTATAGATCAGTATCAGACATCTGGGCTCATATCCGACTTATGGGCTTGGACTGGACTGGACTGGGATTCTTTCTTAATGTACAATTACCCTTTATATAAAACTTTCTCTCTTACACACATATGAGTTTCTATGGATTTGTTTCTCTAGTCCACCCGGACTAACACAGTATTGCTACACAATTATAGAAACCTTTATTAAACAACAATATGCCAATGTGACACTGTTATTTCTCAACACATCCTTCATCTAGATCTGAATACTTAAAGATAGCAGAGTTTCTCTCTAATCCTTCCACAAATCAGCAGTTCTGGGGCATCTTTGGCAGACTCAAATTGTTTCCCTTTCACATGTCCTTTAAGTTTGGGGAACAAAACAAAGTTTGAAGGGACAAGATCAATGCTAGCTAGAGTAAGGTTTCCCAAAGAAATTCTCATAGGATAGCCTGTACCTTTGAAAAACTCCTCAGCTCAGCCTTCCTGGCCTGTTCCTCAGAAGATGATGCACAATTTTCTTAAATGTGGTTCACAGTCACGCCCATGATCGTCAGCTGTCCTTTGAAAATACCTATGAAGATTATGCCTTTGGGTTCCCCCAAACCATCATCATAACTTTCTGTGCTGACTCTTCTGCCTGGAGTTTAACTGAGCTAGAACGTCCCCTCAGAAGCAAGTCACTGTCTTGATTAGACTTTGGGCTCTGGGTCTTTTGTTATATCCAACACTTGCCCCCAGTGACAGATGGTCGCAGTTGAGCTAGCTGATCTCTGGCAAATTTTTTTTTTTGTATATATAT
>NW_022108124.1:22336542-22355297 GCF_000313985.2 Echinops telfairi | reverse complement strand
GTGCTTTTACTTGACCTTGTATACCATGCTACTATTCTAAAAATAAAACAATAAATCAATCAACAAAATATTACTTCTATATTTGGAATGAATGTGCCAATATACATTTGTGTGAGCAAATGAAAACACATAAATGCAACTGGTTTCTTTATGAGAATAAAGTGAAAAGCCTGTGTGATAATTGGCATGTTTAAACACATCTTTGGAGTACATTGTTTTGATAATTACAAGGGAGTATTAGCTCTCTAAGTTGAAAAACATTATATAAAGGAATTCACACAAGTGTAAAAAAAAAAAGGATAGAATAACACATGAATCCTATTCTGAAATTTTAATTTTAAAGCAACTTTTTAAAAGCCAACTTGGGAGCCATTTGGAAAAACCAAAGCATCTCCCAGGAGTTTCATATGCAGAAAGAAACAAACATATAGGAATATGCTACTAGAATAAATAAGGGCTCCTTTGTCTGCAACAGGAAATTTACTCTTGCCACAGGTAGCAAGCTCAGCTATTCAGCCTGCCTGTCCATACAGGAACATTCAAAGTAGACAACTTTTATTTTTAACCAAAAATGGTACAACGACCAGAGCAAACTAAGGAAAGGTTGATATGATGAATTACCAGGGTTGGTTTCAACACAGAGCACTTGCTTTCGATTTTGCTTTGTAAAGTACTTTCTTTCAGTAAATGTTGTTCCACAAGAGATCTTTGAAGATTTATGAAAGCCAGGGAGGTATTTGTGAGGAAAATCAGAAGAACTAGCTGTTTGTGACGGGGCGGTCAGAGCAAAGATTTACCATCAGAAGTTAAAGGGAATGATAATGCATGAAATGATCATTCACGGTGGACTGATTTAAAAATCCTAAATCACTGTTAAAATCCCACTAAAGAATGCACAAGTCGATACTATTTTATAGCTGGACTAACAGGATGGTCTCTAGACTTATGAATTATATAAAATATTTACATATATTATAACAAATTAAAATCACCATCAAATGAGCCATTTTATAGTCATTTTCACAGAAAATGAGTCATTTTCCTGTACATTTTCAGTGTACAGAAAAGTTAAATTTCATAATAGTTTTAAAAGTCCACAAACATCAATTTTTCTAGTTCACAGCTTAATTCACCGTGAAAGTTTTCTTTCACAAGTGAATTATGCATAATCACATTCAATAGAGCTTTCTATATTTAAAAACCAACCCAAAGCAGCGCTATCTTATTTATCTGACTCCTACCTAGCCAGACCTCCAGTTTGTCTGGGTGCATTTTGTGTACAAGTAAACCTATTTTCTTAAAAATGAGGCCAATACATAAGAAGAAAATTCTATTAGAGAAAAACACCTATAATCCTAGCTGAATGATCTAAAAAATTACATCCACTTTTCATGAAATGAAAACCACAGGACTTCATAAATTCTTCTTTTGTAGAGGACAACTGAGTGCGTCTGAAAGCATGATCCATCTGTACAAAAGATAAACACAACTTGAACAGACTGAGCAAGTCAGCCAACGGAAGGAGGGATCCCACTGTGCAAACCCGAATCGTGTGCAGATAGTTCCAAGATTATTTCTTGCACCTCAGTGTTAAAGGGAATGAAGGGGACTAATTGTCCATAACCACTTTTCAAATGGATTCCACATAAAAAAATGATCAATCAATTGAGCAGGCTTGTGGGTTTTTTCCTGGCTGCCAATCTATCCAATCAAGCCTCTATGTTGATTTATTTTTTGTAGCCTACTGAGTCCTGCGATGTACTAGGCATCTTGCTGGACTCTCTCACGAATATTACGTAATTTAATATGTGGACTTGGATGTAGTTTCCCTTCTCCCCATTTTAGAGATGAATAAACAAAGGGCAAGAAATGCCATGTAAACTTTCCAAGGCCGTAAACTAATCCAGGACTAGTCTGGGTTTAGAACCCTAAGAAATCCGACTTAAAGGCCCAGTTCATTCCCATTAAACATTTGTCTTCACGGCGTTCCTTCAAGAGTTAGCACTCCGTTGGCACGTGGAACAAAACAGAAGAGAATGGTCAGGCTAATCTCTTACCTTTCTATTGTTTCCACATGGGAAAAGGTTGAGCTAACGAGCCTAGAGTTAACCATGACTGAAATCACGGGTGATACGTGAAGACATAGCTGATAGAGTTTACAGAATGATCAGATTGACTATCTTTCTCCATCTTTTAAGAAATTCTGTGCCTGTGCACATTCTATATAGTTTTATATCATTGCATCAATGGAATCCAAACGCAACTTTCTTTTGCATGCCCATGTACATGTGAACATGACAATGCACACATACATGGACGTTCACACTTACCTACACATATCAATCTATATCTTGATAGGCAGGAGCATCTTTGTTTCATAAAATGTGGTCACACCATGCCTCCTTTGCTTCAGCAGGCTTTTCTAATTCCAAAATATCTAAGGCAGACCCCCAGCAGTCAGCTGCCATCCACTCTGATTCACTGGTTTTATTGATTCTACAATATTTACCAATGGAATAATAAATAGCTCTATACATACGAGTGTTTTCATTTCTGTGAGAGAGAGTCCCCGGAGTGGACGTTCGGGGATGAGTCTAAGCATCTGCAATGTCATTGTAGCGCCCCCTGTCGGACTGCAGCTAGACCCCTTGCCACTGCAGCAGGTGAACCCACCTTTCTTCAGCCTTCTTGAAGCAAACATGCTTTGGAAGTTTTAAGGTTGATGGCAATTAAGTGGTAGTTCACTCGTACTTTAATTTGCATGTGCACGACTACTAATATAAATGGACACATTTGAACAGTTTTTTGGTCACTTGGATTTCGTCTTTGCTCATTCTCAATGGAATTGCTTATTGTCCTGTTTTATGTATCTTTTTAAAATATGTCGAGATTAGGTAGTAACCCTTTGTTCAATAAAGGTATACTGCCTTTAAAATAAAATCAAATAAACCCAAAGCCCCAACAGTTTATGATGTATCCGGTACAAACAGTTCAAGTGCTCAGCTGCTAACTAAAAGATGGCAGGTTCTAGTCCACCCAGGAGCCCTCAGAAGAAAGGTCTGAAGATGTACTAACAAAAGACTCATTCCTTAAAAGTCCTATGGGGCCCAGATCTACTCTGGTCCGGAGTGGGGGGCATAAGCATGTGCCTAAAACTGGTTTCATCATTTTCAACTACTTTGTTTAACATTTCAACTTTTTTTCAAATATGTTTCTCTTTTCTTTTTAGTTACCATATGTTTTCTACTTAACTTTTTTTTTTTCAAAGGGAGTTTTGCCTGTGTCTATCTGGTCAAAATCACCTCTAAGATTATTTTTCACCTTTAGATATTTTAAACAATGTGGAACGTTTTCAAAAGTATGAGAGAATTCTTTCTTTTTAAATGTATATCAAGTTGCTAACATCTACGAAATAAATTATTCTTTCCTGCTAAATTAAAACTTTTGTTGTGTATTTTGTTGTATATGTATACATATAGCAGGATCTCTTTCAGGAACCTTGGCTTTTTAGCATTTAAGATCTTATTTTAATCCAAAATCAAAGGGTACAAATTTTCCTGCAAACTTTGTCCCTTGTGAAACATAAATCTTGAGTAAAGTGGAATAAGTGAGAATATCAAAGTGTCCCATCCGGATTTTATCAGTCATTAGGAGCATAGGATAATATTTCACACAAGCATGAAGTATTCACCAGTAATCCCACGCGACAGGGCCAGATATGATGTATGGTGTAAGGCAAAAATGTGGAAGAAGCAGTTAGTGACAGATGGTTTCATATCAGAGAATGAACACAGAGTACAATAGAAAAGTAAACTTTGGGTAAAGAAGACTGGACATCGCCCTTGAGGTGAAATTGCACTAATACCAGGATTTAGGAGCTCTCGTTATGCTGGCACTCAAATAGATTCTTCTGTCGTTCTTGATGTAGGAAAAACAAGAAATTTTTTGATGCTATCATCACAGCTAATAACAAAGCAATGAAGATATGTAACGTAAAAATAACAAATAATGATTATTTAATTCTTTGCATTTTAGTCTTTGACGACGATGATCTTACCTTACCAGGACTATTTTGTAGCATTGAATAAGGAACTGAAGCCACTCTACACAGCTCCGATGGTGAGCTACAGCTACCACATGGGGCTCGGGAAGGACAGGACTCAACTTTGTGTTTTTATTCAGTTTTTCATTTGTGATGTGTGAAGACTGGTGGTATAGGTGCTCCATCATTGCTCCATTAATAGATCTCAGCAGAACAAGGTTTCATTAGTGTGGATATTGGAGAAGGCCCTGCCAGAAGGCTCCAATACCCTACGGATAGGATGTGCTAAGTCCCTCAATTAGGTACAGCAATCTTTGGGCAAGATTTTGAGCTTTGCACGGGTGTTTATGGTGGAGTCTGGGGACCCTTGATCAGGATATTTCCCTAGGGTGACAAACCCATAATTGCACTTATCAGCTTTAGGCTGTCTTGATTAATGCAACCTTCCGTGATTTATCACCCGGAATATTTTTAAACAGGTGTTCTTATTGAATAGACCAAGGTTGTCCGGGAATGACAACATAGGCACATTTCATGTATTTGCTCTGTGGAATTTTCGGGGAGCCCATTACAAACAGACAGCCAGTCCTGTTGTAAAGAACTGGGATTAGATGTTGGCCTGTGATGTCTTCCACCGAGTCTTTGTGGTGCTTGTGTTAATCCCCTCACCCCGCACACAGGTGCTAGTGTTCAAAGAACACTGCTTTGGATTCAGATTTCCTTACCGTTGGACCATTTCTCAGGTTCCAGCAAGTTTCCAAATAGCAATCATGAAAACATAACACGAGAAAAGCATGACAGGGGAAATAAAATCACACAAGCACACACAGGTGCCAGCACTATCCTGACGGGCTCTCTGGCTTTCTATGCACTCCAGAAGACATTTGGAAAGGCCGGGACCTGATTCTGGTTATCATGTTATTGGCCTCTAGTAGGTGGAGGTCAAAGGTGCTGATAAACATCCAATAATGTACAAGATACTTGTTCACAACAAATAATTGTTTGGTTCAAACTATCAATAGGTCAACATAGAGGAACATGACAACAATGGGCTCCAACATCGCAAGTGTGTGGCTGGCACCAGGCTGGCAACATTTCACTCCCTTGTATGTAGCATCGCTGTGGGTCTGAGCCACGTCAAAGGAGCCTCACAGCAAACGAAGAACCAGAATAGGACTGTATTATTTTTTGCCTTTCGCATTACGGGTTCCAGTTAAGGAGACATCAGGGAAAACTGCAAACCCTCAGCTACTGATGACATGTGAACTCATGCGCTTGAAAGGTTCAGCAAGTACATTAGAAAGCTGTGGAAATGCGGCCTTAGCGCACATGCAAAGACACTGAGCACCTACAGAGAAAAGGTCTAAGTTTTGTTTAAGGAAATGATTAAGTTTTGTCATAGAACAGGAGACTAAGGAAGGGGGTGGGTTGTTCAGTGGGTCCCCTTTCTATAAGGGACCCAGTCAGGGCATCTCATGTGTCACCATCACCTCTTTGTCAATGGTGGGCCACATGTTGTTGGTGCCGAACAAGGAGTCCTGGTAGCACAACAGTCAAGCGCCGTGCTGCTAATGCAATACAAATACACGTGAACTCACTGCACAGCTTTGTTGGACCAAGAACTGCTGATCTGCTTCTACAGGGATGGCAGCCCAAGAACCCTCTGTCTGAGACAGTCTTTCTCTCTCAAATGGGGCATCACGAGTGGTGATCAATTAGATGGCACCTAACCACCACCACCACACAAAGCAGCGGTTTCCAATGCGACCCCTTTGGGGGTCGAACGAAACACCATTCCCAATGGTCTTAGGAACTGAGACACCGCTCCTCTATCCATCTCCAGGCGAGTCCACCCACATGCAGATACGCCCACAGATGAGTCCCCGGCATGAAGACTGTGACCCACGCTGCACCATGCTTCCAGACAACATGTCATTGATTTGTCATTAGAAATCAACAGTTCACAATGTATAATTACATACTGTTTTGTGAAGAACCTGTGCTCTCATTATGTTCGCTTTGTAACCATGAAGATACCTCCTGCCAATCAGATATTTACATGATGATTCATAATAGCAGCAAATGACAGTGATGACGTAGCAACGAAAATAATGTTACGGTGGGGGGGTCACCACCACATGAGGCACTGCATGAAAGGGTCATGGCATGAGGAAGGTGGCGAACCCCTGCTGTACAGCTTTCCCTGGAGCTTTCCGACTCTGAGACGCTAGAAAGAAAGGCTGGGTGATCTGCTGCCACAAAGCTGCCCCGTGAGAAGCTTGGGGATCACACCAACCTGATCTGCAAAGCGCAAGGAGGGCCATGGGGCGGAGCGGGCCAGAGCTGTGTTTTCCAGTGAGTATGAGGTGGTCATGACTCGGCTTCACGGCAGCTCACACCAGACCCAGCCTCAGCAGATGGAGTTAGAAAGGGGCCTACTGTGGGAGGCCTTCGATACAGTGCCAAGGATTTGAGTTTAATTCTGTTGGCCAATGATTCTCTAACCCAGAAGCCTATCAGGAAGTTTGGGCAGCTTCCTCAGCTTTCTCCCAGAGCTACAGAATCATGATCACCCTATAGATAATGGCCCTGTTTATATTTTTTAAATGCCTTTAATCTTTCTTATCCATAACTCTACTTAGGAATCAAGAGCCAATTAAAGTTTGTTTTTAAATAATATTTATTTTGGAGTCCATTTTTAATTGACTGAAAAGTTGCAGATAGTGTACTTTTCCCTGAGTTCTCCCTAATGTTAACATCTCACAGAACCACGATCCATTTCTACAACATCAGGAGACGAGTGTGGTTAAGCCAATGACTAACTGAACTTCAGGTTGTTTCAGATGGTTTTTTCTCACCCAAGTCTTTCCTTTTCTGTCCCAGGGTTAAATCTACTACTTTGTAATGCTTTTCATCGTCATGTTCCTTAGTTTGCTCTCCCAGAGAAACAGCCCCACCGCCATGGCGTCATGGAGTCAATGCTGACTCACAGCGGTGCCAGTGGGTTCCTGAGACTGTAACTGTTTACGGGAGTAGAAAGCCCAGTCTTCTCCCATGGAACTTTCCTAGTCAGTTACAGCTTCCCAGTCTTCCCTTATCTCCATGAGCTGGAGAACTGTGAGGAGCACTGGTCAGATAGTTTGTAGAATGCATTTGCTATTATTTTTTCTGAGACTCTGTTTTTTGGAGCAAATCACTATATCCGATCCAGGGCTGGGAGAAGAGTATTAAGTTTCACCTCCTGGCGGGTATGGGTCAATGCGTTACTTGAATCTCATTAAGATTCAATGAAGGGAAAGAGAGTTACCTGGGAGATCAGTTGCAATATTCAAAATCAAGACAGATAAAGGGCGGTAGTGAAGCAGTGGCATTGTTGGCTAAGAGCATACACCTGCATCATCCGTGCAGAGGGGCGAGGAGAGGGAGACCATGGTTGCCGAGGTTGTCTCTGACCGTAGCTGGGTTCCTTAAGGCCAAGAGGCAGGGATCAGGCGTGCCTCTATATTCCATCTTCTTTGCCTGCTCTGAAACCAATCATTTCACGTGCCACTCTGCCTCTCTGCGGTGCCCAATAATCTGTAACAATGGCCACCCAGAAGGCACAGGCCATGTTGACAACTACAGGGCTTTCTTAGAGAAGGTAATAGGTTATCGCAAGTCAGGAGCATAAACAGTGAAGTATACAGTCATGGGTCCAGAACAACACCTCTCCTCAGCCACCAAGTCTCTGTCTGGTCCTCAGCCGCTTAGCTACGCCATCCCTTGGCCAATGTGGACCTGGGAGCCTGCCTGTGCTTTGAATGTCTGTGTGCTACTCCTCTTGCTTTGTCCCGTTATCTCCATGCCACACTCTCTGGTGTCTCTGGCCTTGGCCACCCCCAGTGGCACACACTCATCTGAAGCTCTTGGGCTTTCTCTCTGCTGCTGCTGCTGCTGCTGCTTAAAGGTGGCTCATCCCCATAGCGATGCAGGTGGTAACAAAAACTGTCCTCACTCTCTGCCATTGAGCCAATACTGACTCAGTTTGGCCCTGTAGGACAGCGTAGAGCTGCCTCTGTGGGTGCTTTGAGACGGGAACTCTGTCAGGTGTAGAAAGTCTCCATTTTCTCCTAAGGAGCCGCTGCTGGTTTTCAGCTGCCAACCTTGGCGGCCCTAGCCATGGTGCGCATTACATCATCTGGTGTCAACTTGCGAAGGGGGACTTCTTTATTACACACATGTGAGTGACTCTGGATTGGTTTTTCTAGTCAACCAGGACCAACGCAGCAGCCCAACATCTCAGCACTCCACCACCAGGGGACTGCTGAAAACTGTGCAAGGCCCCTAATTAGCCTTGCAGATACCCTGTTTGCATAGTGCCATCCAATTAGGTGGAGGGCCTTGCAGAAAAATGAGTTGAAGAGCCATAGTAAGAAAATTCACCACAATCTCGATTAACTAGAAGATTATGAAAATAGGAAACAGAAGAGGATGGCTTGGGAGAGGAGGGTTTGAAACACCTCTGAACCTCCAGGTGGATGCCTTGAGGAAGCAGGTATCACTGAAAATGCAAAAGAAAATTTACTTCCTAGGGAAATTTCAAACCACCTGGGCCCGTTCAATGACACAACACCGCTCTTTGCTGTTCTCCAACCAGCCTCTCAGCACATTGCTCTGGCCTAGGAGGAAGGCTTGAGCTAGAGTTGGGCTGGAGGGAATAACCCCAAAGGGTACGTTAGTGTTATTCCATCTATCTAGCCTATATACACATCGTAGCCTTTGCGCAATTTCTGCCACCTCATTGTAGCAATAAAGACTCTAGCTTCATCTTGGAAATGGTTTACCCGTAATTAACATGGACAATTACCTCGCAGAGAGAAGGTGCCACGTTTTCTGTGACCCCTGTGAAGAGATTACCTGCACATTCTGGTGGGGCAGAGGTCTTGGAAACTGTGACAGACAAGGAATCCCTCATTAGCATTTTCAGTTTGCATTTCAAATGCAGGGGGTGTGTGTTAAAACCAAACCCCAATCTGCTCAAGCTTTGAAGCATTCCTTAATTATATGTTTGGTAATGCCTGAAAGGTAGAGGACTCTGAGGCCAGGGGAGAGTTTTGACTTAGCATCTACATGGTGTGAGGGTGGATGCGCTGAACCTGAGGCGTCTCATCACTTCAGGGTGAAAGGCAAATGCAAGGGGGATTTTTTTCCCTCAAGTCCTCATGGAAGGAGGGAGGAAGGTGAAAGCCAGGGGAACCAGAAAGCTCTGAAGAAAGTCCCAGGGAGGTAGAACGGCGTCCTCTCATAAATGGCTATCTCATTAGGAGATACTGCCCCCACCCCCACCCCAGTTGAGATCCATAGGTGACACAAACATTTACGAACCCAAACACTATTCCAGACGTGGGTGGTTCAAAGCCACTGAGACATCTGCTGGATGACAGGCACCCGCTGCTTCCCCATGGAAAGCCTATGGGAGCAGGTCCACCCCACACACAACGGTCTTCATGAGTCAGAAGCAACTCCACGACAGCTAACGACAAAGCCCTTCAGACAGGCGACGCCACATCTCCTTGATCTCCAGAATTCATTTCACCCAAATAGTTCAGAGTTTATTGTCCAAACCTTATGTACAGTTAGTGATAAACTACTTGTAAAAACTAATTCAACTTCTAAGAAACATAGTACAAAATCTGAGGTAGGCAAAACTATTAGGAATATAAACCAAACCAAACTACACCAAACCAAACCAAATTCCCTGTCATTCTGACTCCTTGCGATCCTGTAGGACAGGCGACCACTGTCCCCGAGGAGTCCCCAAGACTGTCACTCTTTCTGTTCTTACTTCTCTTCCCTTCTTTGCATTTCACAAAAGCCTCTCTTGCCTTCTTCCTTCCCCATCCCCTCATTATTCTCTTACTTCTCAATGACATGGTTACTTCCATTTGCACTAATAGTGGAATAATGTCAGTTTCAAAGCCTTTAGGAATATGCTTTTTGTGACTCTGGAAATTAAAGTAGGTTTTCCAGTTTGCTTTATCGTACAAGTGCTTAATGTGAATGTACTCGTTGCCAGTACAGAACTTTTCACATACATCTCCTAGTTTAAAACAAACGAACAAGCTGTCCAGAGAACGGTCTCTTGATCATGGTAGAGCCTATAAGCAACCTGTGGCTGTTGGCCCCCGGCTTCTCCTGTTCTTACAGCGCCCCGCTGTGACCTAGTCCTCGTCCTCGCCCTCCCTCCCATCCAGCATGTGCTTCTCGTGCAGACGCCGCAGATCTCTGTCTAAAGCTCAGCAGCGTCCTCCACGTTCCCGCTCCAGCGCCGCCGGGGATCGCATGCTCTGTGTTCTATGAATGCCGCCCGTTTTATTTCCACCGGCTATTACCTTTCAGTTCTCCTCAGTCATTTCTGGGGCAAATACTCAAGCAAGACTTGGCCCTGAACTTACAGCGAAGAGTGTAAGTTACCATCCACTCGTCTAAAAATAAAAACAGAATAAAGTAAATGATAATTTTAAAGAACATTTTCCTATATTAAAGAGAGAATGTCTGAAGGATACAGAGAGGCCTGTAGTCATTCATGATTTTGTCATCAGTTACTACTTTGAGAATCTGCTAAAAACTAGGCGCTTCTTCTTAGAAAAACTCACCTACATAAAGACACCTGGGCATGCGCACTCGCTGACACAAGGGCTACTTGTTTTCCAAGAGAGCTAAGTTTTATCTTAGATTAAGGTGCTCACTTAGAAATCATTGTCCTGAAAATTGCTCTGTGGACTAACTAGAACTATTCTTAATGCTAAACCCATGTGGCCCCATTAGGGGGCACTTTCAGGACAGAATAAAAGCAATTCCTCAGAGATAACAACTAGGCCTTTGTCCGCTCCTTCGCGTTACATTCACCTCAGAGTTGTCCTGTTTCTGGTGCCTAGAGACCCATGCTGAGCACACTGCCATGTGCTGCGTCTTCGTTCAGAGATCAGGAGTGTTGGCACCTCACATTATCACGGCCTTCCCTCACCTGTGGATCATGTGTGAACCACAAGGCCTCCAGGATCGTGCCCCGTTTAGTGACAAGTACATCCATCCTCAGCACCATTTGCTTTTCATTGCTTGACTTGATGCTTGGGTCACCACCAAGAGACCATTTCAACTCTGTAGGCCAGAACAGAACTGTTCTGGGGGGTTTCCCACATTGTAAGTCTTCATAGACTCAGTTTTCTTTTGCCGAATAGTTGGTGGGCCGGATAAACCAAGTTTCTGATTAGCAGCCTGCCTTATGCTTGGTCCATTGAAACTTCGGTGTTCAGTCTGTGTTTTACAGCATTATAAATCGAACACACCCCACATTTTACTTAATTATATCCTGTCATTAAAGTATGGAAAAGCAAGGATGTTACTTTGAGGACTAACATGCTTCTGACCCAAGCCATGGTATTTTTAATTGTCTCATATGAAAGCCAGACACAGAATAAAGAAGACGGAATAGGAAGGGTGCATTTGAATGAGGGGGCTGCCAAAGCACATGGAAAGCACCATGGATTGTCAAGTGAACAAAGGTCTCTAGCTTCAGAAGGTAGAATGCGTCTGAAAAATCAGAGCGAAATGATGCAGATCCCAAGGGCTCCATAGAAAGTCAGTGTCTAGAACAGAATGATGAAACGCTATGGACACAGATGCCTGATACAATTGATTGTGATGAGTTGTGAAAGCCCCCAATTAAATGATCTTTTAATAAAATAATTATAATAAATAAATGGTGCTGTTGTTAGGTGCCATCAAGAAGGTTCCAACTCATAGTACAATCATTATATATAATACAAGGTTCCAAGATACGATCAAAAGACAAAACAAAACTGCACCATCCTCACAATTGTCCTTATGTTTAGCCCATTGCTGCAACACTTCTAAGATAGATGTGTTTGGTTGTGGCCGCCCCTGGTACTTTCACTGGTCCTCCCCAGCACCATAAAGCAAATGGATCCACCCTTCTTTCGTCTTCTATAGTCAGCACCCAACTTTCACACGCCTATGAGGCAACTGAAAATACCCTGGCTTGGGTTAGGTGCACCTTAGTCCTCAAAGTAATATCCATTCTTTCCAACACTTTAAATAGGTCCGTGTAGCACACTTAACCAATATAAAGCACGCTTTGCTCATTTGACTCTTGCTTCCATGAGCATGGACTATGGATCCAAGCAAGACAAAATCCTTGAAAACAGCAACCCTCTCTCCATTTATCATGATGTTACCTATTGGTTCTGTTGTGATGGCTTGGGTTTTCTTTACATACAGTTGTAATCTATACTGAAGGCTGCAATCACCAATCTTCATCAGCAAGTGCTTGAAGCCCTCACTTTCAGCAAGCAAGATTATGTCATCTGCATATGGAAGGCTGTTAATAAGCATTCCTTTATCATGACATTGCATTCTTCTTGATATATAATCCAATGACTATGATTATTTGTCAACATATGGAATGAGTAGGTATGATGAGAGGATGCAACCCTGGTGTACGCTTTTTCGAACATGCATTAACCCCTTGTTCTGTTCACACAACTGCCTCTTCATGCAGGCACAGTTTTCCACACGAGCACGCATGTTCTGGTATTCCTATTCTTCTCCAGACGATCCATCGTTTGTTAGGGTCTACAAAGTCAAATGCTTTTGCATCATCACTCAAGCACAAGCAAACAGCTTGCTGCTATTTCCTTGCTTTCAGCCAAGATTCATCTGAAATTAACAGTGATATCCCTTGATCCACATTGTCTTCTGAATCAGACCTGAATTTCTGGCAGCTTCCTGTCACTGTACTGCTGCAACCATTGTTGGATGATCTTTAGCAAATATTTACTTACTTGTAATATTAGTGATATTGTTCTCTAATTTGAGCATTCTCTTAGGCCACCCTCCTTCAGAATGAGGACAAATATCAATTCTTCCAGTCAGTTGGCCAAGTGCTAATTGTCATAGACTCGTGAGCACTTGACCTAGCCCAGCAGTTGTTTCATCAGCTGAGACATTTCAATGGGCATTCTATCAATTCCCGGAGCCTTGTTTTTGGCTAATGTGCAGCTTGGACTTCTTCCTTCTTTACCATTGGCTCTTGATTATAGGCGATCTCTTAAAATGGTTGCATGTCAACTAGTTATTTTCAGTACAGTGGTCTGTGCATTCTTTCCATCTTCTCTCGATGCTTCCTGCTTCATTTAATATTTTGCACATAGACCTTCAAGGTTTCAACTTGAGACTTGAATTTTTCTCTGAGTTCTTTCAGTTTAAAATATGCTGAGGGTCTTCTTATTTTTGGTTTTCTAACTCTAGGTCTTTCTACACTTCATTTTAATATTTTACCTTGGCTTCTAAAGACGTTCTTTGAAATTTTATGTTCAGATCTTTGATTTCATCATTTCTTCCATTTCCCTGAGATACTCAACAGGTAAGAGCAGGTTTCATAGACTCTTCGGATATCCACTGTGCTCATTTCTTTTTCTCCTGTCTTTTTTAATTACTGTTTGCTTTCTACATGCATGATTTGCTTGATGTCATCCCACAAGTCATCGGGTATTCTGTCATTAGTGTTCAAGGTGAATCTGTGCCTGAAATGTTCTCAAAATTCATATGTGATGTACTCAAGGTCATATTCTGGCTTCATGGAATTGCTTTAATTTTCCTCAGCTTCAATCTTAACATACATGAGCAATTGACGGTCTTTTCTACAGGAGGCCTCAGGTCTCATTTTAGCTTTTGTATCCTCTCTTCCCACAAGTTTTTTCCACTTGGTTTTTTTTGTGTATTTCATCTAGAAAAGTGTATATGCTGTTGAAAAATGGTATTTGTTATGAAGATGTCATTGATATTGCAAAATTCTATCATGTGATCATCAGTTTCTTGTGATTATCAGTTTCATGTTTATCACCATGGCCATCTTTCTAACTACTCTTCCTGCCTCTTTGTTTCCAACTTTTGCCCTCCAGTTACCAATACTTATCAATGCATCTTGATTGCACATTTTATCAATTTTAGACTGAAGAAGTTGGTAAAATTCCTTAATTTCTTCATCACTAGCTTTAGTAGTTGGTACATAAAATTGAACAATAGTTGTATTGGCTGGATTTCTTGTTTGTAGATAGATAGTTACCTTTCACAGGAAGCATTGTACTTCCAGATAGATCCGGCAATGTCCTCTTTGAAGACAAATGCAACGCCATTCACTTTGAGTCAGTCCCTCCAGGCACAGTAGACCAGATGATTGCTTAATTCCAAGTGAACATGAACTCAAAAATGAAAAGATCATGTAGCCCATGTTATTTTGCACATGTGTAGGTTACAGAAGATGAATTTGTTGATGTGTGTCTTCCAGAAGTTTTCTCTAGACATGGAGAAACATATGAAGTGTGTTGTACCAGGTGTTCTTGAAATATTTGGTGCTTTCTGCTTAGAGATATTTTTATTTCTATGCTTAACTGAAACACTTTAGAATGTCCACGATTCTAGTCAAAATGAGAACCCAAAGATATCTTTCCTGTAGTAATGTATAAGAGGCATGTCCTTCAAATGTCTTCACTAATCTATCCACAAAGACAGGAAGGTAAGTGAATGTTGGCCAGCAGGATCGTTTGTTTCTTTTAAAACTGGGATCTCTCAAGGGGTCCCTGCAAATGCATTAAACACTCAGGTGCTAAGTGAAAAGTCAATGCCTCAAATCCAACCTAGAGCTCCTCAAAAGAAAATCCTGGTGATCTGTTTCTGAAAAATCAGCCACTAATAAACCCTTAGGAGCCCAGCTCCACTCTGGCCCCTCTGAGGTCACAATGAACTGTCATTGATTCTATTATAATTGTATTTGATAAGGAATTTGTTTTCTATTCCATTGGATATAAAAATGGTACAACACTGCCCCCACCCCCACTCCCACCACCCCAGCCCTTGGAAGGAAATGGACTGTCTATAACTGTATACCAATAGGTCCAGGGCTTACATTGTTGCCCCAGAACAAGGCTAGGTGAATCCTAGGCCTTATGATTTGTGTAGCAATTAAGACGCTCTCAGGACTCAGGGCCTAGTCTAAATCTTGTTTGTAAGGCTTCTAAGTATTTCTGCTACTACATGTAGGAAAAAATGATTGAAAGTTTCATTTACTTTGGGCGTCATCATAAGAAGAGATCCCTCTAGGTCTAGAATTGTCTGCAAGTTGAATCAAGTGTCTGACAAAAACATATCACTAATCTTTACATTATTTCTCAGTAGAAGAGATATCGTAAAAGAGAATCGTCTTGGCTATAAATACACACTCTTGAGGTTTACTATGCATTGTAATCGACTATGAGAATGAGGGTTTTTTAAACTTTTTGTTTATGACAAGGAGTATTTTGTTGTTGTTGTTTTATGAATACAAATTCAACTAAATATTTTACTAAATTTGGCCTTAAATGTTCCCATTCAATGAATACCTGAAGTATAACTGATAACACAGATGCATCCAAGAATTTCATTTTATTTTTTAGAAAGGAATTTTCAGCTCTAGTAAAGGTCAGAGACTCCTAGAATTAAAAAAAAAAAAAAAAAAGAAGGACTTGGGTCCATATGCTTTGGAGAAATAAATTTACTTTTGCACTGCACTGCATTTTAATAATCTCTGGAAATGTTTTGAAATACGTGGTGTCCTTAATCCCATCAATCTTTGGAAATCTGATGAGGGGTTCAGTTTCTGACTTTCATAATCAGCTGTTCTACTGTAAGATATTCCTGCCTTACAGGGACATCTGCTGGCAGATAGATAGAGGGCTGGAGCAACCAGACGCAGCCTTCTTCTCAGGCTTTGCTCGGGATCTTTCTGAGGCCCCAGTCTTGACTGCATCTGCCTCAGACAGGGCATGGCTGGTAAGACGCTACACACTGTATCATGTCATGGTCCACGCCTTCTCAGGTCACCTAAAATCTGCCTTCATCACACATGTGGCTTGTTCCCACAGCAGATTTGCACATGTACTTATTTTTCCCCCCAGGCTGACATAGAGTATCCTGGAAACCTCATGCCTTCTGGAAGCAGATGGCTTGAGAATCCTCACAGTTCGACCCTACAGACTGCTCTGCTACCTGACATGGTTTTCCAGGTCGGCGGGGGTGGATTATGAAGAAGAGGGGACACTCTTTCTGTTTACAATGGGCAGAAACAAAACCCAGATATGTCTCATAAAGCACTAAAATTCTTAGGGATCCAGATCTCCATCCCCCACGGGGCAGGTCCACGCCTCTGCGCGAGGCAATAGCCCTTCGCAGCTGTGTGTTTCTTGTTTTGTTTTGTCTTGTTTGATTGCTTTCTCATGAAAGGGGAAATCCTCTAATAAATATTTTTTCTTCATTACACAGAAATGCTCGCCTTTCACTATGCTTCATAAGTTTATTTAGTAATAATTTGCTGTAGCTGATGAAATCTGGCCTTTCGCTTTAAAAAAAAAGATCACCCGGTGAGAGAGCGAGGCAGCCAGGAAGGACCGCTAACAGCACCAGGAGGATGAAATGTTTTCTTTTCTTTTGGTGATCCATTGCACAAAGACCAGCTCCCCATTCCATCTTTGGAAACGCAGCACTGTGTTAAATCGCATATTGCAGATTTAAAATTAAATTGCCCATAAAAGTCAATATTACCAAGAGTAGAGTGCAGTGGCTTAGGCCACTTCTTTAAACTCACACACGAATGTGAAGCCAAGAAGAATCATCCGGTGCCTTGCCCGGGCTCCCCCACCCCCCCACATTGTTCATATGTGTATATTTTTAAAGCTAGTAAAAGATGTTTCCTCAGCTAAGGCATTCCCTGCCAAAAAGAAAAGACATCACCATCGACTAATTCCAGCTAAATAGTAGAACTGCACCTTGTGACAGGTGGACGCACATTCCACCAGAGACGAAAGACCCGCACAGGGAGTCATAAAGCTACGAAATGCCGATTGTGAAAGAAACCCTTCGGAGGTTCCCACCAACCACGTGGCTTTCTTTCCCTCCTCCTGCCCCCTGTCTAACAACCAGGCGGACGTGGGTGAGCATGTTAGACTACTTCGCGAAACACCGCGTTTATTTTTACGTCTTCTGATCGCTTCAACATGGTGACGCCATCATGTGGGGGCTCTTTCCCTGCCTTTGCCAGAGAAGCAGCAGCCGCACCTGGGGACTCGCAGCTGTGCAAAAGAAGGAAGAAGCCAAATCCGAAGAGCAGAGCCAGGGTGTTCCAATGTGACCCAGTTCCTGCCAAGAGGAGCACCCACAGCCAGACACGGCCGAAATGGCCTGTTACCAGTATTATCTCTGAAGAACTCCATAGCTTGTCAGGATAATTTTGGAAGGATGCATACAAAACTAAATTGTCTATTTTATTATTTCTTGCACAGTGACTCAAATGTGTTTGACTAGAACAGAGTATCTTATTTTTTCCCAACCTTTGCACACAAATCCCACCAAGATTCTTCTTAAACGAAAAGGTGGGGTGCTGCGGGGGAGGAGGAGGCAGGATTGGGGATCTTCTTCTTAAACCCCATTCTTGAGGGAGCAAAGGAAAGGACACTTTTAAAAATGGCTCTTCTCTTGTAGGCGAGTCAAGTTCCCACAGCAGGACTGGACAAGGAGCACACAGGTCAAAGAGCAGGGATGTATAGAAAATCTAGGGTTTTTTTCGTAGTTTACTTATAGCCCCTTGTGACTATTTCTCCCCTTAATTCTATTTTCATGAAATGTGAGTTGAAAAGATTAATGAAGTTAGTTGGTTTCCCGCTAGAGAATTGAGTTTTGGGTGCGGGGAGTGCTTATCTAAGAGTATAAAGAGAATTTACACTAAATACAGGGGCGCAATTACAATATAAGTGGTAAGTCTTTTCAAACACTTCCTCTGTTGGCTTTGCTACAGAAAAAAACCCAACAACAACATAGGTTAAACAAATGAGTCTAAGTTTTATGTGGTGGAGAGAAATGAATGCTTACTTATCATACACCAAGAAGGAATCTAAGAAAAAAAGTTAATATAAAAAGTGGATCATCTCCTGCTTTTCTACATACATTGGGATGAGTCCACTAAGGTAGAATTAGTATAGCAAAGCACAAAATAAATTTGTCGAAAAAATTTAAATTATTTACCTTTGTAGTTCAGCACAAATGTCCTACAGCTAATTATCATGAGATATTGCCTGGAAATTAACCAGTCATGTTGTGTTTCTAGCTCCAGATTTACAATTAGTAATGCTATTAATGTGGTTCCTGTACTTAGCGTTACTAATTATATTGCTATGAACTAATGGTGTTAAAAATAGCAATAGCCATCAACTACCAATTAATGCTTAATGAGAGCATATAAACCCTGGCATTGTAATGAATTTCAAAATTATTGTTGCTTGTGTTCCTCTTGTAATCGTGCAAAAATGGGTGTAACCAGTAACCACTGACGAGGCCGTTGATGGAAACAGCATTGCCACATCAGTGCAGGCAATGAAGGGAAGAAGGGAAGGAGTAAGTAGCTCTTGGAAGTAAGATAGATTCCATTTTAATCTCAGAATTCCACACAGATGCTGGAGAATATTCTTTTCTGATTGCACAGTATGAAAAATGACTAGAACACAAATTTCAAAGTTGTGGTTTCAACCCCATAGATAATTTTTAAAAACCTCGGGAATAAAATGTTGAAAAAAATTTTACTGTGGAAAGATCAGTCAATAAATCACTTCTATAAAATTTGTAAGGT
>NW_022108124.1:22333676-22335758 GCF_000313985.2 Echinops telfairi | reverse complement strand
AGAAAGAGGTCACCTATTAAATAAAACGATGAGTTGTGTGTGTGTGTGTGTGTGTGTGTGTGTGTGAGAGAGAGAGAGAGAGAGAGAGACACAGAGACACACACACACACAGAATTCTCAATTTGAGACCAAAACAAAATTTAAGACCCCTTGCTAACAATGACAATCAGATGCTTAACAAGATGCAAAGTTACAATGCTTATAAATGTATAGCTTATTGTAGGTAAAGATTACAACACAGCATCAGTAAAGAAACGTGTCACAAAGATTGACTCAAAAAAAGACAAAAAACGATTGACTCTCAGCAAAAAGTCCCATTGGTTGTGGGCTCCAATTGTCTTACCTCTGCAGAGCCATTGCAATTGTACTTTCTTGATTCAAAAATCCCCCATGTGTACCCTTGGAAGTCAGAGGCCCGATGGAATTTCCCTTGGGCCTTCTAATGCCCTAGAGGCATATTGTTGTATGAAGCCAGTTCCGACGGAGAGTCCTACAAGAGTCAAACCCACACCTGACACCTCACCTGTGTTGCTGTTACTAAGAGTGTATGTAGAAAGGCTAGTACAAATTGCCACCAAACTTCTCTTGGAACGATGGTTAGAATAATATTGCATGTTATTCATGCTTTGTTTTGTGCTGTGGCCAAGGATCGCTGTGGTAAAGGTATCTCTCTCAGAAAAGAGCTCAGGTCAGACCTGATGGAAGTAGCCCTTACAATACAATGTTCAAATGGATTGGGGGACGGGGGAGGGTGTTCAATAAACTAACTTCTAAGGACAGCTAGGTTATTCATTAATTGGTCCTTAATGCTAGGACAAGGGCCATGTCTATCTTCCATGAAGTTACTTTGAAATCATATCACAGATTGAGCCCAGCCCCCTGTGCACGCTACTGCCATTGCTGCCCTAATAAACAGCGATGAGTTTAGGCCTATTTGCAGGTCCAATTACCGTTCCTGTGCACAACATACTGCCCCAAATGTAGGGGCCCCTAGTGATCATTTCATTTCACTCAACCAATGTACACTATGGAACTCAGGAAGAGCAGCCCAGGGACGGTGTTCACCTACCCCATGATGCGTAGTGCCCTGCTTCCAGGACGGAAAGCGTGAAGGCGGGGTCTCAGGAAAGCCATCTCCATTCACTCACTGCGAGGCTGATACTGGGCTCACAGAGGAGTCACTGAAGGGTTTTCGGAGGGAGACATTTGTCCCTTTACTTATTTCAGAGGCTCTATTTCAATGAATGGCTGGTGGTGAGTTCTCCTCTTCGTCTTCCTCACTTCTCATACATATGTCAGCTCTTGGCAGCGAGACGATGGGTCAGCCTGCTCAGGTAAAGAGCACCATGATTTGAGTAAAGGTGTGTGTATACAGGTGATTTAGAATCATCCTTTGATTTTATTATTCTTTAAATGCAAAGTCAAGCCATTGAAAATTTTTCAAGAGAGAAGAAAATAACATACTGTTAAGAAAAATATTACTAGCGCTCTGATGAAATGCTAATGAGATGAGGGCCTCTGGCTTAAAAGGATAAACAAAGAAGAGTAAACGTGGGATCTGTCTACATAACAGCTACATAGGAAACTCTTCAGAGGAAATTTTGTAAAAGCCAGATGTAGAATTTGTTTGAAAAAAGGGAAATTATGTTAAAACTATATATCATTTTATAATCCTTAAAGTATGGTTGCCTTATTATGGATCTTATAGCATAATTAACTACATATGTCACATTGCCATATATTATGCTTGCTATAAATTATATACATATTAAATTAAAACATAATTATTTTAAAATGACCTTACAGTTGTTAGCAAATTTATAGCAACATCAATGTAAAAGGAAAAAGAAGGAGCATCAGAGGTCCTAAGACCTTGCTTGTTGCCCACGTGTTGATCCAGATGCACCGCGAGCCCATGTCCATCAGAATGAAGCCCCGCCCTATCCGGAAGCATCCTCACCACTGTTCTTCCGTTTGAGGCTGTAGTTTTTTTAAATAACAATTTTATTAGGGACTCAATCAGCTCTTCACAATCCGTACATACATCATTGTGTCCAGCACATTAGTACATATGTTGACTTC
>NW_022108124.1:22311812-22332185 GCF_000313985.2 Echinops telfairi | reverse complement strand
GGATCACTTGTTGTTCCCTTGTCCCTGTGCTTGTTAACACAGGGCCTTACTCTTTTTTATGCTCCTCCCCCTCCACTACCCACCCCATTATATAAGCATGCATTATGTCCTTATCCAGGGACTGGTCTCTCCTGCTATCATGTGAAAATGCATGAGTTAAAGGTTCACCCTCCTTGTCTCTAAGGAGCATTCTGGCTGTCCTTCTTCCATGATAGATATGTCTGGGTTTCTGTTTTGCAACCCATGGTGCTTTTGATATTCTTTGCCAATACCATAGTTCAAATACATTGATTTTTCTTCATTCTTCCTTATTCAATGTCCAACTCTCACATGCATAAGAGGCTATTGAAAATACCATGGCTTGGGTCAGGTGAACCTCAGTCTTCAAAGTCACATTCTTGCTTTTCAAATGTTTAATGAGATCTTGTGCAGTAAATTTAGCCAATGCAATGCGTTGGTTGATCACTTGACTGCAGCTTCCATGAGCCTTTACTGTGTATCCAAGCAAGGCAAAATCATCAACAACTTCAACCCTTTCTCCATTGATCGTGATGTTACCTATTTGTCCAGTGGTGAGGATTTAGGTTTTCTTTATATTGAGTCATAATCCATACTGAAGGCTGCAATCCTTGATCTTCATTAGAAAAGACCTCAAGTTCTCCTCACTTTCAGCAAGCAAGATTGTTTCATCTGCATAGCTCATGTTGTTAATAAGCCTTCTTCCAATCCTGATCTGTTCTTCTTCATATAATCCAGCTTCTCTGATTATTTGTTCAATATGCAGATTAAGAAAATATGGTGAAATGATACAACCTTGACACACAACTTTCCTGATTTTAAACAATGTAGTATTCCCTTGTTCACACAACTACCTCTTAATCCATGTACAGGTTCTGCGTGAACACAATGAAGTGTTCTGGAATTCCCATCCTTCTCAAGATTATTTGTAGATTGTTATGATCCACACAGTTGAATGCTTTTGCATAATCAGTGAAGCACAAATAAATATCTTTTTGGTATTCTCTGTTTGTAGTCAAAATCCATATGACATCAATGATTACATCCTCGGATCCATATTTTCTTCTGACTCAGGCCTGCATTTCTGGCACCTTCCTGTCAATGTACTGGGGCAACCATACTGACTGACCTTCAATAGAATTTTCTTTCATGAGATATCAATGATATTGGCCCATAAATCTTGCATTCTTGTGGGTCACCTATCTTTGAAATGGGTACAAATATGAAAGGTCCTTAACAGATATCAAAATAATGAATAAAGTGATTACAATAAAATAATACTTTATAAATGGAGAATCAATATCAGTGGGTAAAAGAAGGGAGAAAACGACTGACAGTTGATTATGACAATGATTGCATGATAGTTCGTGATATGATTGAACTGTGGAATTGTATGATATGTTAATTACAAATCAACTGAAAAAAATACGTATAAATTGAGCACTTAAAGTAAAATAAGTCAATGGTACAAAATAGAATATCTCAGAACAGCTACATATAATTAGAAAAATAAAAACCGCATGTGGTTGCCACTCTTAGGTGACATCTGATTCATAACAACCCATGCACCTGAGAACTAAGCACTGCCCAGTCCTATGTGGTCTTCTCAACTGTTCTGATCTCTGAGCCCATTTTTACAGCCACTGCGTCAATTGCTCAGCATACCAGTGTGGTGAGAGGACACTCCCGACACATACCATTTCTGAGTTTAAACCACGCAGTATTCCCTTGTTCTGTACAGGCAACTCCTTCTTGATCATGTACAAGTTCCACAGGAGCAAAATGAAGTGTTCTGCAATTCTCATTCTTCTCCACCTTATTCAAAGTTTATTATGGTCCACACAGTCCAGTGCCTTGACAGAGTCAATGAAATGGAAGTATACAGCATTCTGGTATTCTCTTCTTTGAGCCAAGATCCATCTGACTAAGTCATGTTCAAAGTCCTCTTTCTGAATCCTGTCTGACCTCTGGCAGTTTTCTGTCAAATGTACTGCTGCAACTGTTGCGGGATGATCTTCAGAAAAATTTTATTTGCGTGTGAAATCAGTGATGTTGTTCTATAGTCTGAGCTTTCTGTTGGGTCACCTCTCTTTGCAACGGGCCCAAATATGAATCTCTTCCAGTCGGTCAAGTCGCTGTCTTCCAAACTTCTGGCAGAGAAGAGCGAGTGCTTCCAGTGTCTCAGCAGGGAAAACATTTCCATGGGTACGCTTTCAGTGCAGCTTGAACTTCTTCCTGCAGCACCGGTGGTTCTTGCTCATATGCGACCCACTGAAATGGTAAAATGTCTGCTAATTTGGGGGGTTGGGGGTTGTTGGGTTTTTTTTGGTAGAGTGATTATATTCTTTCCATCTTCCCTTAATGCTTCCTGCATCATTCAAAATTCCCCCTTAGAATCTTTCAAGATTGCAACTCAGGGCTTGAGTTCTCCCTTGTGGTTTTCAGTTTCAGATGTGCTGGCCGGGTTCTTCCTTTTGGTGTTATCAGTCTAGGCCTTCATTACAAGATTTAACTTTGTCCTCTCAGGCTGCCCTTGGAGAATTCCTGTTCCCCTCTTTGACGCCATCCTTCCTTCCCTTTGCTTTAGCCACTCTACTATTAAGAGCACGCTTCAGAGTCGCTTCTGACATCCCCTTTTATCTTTCTTTTTTCCTGTCTTTTCAATGACCTTGTGCTTCTTTGTCAATGAGGGTTTGATGTCCTCCCATAGCTCATCAGGTCTTCTGTCATGAGTGTCCGATGCTTCAACTCTTTTCTTAAGATGTTCTTGACATTCAGGTGGGATAGACCCAAGGTCATAGTTTGGCTCTTGTGGAGTTGTTTTCATTTTCTTCAGCTTTTTCTTGAACTTACATATGAGCAACCGGCCATCTGTTCCACAGTCAGGCCCTGGCCTGATGGTAGCTGCTGATACTGTCAGGGATT
This sequence comes from Echinops telfairi, assembly GCF_000313985.2. Taxonomy (NCBI): domain Eukaryota; kingdom Metazoa; phylum Chordata; class Mammalia; order Afrosoricida; family Tenrecidae; genus Echinops; species Echinops telfairi. The sequence continues at coordinate 22,329,242 of NW_022108124.1, read as the reverse complement.
TTGTCTTGCTTGGATCCACAATCAAGTTCACGGAAGCAGTAGATTAAAATGATCCATCGCATTAGGTAAATCTGCTGCACACTCGTACTGTAAAAATTTTATAGCCTAGGTTTACTTTGTCTTCTTTTAATCTTAAGATTATAAGAAAGGTGCTGTGGTTTTCATTTTTTAATGAAATATTTTATTAAGTTACAGGTAAAAATCCACACAGTAAGTGAAGTTCCCATTTGACAATTTCCACGCAAATGGCTCAGTGGCGTTGATTGCAGTTACCACAATATGTCCACGTTCTCTTTGGTTGTGGCTTGCCCGTTCTCTATCCTGTGCTATCGTCCCTTGGGTCCTTATTGGCTCCGTTTTGCTTTTGAGAGATTTTTAGCCTCTTGGTCTCAAGAGTTAGTTTCTAAGTAGAGCATCAAAATCGAAGGTAATATCTGTTATTTGTCAATCGTTCTGCTTTTTCCCCCCTCAAATGTGATCTTGGAGGATAGGCTTGGTTCTGGGTTCAAATCCTGTATTAGGAAGTTACTCTTAAGGGGAGTCCTCTGATCTCTATTGCTCCAGTTTGTCTGGCTTTTCTTCTCTTTTTTTTAACAAGAGATTGAATTCTGCTCATATTTTTCTGGCATTCTGTCCAGGATCAACTACTGTTGCCCCAGTCCAGACGGCCAGTGATGGTAGCAGATGAATTTAGCCCTGGTTTTAGGACAGATAAGGTTTTAGTTTTTGTAGTCTTGTTTAGTCTCTGCACTGTTGGTTGTATTACAGTTTTGCTCCCTACGAGTGGGACCCCTAATTTTGTCCTGAATTCTGGCTCACAAGCTTTCAAGATTTTCACTGTGTAAACCGCTTTAGCTTTCTGTGCATAAACCTATTCTTGGGTTTGTTTATTAGTTTAATGGCTAAGGAACATGAGCATCTTTTCATGTGCTTGTTATCTTCCACACATCTTCCCTGATGAACTATCTGTTCATGTATTTTGCCCATTTTCAAATTAGATTGTCTTTTTGTTGTTGAAATGTTATATTTTTCTATCAATTTTAGATATTAGGCCTTTGTCAGAAGTGTCATTGCCCAAAACATTTTTCCATATAGAGGTTCTCTTTTTATGAAGTCTTTAAATTCACATACCCATTTAGTTTTTCGAGGCCCAAGTAATTTAATCTGTCTTTAGTTGTAAGTATACTTTTAGTTATAGTTAATATTCTATTTATGCTGTAGTTGGGGACCCTAGTTTTATATCTAGGTTTCTTCCATAATCTTTGCAGTTTTAGGCTTACAGTTTGGGTTTTTGACTTAATTTGAGTTCCTTTTGTGCATGGGTCCATTTTTAGTTTTCTACAAATTGCTATCTAGTTTGCTAGCACCATATATTGAAAAGACTATAAGTTGTGCATTTAATAGGCTTGAACATTTTCTCAAAGATCAGCACCATAGTTTGATTTATCTCTGAATTCTGACGTATGTTTCATTGGTCATGTGCCTGCTGCTGTCCCGATACCTGGCTATTGTGACTATGGTGACTACGCAGTAGGTTCGAAGATTGTGATGTGTGAGCCTTATGTTTCCTTTTCTTAAATTATATTGAAGATCAGCTTTTCTTTTTTAATTTCACTAAAGAGTTATCGGTTTGGGATTACATTATATCTATAGATAACTTTCAATAATATGGACATTTTCACAATGTGAAGTCTATCTAACTTTGAGCATGGTACATTTTTCCATTTATTGGAGCTCAATTGATTTCTGGATCTAGTGTTTTATATTCGTTGCTATAAATCCTCTACATGGCTTCTTCCATTTATTCTTAGGTATTTTATCATTGGGGGACCACTGTAAATGGTATCATCTCCCTGATTCCTTTGTTGGAAGTTTCTTCATTAGTTTAGAAGAATCCATATTTTTGTAGATTTATTTTGTACCCTGCAACATTGCTGAAGCCTTCTGTCATTTCCAGTAGCTCTCTAACAGCATCTCTGGCATTTTCGTGCAGCGTGTTCTTGTTAGCTGCATGGAGTCCATTGCATCCCATAGCGACCTTACACACAACAGCACAAATATCGCCTGGTCCTGCACCATCCTCACAATTGTTACTGTGCTTCAGCTTTGTTTTGCACTGATGATGTCAGTGCATCTCCTGGAGGGCTTTCCTCTTTGTCACTGCCCCTCCACCTTACCAATCCAGGAACTGGCCTCTCCTGGCAACACGTCCAAAATAGGTAAGACAAAGTCTCATCATCTTTGCCTCGAAGGAGCACTGTGGCCATACTTCTTCCAAGACAGATTGGTTTGTCCTTTTAGCAGTCCATGGCCCTTACAATATTCTTCTCTGGCACCCAAATTCAAAGTGATCTGCAAATAGGGATAATTTTGCTTCTTCCTTTTCAATTACGGTGCCCTTTATTTCCTTTATCCCTTATTCCTCTAGCCAGTATAAGAATGGTGGCTGAGAGTGATGACAAAGGATATCTTTGTCTTAATCTTGTTACCAAGAAGAGTGATTTTAGTCTCACTCCATTAAGAATAATGTTAGCTATTGGTTTATATGTATAACCTTAATTGTGTTGAAGAATTCCCCTTCTATTTCTCTTTGCTGAGAGTGTTTATCAAGATAGGGTGTTGTATTTAATCAAATGTATTTTCTGCATCAATTGAGATGATCATGTGTTATTTTCTTCTGTTTTAGTAATGTGGTGAATTACACGGAATGATATTCTAATGTTGGATCATCCTTGCATCTATGATCTGAACACCACTTGATGGTGATATGTTATTATTTTTATCTATGTTGAACTCAGCATTTTTGAGAGTTTTTGAGTCTATCTTGATGAGGGGTATTAGTCTATAATTTTCTTTTTATGTTATTTATGTGTTTGTCTGGCATTTTCACCAAGGTAATATAGGATTCATAAAATATATTAGAGAGTATTCCATTATTTTCTACATGAAGAAATAGCTTGAGTATAATTGGGGTAAACTCTTCTCTAAATGCTTGGTAGAATTCTCTGGTAAAGCTGTGTGGGCTAAGACTTTTTTCTTGTTGTGAGTTAAAAAATTATTTTTGTTATGACACCCTGTATCTTTATGGATAGGAAGCTTTAATATTGTGAAAATGTCAAGGCTTAAGTGATGTACAGATCCAGTGCAATTCTAATACAAATCCTGGCAATATCCCTTATTGGGAAATTTACAATAGGGAAAACCTATTAATCAATTTTATATGAAAAGTAAAGAGACCAAAAAAAGCTAAAGCAACATTGAAGAAAAAGAAAATAGGTAGCCTCACCATCCCCAGTATCGAAACATACTACAACTTAAGTCCCATGAATCTACCACAAGTTAACTATATTATTGAACATGTTTGTCCTTCCTCAATGTTTGAACTTTATTGTAGTAAACTTGGATTATGGCTATAATTTATTTTATAATTTTTCAGTTGTTTCTTCATCTCCAACTATCTAACTTTTCTATTGATACTTCTAATGATTTTCCCATGATTTAAATTGATCTCAGTATAATATATTTATTACTTGGATGTGAGCTGTCATCAAACCTTGGCTCAAAATGTATGGCTCTTTTAATTTAAGACAACTATTCATTATGAAATCATGTAGATCATCTAACTCCATGCATAGTGAAAGACATAAAAGATACACACCCTCACACTGGATTTCTTTGGTTTGACAGCTGTGTTGAATTTAACCTTTGGTTTCAAACATCTATTCCTGTTTTGATCTTTACGTATGGATGTGTCAGCAAATACTCATGGTCATAAAGAATATTATATATATGATGTTCACATTGCACATTTACTTTTCAAATAGATCATGCATAAATGAGGGATAATAGTATAAATAGAATATCTACATAATAAAATATTCATATATGCCAATAATTCCTGTCTCTATCCCATCCAGTCCTCCCCCAAATTGTTAACAAGCAGCAAAATGGACAGACTTAAAGGTCACATCCCTGCCTTGCCCAAGCTCTAGAGGAAGAGTGAGTGAGCAGAGAATTAGCCAAAAGTTGGCAGCACTTCGAAGGAAGAGAAGCAGGGGGCCTGTGGACAATTCACAAACTAATCAGCTTCTGAGTAATTAGAAATCGGCCACCAATATTTTAAACTTACTTACATTCCAGTATGGGATTTTTCCCATGAGCTCCTTTGGAAAATATTGCATAATATCTATTTCCAATCCTGCTATGCAAATATATTCACCTGCTAAGCCTGAAAGATAATACAATGATTTAAACAGAAACAAATGGTATGAAAATTCAAGAGCACACTCCTACAATACCGATAATGATATAGTCAAGGTTCTAGGGATATTGTGATGAACAAGCTAATTTTCTTTCTTCATAGCAACAATAAGCAAGTAAATAAATAGTCCCTTAAAATCATTCTATAACTAAATAATGCTAATTAGCAATGGTGGTTACAGAAGCCACCTTGTGTTGGCTGGGGAGAAAATTGAAACTAAATAAATAGGCATAAATACACATTCCAGAAGGTAAGCATTAAAAAGAGTAGATGGAGAATTTCTTGTTCTAACCCTGTACCAAATGCAGTATCCTCTCTACCATTTCTTCCCAGCATGTCTCCTTTCTGTGGGTCACTATCTTCTTATCGTCCTAGCTTCCTATAGAGCTCTTCTTACAACGTCATTTAAATAGACTGCGGGCCTGCTCAGTAGTCCATCATGGGAAGAATGAGCTACTTCGTGTGCTTGAGTGCAAGACTCTCTTTTCTCTCCCTAAAGCGCCTACTCGTCTTCCTATGCAAAATGCCTCTTTGTTTCATCAGGCAAACCTCCTAATCTTCCTCCCTGGTTTCTGCTTCCAAACACTGCCCTTGGTGTGTTTCAGCCACAAACATTTCTTTGACAACCAACTGCCACTTCCAGCTATCTTTTACAAGGCAATGCAGAAGAAAGACCACTAGCTTTGGCACAAAGTCTTCATGGTGTGACAAGACACTGAGCCTCCCTGGGATTCGATTCCTTCATGTATAAAATAGAGTAAAATAATTTCTATTTCATGGGGGCATTGTAAAAATAATATTTAGTCTACCCTAGTATTATTCTTTATAGTCTGCTTGCATTTATTCACTTAAAACATAATTATCTTATTTAATAATACAAACATTTTTTTTTACTCCTGACACACAACAAAAATTACAAATTCCTGGAGAAGAGATATGTTCCTCCCACTTCTTCTTCATTCCCTGCTACCATTATAGATGCACTGTAGGTGCTCAAAAATAAGTATGAGGACACGGACTGACTGAACAGATAAGTGATTACAAGTAAGCAAAAATGAAGGAAGAACTAATCAACATAGCACAAACTGCTTCATTAAACCATGACTACCTAATCATAAAATCCAGTTATAATGTAACAAAAAAGGGGACAATTTTAATGAGATGTTTCATATATGGATAAAACCAATCCATGATCTTCTAGTTGATTTGAACTCACGGCAACCACTTGGGGCACCTGACACTGCCTGATATGATTTCTAAGGCCAGAAATCCTTAGGGAAACAGAGACATCTTTCTCTCCTCATGCAGGCTGGTGGGTTTAACCTCTGACCTTTCAGTTAGCTGCCAAGCACTTCAGGTCTGCTCTACTAGGGCTCTTAAAGAGGTCACTATTCTCTAAAACTTAGTTATCAGCCATTCAGGAAGAATAAAGGGCCCATATAAAAAGCATAAGGAAAACTAGTTTCAAAACCATAAGACATTAGCTAACTGACATGAAATTATATTAGTTCCATATCAGATCGCCAAACTTCATCACAATCATGTGGACTACAGTTGCTTGAAAATAAGGTGGCCTTCTGACATCTACAATTTAAACCACCAAATATCAAAACTTTATCCTTATGCATCTAGAAGGAAAAACTAAACAGAGAGGGCAATATTCAAAAGAATGTGGAATTTGCTGACCTCACCAAGCCCCTATGCCATCGCCTCAGTGCTGATTCATAGGGACCCCTGTGGATTTCTGAGACTGTAACTGTTTACAGGAGTAGAAAACTCAGGCTTTCTCCCTTGGAGCTGCTGGTGGTTTTGAACCGCAGATCATGTGGATCGTAGCCCAACAGTGTCGTAACCAGTACATCACAAGGACTCCTACCTCAAAAGGCAGGGGATGCCTAAGTTACATAGAGAAATGCCCATCTTCTAAAATAAAAGTTGGTGTGAAATAAGACTCTTCGTGATCCTATTCTGCTAAATATTAAACTGTATACTCAGATATCTGTTTTGTGTCTGACTCAGCTATCACTCGACAGATATTTGTTTATTTGATTATGAGATGAAATTCAATGTCATTTATGCTTGTATCTAATCTCTATAAAGCAAAGAAATATATACTCAGTATCCTTGAATTCATAAGGAATGCTGTTCTTTCAGTACACACCGATGAGAGATTTAATATTTTTCACCACATCTTTTTTTCTTAACTCTTGGCTTTTATTGTGATTTAGGTGGCTATTTACAGAGCAGATCATGACGTTCACACGAAATAATTTTAACACCTTTGCTTCAACGTATTCATTTCAGAGACCTCGATATTCCATTGCTTATCCCTCGCCCCCCACATTGCCTGTTTCCACCCTTCCTTCTTCCCTAACTCGCAGTCTTGAGGTAAATGCTCCCCTTTGGATTATACATCATCCTCGCAGAGTGGTGAGTTCAGTTCCAGATAGGAAGGGTGATTAACGGCTGTGACCCTGGGGTCCCACCAGTCTTTGGCCAATAAATCTGGACCTGCTCTCTTTCAACACTTTCAGTTCTGTTCCACCCCACCCCACCCCCTCATCTAGCCAGCACCTGCCCAAGTTCAGCCCAGATTTAGAAGAAGACTTGGAACAAGGGCTCTGATGGATCTCATGATGACTTCACATGATGTTGGCCCAGAGAAGAGAATGACACAAAGCTATTTCCTCTTGTTTTATGGACGAGGTCAAGGCATTTGAGTGTGTGCACCTAAACAAACTGTCGATAACCTTGATTAGAATGGCAATTCCAGAGCACCTCATTGTGCTCCTGTGGAACTTGTATGTGGAACTTGTACATGGATCAACGTGTGTGTCAGGGTTGTAGTCTCTCAGCATATTTGTTCAATCTGGATGCCAAGAAAATAACCAGAGAAGCTGGGGTATATGAAGACAAAAGTGCATGAGGATCAAAGGAAGGCATATTATCAACCCGAGAGATGCAGATGACACGACTTTGCTTTGTGGGAGTGAGGAGGACTTGAAACACTTGCTGATGAAAATAAAAGATTGGAGCCTTCAATATGAATCACAACACAATTTAAAGATGACCCAAATCCTCACAACTGGTAACATCACAATAGGTAACATCATGATAAAAGAAAAAATAATGGACCATCTCAGGGAGTTTGTCTTTTTGGGATCCATAATCAATGCTTATAGAAGCAACCTTCAAGAGATCAAATGATGCACTGCACTAGCTAAATCTGCTTTAGCACATTGAAAAGCCATGGAGTTACTTTGAAGACTAAGGTGTGCTTGTCCCAAGCCCTAGTATTTTCAGTAGCCTCACATGCATATGAAAGTTGCATGTTAAGTAAGGAAGAAAGGAAGGATCGATGCACTTGAGTTAGGGGCTGGTGAAGAGTACGGAAAGTACCTTGGATTGCCAAAAGAGCAAACAGGACTATCTTGGAAGAAGCACAGCCAGGGTGTTCCTTCGAAGGGAGGGTGAAGAGACTTCGGCTCATGTACTTTGGACACAATATCTAGAGACATCAGTCTCTGGAAAATGACATCCTGTTTGGTAACACAGAGGGTCTGCAAAAGAGAAGAAGACCTCCACAAGATGCCTTGACTCAGTGCCTGGGGACGATGGCTTACAGGTAACAAGGTCAGGATGGCGCAGGACTCAGCTGTGTTTCCTTCTGTTGTCTATCGGCTTGCTGTGTATCAGAACTGAGTTGGTGGCACCTAGCAACAGGACCGACCCACTCCTGTGATTCTTTTCAGCCGCCGACAGTCATAGGCCAGCACCAGGTAGGGTTGGTCTCAGGGATATGGGGACTGATGCTCGTCTGATACTCACAAGTTTGGGTTGAAAATAATTATTTACAGAAATTTCAATGTAACATCGCATCCGTTTTTGACTGGTAATAGGATTTGAGTTCAAATCCTCACTTTGCCATTTGCCAGTTGCATTGCTCTGGAGAGCGGCCCCAGTGGTGCCTTCTATTAAGGATTGGACTACTAACCAACCACGACACTAATAGTTAAAACCTGCTTGCTTCTCCTTGGGAGAAAAGTTGACTGAGTAATTTAAATGCAAATGAAATTGAGAATCAAATGTACACTATTGTTCTTTGCTCGCATAGGGCATCATCTGAAACAGCTTATCGGGTTGCTATATTATCTTAAGGCAGTTGGTCAGGATGGTGGTAGAATGAGACTTAATAAGATACAGGATTTCACTGTGATTTTAACTTGGAAAGATAAGTAAAATTGCACTGAATTTCAAATCCACTCTTATACACATCTATTCCAAATCCAATTACATAGATGCATAGAAACCCACTTATATCAACCTAAGGAAACAAGTACATTTACTTGTTATTCAGAATTTATCCAGTATGTAAATGTAAAATCTTAAAATTAAACATACGCACATGAAAATAAGGCACAGACGAGAGAGAGTAGGAGGGAAATAAAACTCTATATGAATTTAGATTATCTTTTAAGAATTAGGTTATGAAAATGTCCCATATAGATGAGTTACTGAAGTCTCAAGTTTTACCTGAGAGGAGACATAAAATGTGAAACTGAAAATGTTAGTCATTTCCCACATGAAAAAGATAAATCATCCAGTAAGTTATGTTAAAAATATTGCTGTTTATTTTTTCAATAGGTGTTTTACAATGGAAGCATCTTTCTATACCCACACTGCCCAGACAGCAGCCACTACTCACACATATGACTCCTTAAATTTAGCTTTCAATTAGATTACATTAAACATTTAATTTCTCCGTCACACAACTACATTCCAAGTGCTTAGTCATCATATGTGCTCACCATGTTGGACAGTGCAGAAAACATTCCCACCACAGAAGAAAGCTACTAGACCAGCCGTTCTCAACCTGTGGATCAAAACCCCTTTGGGGATCGAACAACCCTTTCACCGAGGCCGCCGAAGACCATCGGAAAACACATATTTCCAATGGTTGGGGGTCACCACAACACGAAGGACTGGATTAAAGGGTCATGGCATTTGGAAGGTTGAGAACCACTGTACTAGACAGTGATGTTCTAGATACTGTAGGACATAGGTTCCCAAATGTATTTGGCCTCCCACCCCTTTTATCAGAAAAAAAAAATTACTCAGCACCCCCTGGCAATTAAAAAATGTTCTTACTGTAGCCCATAATCCAGGAAAAAGTGTAGGCATCTACTTTTGCAGCCTTCCTTGAATTGTTCCAGCACCCCACTGGGGGTCGGGGGTGGGGGGGCGATCTCCCACTTTGGGAACACTGGAGGGGCTCACAAAAGGGTTGAGACCAGGTCTAGGTAGGCAAATAACTTCCCATCTGTCGGGAAAGGTCAGCAACAGAGCAAAATCTACTTTAATAAAAACCAACTTGAATTATACCCAACCAAGGGCGCTGGAAAACTGGGGAGGGGAATAAATATAAACCCTACCGGAATAATTACAGAAGCGCGTGTGCTGAGGTTTGAATAAAACGTTGAGATAGGCATGAGGATGCATTTAGATCAATTTCACAATTTAAAATTTACCACTTGATGTAAAAAATAAAATCTGTAGAACAGGGATTCTAAGAAAACGAAATTTTATAATGCTATTTGAATAATGTTTCATTTTTCTTTATACACGTTCTTTTGTTTTTACTAGACAAATTTAAAGTCATTTTATTTTCATCTTAAGATATGATGGCTAAATGACTCTGATCTGTTGAATGCTCAGAAAATACTGCAGTTATAAGTTATTTCAAACTCCAAATTGCTTCATTGAGACTTGATGTTTAACTTGGCTCAAGCCGTGGCACGTGCGTTGACTGTAATCATGTGTTAAAGACAAAACCAATTTAGAATCTGAGCTAGGAAATTGACTTGTCGCACTCTTTCCTGGTATAAAGGCATTCATATTAAAAGTCACAAGAATGTTTTGTTTTGTCTGATTCATCATCTCAGTGCATTGTTTCTTTTCCTATCCTAGAATTTCAACACAGCTAGCACCTGGCTATTAAGCTTGCTTCTCTTACTCAGTAGTTCCTGAAGTACCTGCTGCTGCAGCTCCTGCCATTGCAGTGGAAAGGGTCGCTCGCAGGTGTACGGAGGAGGTGTGATACCTTACCGACACCAGGGGGTGCTCTGATCTTAAGAAAATGTCCTCTATGATTTGGTTCTAGGAAGACAGGTCAAACATCCTTACAACTTGACCAGTTCTTGTATTTATTTATTTTTTTAAAGAAGAATTTGAAAACAGTCGGGGTAAAACTAGCATTTGCAAACTTCAGCCTAACCATTAAAAATCCGTCTCAGAAAGAAGCCACCCTCGTCATAATTCAAACCACTGAGGGAGGAGCTGTTCAAAGGTACTTCCTCCCAAAACAGAGGGCCTGGCCCTTTGACGGAGCGCTTCTTTCCGTCAAACAGCTCTGCCATCTTACTTTGGGTCATCTCGAGACCGCTGCTTCTCGGAAGGGGTCAGACTTTCTAGACCAAATCTTCCAAGTTGCCCTCCAACTAGTTAAGATAAGCTTGATTTTTCTTCAGTCAGCAAAGTGATAATTAATCATCACTTTGTTGCATTCTTCTTACAAAATATGGGCATCTCTATAGTCATATGTTGGGCATATTAATCTATGTACCTAATTATAAGTCTCTCTATCTCCAGCTCTCTACCAAGGAAACTGACAGAGTGATTCGAAACCATGTGACTTACACAGAGTTCAGCACATTTAAAAAATATCCCCTCATACCCGGAGAAAAAGGCCAATGCCATAATCCTTTGAACAAAACTTTCTTCTACTGAGAATCATTAGATGTCGCTCCAAATCCCAGTGCCTTCCTGCTTTGATAATCGCCAGACTGTCAGGAAGTTCAGGGTATATAAAATCCACGAACTTACTGTCCCCAAAGGAATGTGGCGTAGAACATTCGGTCCCATAGGGTTTCCAATGAGGGCAGTCTTTACAGAAGAGGTTGTCTCCTCTTAATGTAGAGTGGTTGCTAGGTTCAAACCTTTGACCTCTTGGTTATCAGCCAAACAATTAGCCCATTGTGCCACCAGGCCTCCTTTCAGGATACCTAAATACTTTGAAAAAACAAAGCTGTGATTCTAACATTACATACTTTCACGTCTGTCAAACCTGTTAAATGCAGTGGAAGCTGTTAGCCGATGCCTCCAGGTGGGCATGCGTCTATCTTTAGTATTTCTCAAGGAAACTTTCCATCAGCTGCTTTGAATGTCTGGAAATTTCTCTCAAAATAATGATAGCACTTAGGAATGGCTAAAAATCTCCCTTAAAAAATCAGACTGGGAGACATCCCAGGTTTCTCTGATGTTTTTAAAATGGCAAAGCAGAATTTGGTGAAAAGACGTGGACGTTCCCATTGTCCTGAACTGTGTTCTATAATTACATCTCGAATAAAAGTTCGCTGAGGCCATGCCAATGTCATCACTTCCGCTCCTCAAAGAACATGCTGTCTGGTTACTATAGCACTTCTATATCTGGAATAACTAGAAACGGAAATGGGAATAGCATTAGCTTTGAAATTAAATGAGCCCCCTAACGGGGAAGCTAATTACTGAATTCATACTGACGGTCTGTTTTACCAGTGAAAATTGAGGTTATTGAATCGAACAACATGTACTCAGGACTCCAAATGGAAATCGGGGCATCCACGGGCAGTGGAACCAGTGGCTTTTGGCGAGACAGACCTGATATTCGTTTTTTGTTAGAGGGGATTGTTATTGTTAATATTGTTGCCTGGATGACAAAGGTTCTAATATGAAGAGTACTTGGAATTCTAAAAAGCTTCCATTAGTCTATTCAATACCCTCCTTCTGACATCCATTAGTGTATCTTTCCCGCTGTGATTAGGTGGCTGCTCTGAAAGTCCTAATCTGGATGTGTTGTGGGAGATTTAGAAAGGAAACTTCCAGGAGCTTGAAACATAAAAAAATATATATATATTTTTTGGCTTCAGTATAAAAATGTTTCTTCTCCTTGAGAGCTCCTTTTCTGAGCAGTTATTCGTAGTGAACAAAGACCACACTCATAGCAATGCACGCTTCAAGCAACACACAGGCACACAGACACCGCACACATGGCCGCCCAAACAAAAATAGGAGAAAGGTGATGGTTTGGGGAAATTCAGCTGTTTTGCTAGTTTTAAATGGTAGCAAATCCAGCAGTAATATACATAGCCATTTAAAACTCAAGTAGTACTTCTTGTGTTACCTCCTTGAAGCGCTCAGGTTCTCAGGAACCAGAGAGAGGCTTTCAGGGTAAAGTCTCAGGCATGCAGCTCAAGAGCGATGTGATGGTCTTCTCATCACTCTGGGGAGGAAGATCCAGAGTGACTAAGCTCTGTACTTAGTCGTGAATCCAGAGGAAAACGTCTAGGAAATGCTGCCCATCAGACCCACTGCCATCAAGTCCATTTTGACCAGCAAGGACCCTGTGTTGGGTCTCAGTGAGCAGTCAGTAGGGTCACCAGGTTGGACCTAGAAGGTTTCTTCCTGTAAAATAAAAACATCGCCATCAAGTGGATTCTGACGCCCAGTGATTCTGTCGGGCAGGCTGGAAGTCCCCTTAGGGTTCCGAGACTGAGTAACTTTGTACACAAGTAGAAGGGCTCCTCTCTCTCCCGGGAGCAGCTGGGGGTTTCCACCTGCTTGGGTCCCAGCCCAATGCACATGCCTGCAGGCCTTCCTTTTGTTAGTTTGCGAGAAACAGATATCGGATGATTTAAACAGGTTTGTGAAAGACATGGAGTTTCCCAACTCCTCTGGAATTATCCCAATTCCCTCAAAGGCTGATAGAGGATAATGCAGAATTTTCCCAGCGGGCTTCCCAGACTGCACTCTTTATGGAAAGCAAACTTCCACCTCTTTCCCCCACAGAGAGACTGATGGGTTCTGAACTGCCATCTTTGCAATTAGTAGGGAGCACTTCATGACTGTGCCACCAGGGCTCCTTCCAAATCACCTATTCTCCACAGTAGAATGGCATCTCTTCCATTTGTTTCTCTTTACACTACATTCGTCTCTTGGAAAAAGGAACCCGAGAATCAGTTTTTAATATTTTCTGCTTCCTTTGTGATAGATTGTCTGGTTGGTTTTGCCACTGTCGTGGTTTTTTTGTTGTTGTTTGCTTCCTGTTTGCATTTTGTATGGTTTTCCATATGTGAACTTCCAGGGTAGAGGTACTAAGTGGGTTACTAACTCCGCAGGGCCATGGCAGGGGAGTCTGTGGGCATGGGGGCTAGCAGAGAGCATGAGAAGAAAGTGTTCTGAAGTTGATTGTGGGGATGCCTACACACAGCTGACTAAATATGACTGATTCAATGGTATCATATGTCAATGATATGCCAAGAAAACGATCTTACATTTTTTGCTGCAAATATCTAGAAGGCGTGCTTTGAAGTTTAGGAGGACCTAGTTGTTTCAATTTCATATTTTAATGTTTATGATGTTTTATTCCTGCGATTCCTTCTCTGTCAATCATGTTGTCAAATGCTAGCAGTGAGGAAAGAGTAATACTTGTAAGTGATGTTTCTGAAAATTTTCATTTAAATTTTCGTCTAGTTTGTTCACAATGCTAATTACCTAAGACAATCACTTCTAGGAACTAATCTGTGTTCCAGGCAGCAAATATCAGATGAGCGCTTTCCTCTCTTTGTAGAGAGGAAAGCATAAAGGGAGATTGATGATGAATGACTGTAACTAGGATCAATGCGATCATTAGCGCCCGTATTATCATAAGACACAGAGGCTTGTCGTTCTTTATAAGAGATAACGGACATTGTACAAGGATGTAATCGGTCTCTTTTATTGAAAATCAATAAGATTGTGTGGTAGCAGTTTTGGTAAATTGAGGATTGTTTTCCATAAGAAACCTACTGAGGAAATTGCTCTGCTGTGAATGGTAACGAATTTAAGCTACAAGTTAACATGAATCCACAGGAAACATTGACTATTACAATAACTTCATCAGTCAGTAAGAAGCACTAAAGTTACACCAGATTTATAACAATAAGATTAGAGCTATAACCACGAGCACATATTTTGCTGCTTTTTTAACATTCATACTAAGGAACTGAGCATCGAGCTTGTGTAATATTTCTTCACTGAGGAGCTTTCAGAGTCTTCAGCTAAGATTATTTTTAAAAGGTATGCTCATCTGTTTAAGAAAAAGCTTATTTTAAAAGGAATATGTCTGCAAGGAATATCAAACTTATAAATATAAAAACAGATTTTACATAGTTTTTATATCTCAGCCTTTTGGTTCTCATCAGCCTGCACATCCCATTCATCAAACATACACAAATCAGGCATGAGTCTTTCATTCTGAACATAGGTCAGTTTTACAAGGATATCAGAATTCAAAGATCTTGAATCCTTGTTGTGTGTCTGTTTTGGGGTATATGAAACCCAGCATTGATGAACCTATAACAAAAAACCCAGAATAAGCGTTCCTGGAGGGTAACGTCCGGAAGGTAGGGGGTCGCTAATATCAATGAGTTCAAGGAGAAAGAAAATGTTTTGAAACTGATTGTGGGAGCAATTTTACAATACTGCGTGAACCATGCAATGGTGTGATGCTGGATTAGCTCCTAATAACATGGTTTGGAGGAAAAAAGAACTCTCAATTTTTAAAAAAGATTGCAAAAAGAAACCTTCTATATCCTACAATTTTTAATGTCCCTACAACTATAAAGAAAACAATGTTTCTGTGCCAAATTTCAATGTGTTTTATAACCATATGTGCCATACGGTAATATAACTTTACTCTTTTTTACCAATACATTTTTTATTAGGAGCTAATACACATATTATATCATTTCACAGTTCAATCACATCAAGCAGTTTTGTACAATCGCTACCACAATCAGTTTCAAAACATTCTCCTCCTTGAACTCCTTGATATCAGCTCCCCTTTACGACCCCCCCCCCACCTGTCCTTCACTGGTTGCCTCTATAGCTTCACGAATCCCAGGTTTCATATACCGAAAAACACAACAGCATGTAACCAACGCTCAATGACATAGTACATCTGAGATAAACCCCAATATGAAAAACAAACAAACAAAAGAAACCGAAAGAAAATGTTGAAAAAAACCACATCAGGCCCAATATGTTGGGGGGAGGGGTGTGTGAAATCAACTGACGAGGTTTGAACTGTTCAAGTCAGTTTATCATTTGGATCTCCTATGGTCATCTCTCAATGCACTCTGCTTGGTACCCAGTTTATTCCCATCCCTCCATGTGTATGGAGGACCACCACCGGAGGCTAACTTTACTCTCAAACTAAGGGGGTCTTCTTTTGTTTGTTTTCCAACATAAAAGCAAATAAGAGACCATGTATCATGCAAACAAGAGACAATGTATAGCATGGACTTGCTGAGTATCTTATACAATAAGATATACCAAAAGGTAGTTTATTATTACATATAGTGACTAATTAAATAAGGACAATAAAAGAGGTACACAAAACTAAACTATGTTATAAGAAAGAGTTTTAAAATATTCATGGAAAAATCTTAAGTAATACCTAGCAAACAGCAATGATGCAGTTATTTATTTCCATATTGCCTCTTGATTGATGTCCTCACTTGCAATAGTTTTGCATTGATCCAAGAGTCATCTTCTGTGTCATTTGTATCAGCCGTCTTTTCACTACAGGAGCAGGAGCCCATTTCTTCAGAGGTAGGCCAATTAGACCGTCCCCTCAAGTTCGATATGTGAGAAACAGGAGACTTCTCTTCCCTAACGTATGATGTTCCTCTTTGGGAAAATCCTCTCTGCTTCTGCTGAACTGACAGCAATCGTTACCTCCCAATCTCCTCTGCCATAATATCCAAATTAAACGCATGGCTATTGAGTCAAATCCAATTCATAGTGACCATATAGGACAGTGTAGAACTTCCCCTGTGAGTTTACAAAATTATAGCTCTTTTTACAGTAGTATAAAGCTCCATTTTTCTCTCACAGAGCAACCAGTGATTTTGAATGGCTAACATTGCAATTGGCAGTCCAATTCATAACCGTTATGCTACCAGGTCTCTTCAGGAGCTATTTACCCGCTCTCTCTATTTACCTATCCTGTATTCTGTAGAAAAAAAATCACATTTAGAAACCCAACAAGGACACCAAAATAAAACACAGAAAAATGCCAAGCTGAAGAAAAGAGAAGATAATAGAAACTAGGGGGGAAATGGATCTTAAAAGAAAACAAACAATAATATGTTCAATTTTAACCTAAATACATTCGCAGGAATCCATTTTCCAATGCACTCGGTCTGAGGGCAAGACTATTCGTGTCCGTGGCCAACGGCCCAAAGGAATTCACTGGAGACTTAACCAGCGGGGAGAGTCTCAAGTGGATTTTGGGTTCTCACTATAATCCATATCCTTCTTCAAACCAAGCCTTCAGAAATTAAGCTCCAATACAATTCCCTCCTCTGGTCTTGGATTTTCATGATGCATATGGTCTTGTAATCCTCTGGTCTTGGATTTTCATGATGCAATATGGTCTTGTGATCCTTGGTCTTGGATTTTCATGATGCACATGGTCTTGTGATCCTCGGTCCACATGGGCTGTCATGCTCCCTGCAGTGCTTCCGCTGAGGCCCACATAGATGGCTACTTATTTTAAAACAGGCCTTTAAAACCACAGACACTCCTTCTGATAGCCAGGCCCTATCTGATTTCTTCACAATACTTTGTTATAGCTTTAACACCCACGTCTTCAGTGATCATTTTATGAGGACAAGTATTGAGCCAGGCCACATCATAAGAACCAATTGTTTTTAGATTAGGTTTTACAGTTAAATAGCAGTTCAAAATTCATTAATATATCTAAGGTTTATATATATATATAAATATATATAAATATATATATATATCCCTGGTCCATTCCAGAGGCAGCTTTATGAGCTTGTTAAGATAATTTAATTAAAAGACATTTAGTATTTATAATAAATAATAGTTTCATTAATCTATTCAGTAGTATTGACTTTTTTTTTTAAACATTTTATTAGGGGCTCATACAACTGTTATCCCTTGCCAGCCTGGCACCTGTATATAATTCTTAGCTTCACAATTGCAATCAACACCTATACCTTAACCCTATAATCCTGTGAGTTTTTTCCCCTACCTTTGAAAGTTTGTAAGCCAACTGCTTCATG
>NW_022108124.1:22289359-22310386 GCF_000313985.2 Echinops telfairi | reverse complement strand
TTTTGTGATGCACCTTTTCTTTACATAAAACTCTCTCTTATACGTGAGTTGCTGTGGATTTGTTTCTCCAAAGTACCTAGACTAATACAGCATCCAAGTTGAGTAAGCATGATGAAAAGATATAATCCTGACACACAATTTTCTTGATGTTAAATGTGCAGAATTTCCTGCTTTTGTTCAAACAATTGCTTCTTCATCCATGTACAGATTCCACATGAGCACAGTGAAATATTCTAGAATTTTCATTCTTCTTAATCCCCATTTTCTTAACTGTTATTATCCACACAGTTGAATGCCTTTGCAGAGTCAATAAAACCCCAGTAAAGATTTGTCTGATGGCCCATGATTTGAGTCAAGATCCATCTGATGTCAACAATGATATCCCTTGTTTCCCACCCTCTTCTGAAGCGGGCCCAAATCTCTGGCAGCTCTGTGTCAAGCTGCTGCTGCAACTGCTGCTGAACAAACCTCAGCGCATTGCAGCTGCATGCGATATCAATGGTATTGTTCAACATTTGCCGCTTTTCATTGGGTCCCCTTTTCCTTTTTCTGTTTTGAAAGGCACACACATGACTCTTGAGTCAGTTGGCCAGATAGCTTTTTATACAAACAGCTGAGTGGGTTCTTCCAGCCCCTCATCAGCTTGTAAAACATCTCCATGGGATTCCTACCATCCCTAGAGTCTTGCTCCTTGCCCATGCTTTCAATGCAGCCGGGATCTGTCCATTCAGTCCCATTGATTCTTGGTCAGATGCTGACGTGTGGAATGTTGGGCAGTACTCTCCTTGTGCCTCCCTCCCATCTTCCTTTGATGCTTCTGCATCATTCCGTGTCTTTACCACTGGATCTTTCCAGAAGTCAACTCAAGGTTTGGATGTTTTCTTCCGTTCCACTGCTTGATCTACACCGAGTGTGTTCCTTTCTAGCCATCCAACTCCGGATCGTTTCACATTTCGTTACAATAGGAGTTCCAGGAATGGACATTGTCTTTGGTACTATTGATAAAGTTGAGTTTTCCCAAGCTGAAGAAGGGACTAAAAATAGAAGTGAATGAAGAGAAGTTCTATGTAAAATGACCATTCTGTGAACTACATGAGGAAGGCAAGCACGGGAAGCAAATTGAGAAGGAGCACCACAAGGGTCGCGTGAGAATAGGAGACGAAGATGTAAGAACGTGTCTCAGGACAGAAGGAGGGCTCGGCAGTGGTCGTTGCCGTGATAAGCAGGGAACGAGGACTATCAGGGGCTTCAACAAGGCAGGCACCTAGGAGCACAGCCGAGGGAAGCTTCCATGAAAAGATGCACGGTTCCACAGCCCAAGGAGCTAGAGTCCACACATGAGCTGACGGAAATAATGATAAATTAGTAATAAAAGCTAACTAATGAGCGAAAAGTAAAATAATCAACAAATCATTCAATACCACATCCATGCAATGCTGCTAATAATCTCGTTTTAGCCCTGTTAGCTCAAACGCCTTAATGTCATAGATAAACAGGATACAATAATATTTCCCCGATAAAAAATGACAAAAATATGTAATGTGTACTGCATCCATTATGTGTGGTACATTAGTCAAAATTATGTAAAACAGGTGCAGCCCAAACAAATGGAAACTGGCATCTCCAGACTATATAGTAATACAGAGTTAGAAAGAAGGGAGCGTGCCGCCTCCTCGTCTGAAGCGCTCGTTGACTGTGCTTCCTTCGTCTTATTTCCGTGTCGTAGCCGGAAGGCTGAGGAAAAGTCACCATCACTGAAAATGTGAGCCAGAGATGGAGCTCCAATATGTCAGCAGGAAATTTGTGAAGTCCAAACAAGCATTTTTGAGAAGGCAAGACAAACCTGCGTTTTTCCTTTTTTCATTTCAACAAATAAATCATTCAGACGGCTCTATGCTTAGCCTTTTTCAATGAGCCTAATGCTAATATACAATTTGAAACATAGCTATTTGTTATTTCTTAAAACACATGTATGATGGCTGTAACAACAGGGGCAGCAGCAACAAACTAAAGAACGAAAAGAAAACAGTGCCCGGAACTGTATGAAACTACATCTGGAAAATGAGATTTTGCCAAGTTTAGAACCCATCTGACCTCTTTGAACTGCCTTTAAATCATGGTGGAGAATTGCATTTGTTTATCCTTATAAAAGTATGATTTCCTGTTTAAGAAAAAAGCTTCAAAAAGCCAAACATATCTCAGCTATTAGGTAGGTAGTGCCATAAGCAACTTTTTCATGCGTTCTAAATGAATTCCTTCCAATCATACTGATGTTACTTTCTCTAAAAGAAAAAATTTTAAAAATTAGAAGGTTTTAAAATAAGAGAACACATTAACAAAACATCTTTCAAATTGTAATACCAATAACATCGGAATAGACATCTTGGAAACAGGATGCATGGATCTCTGATCATTCAAAACAGAACATGCCTTGCTACATGTTCTACAACTACCATTCAGAACTTTGAACCGGTTCATTCTAATGCTAGTCCCTGCTGAGGATTTGCATTTCCACTTCAAATACACTGAATCTGAATTGGAAACCCTGCTACCATCTTGTACTAAGATGATACAGTGTTCTGAACACACAACTCTCTCTCCCTGCCATTGAGTGGATTCCAACCCAAACAGCCTATACGACTGACAAAACCTGTCCCTTAAGGTATCAAAGGCTTTCAAATCTTTACTGGTTTTGAACTGCTGACCTTGCAGGTAGCAGCCAACTCATCGCAGTCCCCCCCTCTCAGGGCTCCTTTACAGTATTCTTAATGAATTCAAGAGGCTTGTGGCATTTGAGGATTTCACACTAAGGTTCTACTTTCTTCAACTCTACTGAAAGGTCAATGGCGTACAGTAAGGACTCAGTTTGCCACAGCACAAAAGTCACTCTGGAAACAAATTCCTGATCTCGCAGCACCGTGAACTTTGTGGTTTTCTACTCTTCTCGTGGCAGTGAAACCCAAGGCGTGACCCTAGTTGGCCCTTTGACAAAAGCATCTACGGAGAAAGAGAAACGTCACTTAAGATTTTAGTAAAATGCTAGCAAGAATTACAGTAAACGCAAAAGGAGATGACGCCTTCTACATGTCTATAACTTGCAAACTCAAAACATGTTTTTAGGAAGACCCATTCCTGGAAGTCCACAGCCTTCTAGCATTCAATATCTTCATGGGCGTCGCTAAATGACATCAGAGTTTCAATAGAAAAGAAATGAATGTCAAATACTGCCATGTAAAGTCAGTCCTTTTACCATGAGACTCCAGCCATCAACAGCCACTAACATTCACTGGGAGTTCAGTGTAATCCGCATAGTGGGGCAATGGGACAGGCCCAGGAAACCAGTTGCAGGCAGATGGGCTCGGACTCTGGGAACCCGGTGTGTCAGAGTTGAACTGTCTCCGCAGAATTTTCAGTGGCTGGTTTCCTAGAAGCAGATGGACCAAGGCTTTGAAAGAGGTTCTGTGTGGCCTTGAAGTGCCAATTTTGGGGTCAGCAGCTGAGGGCATTCACTGTTCCGCATATGGCTATAAAACAATTGAAAAAGTGCATGACTGATAAGGCTCAATGTTTACCTCTGGGACTATGCTACTTTTTCATGTTTGACAAAGTGTCTTCTTCCGTCTCCCTAAACTGATAAATATGGTTAGATTTGCTAATTAATGAATAGCTATCTTGCTGGAAAGACGTCATATACTTTTAAAAGTTCTGGGTGTAGTTCAGACTACTCAGTTACTATCAAAATTTTTTTCCTTGTTTAGCGGCAGTGATGTGTTTATTTTGAAAATTCAACATGAGATGATATATGAAAATAACTGAGTTTAAATACACGGATCTGGCAGTGAATGTAAGTGAATGTAATTTAATAGGACATCGCCCCAAATAAACCTGAAAACAAGTCTTGGAGTTCCATCAAGGAAGCGATACTTGAAATAACACAATCTGAATTAAACCACTGAAATTATTTTTAAATGGTATTTACCTAGCAAGGAGAGAGACAAAGGCTGATTCAACTTAGAAACGTCCTGTATTTTGCAGCAATGGTGTCGTGATCCTTCTAGCAAAGCGGTGATCAGTCTGATGCCACTTTGAGCTTGCTGTGCATCAGCGCTGAAAGGAAGTGGTGGGCGGAGCGAGTGGAAGACAGGGGCATACAGAAGGATGCTCCCTGATGACGCAGCTAAGAAGGGGGGAAAGGTTGACTATGACCCAATTACCACAGATAACCAGCTACATAATAACTGTGCGGGCCGCGTGCCAAAAGAGAGATGACGTGTGCAGACAGTCTCTAGAATTCCTTTCGCCTTCCTTCTCCGGCGAAGCCGGCCCACTGTACTCATCTCACGTGATCCATCAGCGCTTCGCCGATGCTCATGGGTCTTGATAGAACACATAATAACACCGTGCTTCTCATATTTGTTTTTTCTATGGGTCATCCATTTATAAAAGGCTAAGCGAGGCATTGTCCATGCAGACAACGTTTCGATGCCGTCATTTCGTTGGCATTCAGAGACAGTCAGGTAACGCCGCTCCAGGCGCAGATCGGCCTTTCCTCATCAGCTGGTCTACCGTTGGGTTGAATTCAAAGATTCAGAGACATCGTCAGGGACCTGGAGGTTGCTCAGCATGATTCGTAGTAGACAGTCATATTTAAAAAGTAACAATATCAAGTTGAGATGAAGGAAATTTAACCTTGGCATTGCATGACAGTGTAATTGAACACTAATTAAATCCCTCTCACTTACATATGAACAGAACGTATTTATAATGTTCACATGAATCAGCTGACAAACAATTCTTGGACATCCTGAAAACAAGGTAAAGGTCTCCCAAGGTGGTGAACATGGTTAAGAATGTGACCTGGAAGATTGGCAGTTCAAACACCCACAAACGCACCACGGAAGAAAGGCCAGGAGATCTGCTTCCCAAGGTCACAGCCTGGAAGTCTCGGGGACAGGTCGCCCGGCACCGCGGGGCTCAGCAGCAATGGCCTGATAGCAGCTGGCCTCTTATACCAATGCACTGATGACCCCACAGTTAAAACTCAACCTTTGACCTCCGTGTTTTAAGATTTTGTAACCCAAAGAGAATATAAATAGATGAAAGACCCATTTCGGCTTTATGTATTTATGGTTGCGTTTGTTACATGATTGAACGTTTAACTTTTTGGGTGCTTGACTGATAAAAAGAATTGATGCTTCAGGAAGGAAGCGGTTTTATTATTTCTGTGTCTGCAATGGATAGCACATGACCAAGCACACACCAAAAAATGGTAGAAAGAAGAAATGGAAAGAAGAAACAGGGTGAGCTAGAGGAAGAAGAGATCAAGCATTGTATCAGGAAAAAAGTGATTAATCATACCACAACCTGCTGTCAGATTCTATTTTGAAAACTTAATTTGTGGAATTATATTCCAATGTATTCTGCATCCCATGAGGAGTCAAATGAGAAAAATTGTGTCTGGGTGTGTACAGGACTTCATAATTTACACAACTCTTACGTAGTTGTTTGATCTTCATGGTATACCCATGAGACAGAATTCATTTTCTGCCCTATCTTTAAAAAAATTAGAATATAAAAACAGCTAAATGAAATTAAATGGCTCTCCCAAATGCACTCAGATAACAAATAGTCGAGCCTAGAATCAAAATAAGATCTAATATTATAAACTTATCAAGAGAATACTTTATGTCTAATCTTATTAAATTAATTGTATATAACATGATGCAATCCTAAAGAAAAACCCTAGTGTTTGTGTGCCATGAAAACCCATGTGCTATGCAAACGTTCTCCTACCTATTAACCATTAATAACAATAAGTCAAAGCAAACAACAAGGAAATCCATCACTGGTGAGCTAATTCAGACAGACAGCTAATATATACTGACGGGTGTAGTGGGCTACGCATTGAGCTGAGAACCTTAAGGCCAGCAGTTCAAACCCATTAGTTACTCTGAAGAAGAAAGACAGGCTGTTTGCATCTATGAAAATTTAGTCTCACCCAAAGGGGCAGTCGTTCCACTGTGCCCTACAAGGTTACTATGAGTTAGAATTGACTCTATGATCATGCTTGACGTGAGATTGACCTATGGAATGATATGATATAAGTATTAGCTCCCAATAAAATAGTTTTGGAGAAGGAAAAAAACCCTAAAATGTCATCTAATGTTGCAAACATTTTAAAAATTATCTTCAGCAAAATTTTACTTGCTTGTGATATTACTGTTATTGTTCTTTACTATTCACATTCTGTTGGGTCACCTTAAATTGAAATAAGATCAACTATAGATCACTTCTAATCTACTGGGCAGGAAGCTGTACTCCAAATGTCTCGCTTTAGACAGTGGGTGCTTCCAGTCCTGCAGCATCACTGTTTTAGATACTTTAATTGATATTTCATCAAATCCTGGGGTCTTGACTTTTGTGAATGCCTTCAGTGTAGATTGAACGTCTTCTTCCACTACCATTAGTTTTTGATCATGTGCTCCCTCTTGAAAGGATACAGTGAATCTATGTATTTCTCCCATCTTCTTTTGAGGCATCCTGCACCATCCGTACTTTGCCCATGTCATTCTTCAATCTTAAAACTCATGCCTTACGTTTCTGTTGTTTGGGTTTTTTTCACTTCTTTGAGCATGAGATATGGTGAGCGTATTCTTCCATTTTGATTTACAAATGCAGACCTTTGCACGTTTCATTATAATGCTTTGCTTCACCTTAAGCTAACTTGTGAAATTTTCTGTTAGGCTCTTTTATTTTGCCCCACTCCCACCTCCCCACCCCCCATTTCATTTAGCTACTCTACACTTAAAGGCAAGTTTCAGAGACTCGGGGCATTCACTTTGTTGTTCTTTGCTCTCCTTTCTTTTTAATGGCTTTTGTCTTTTTCACATTTGACGTTCTTGATGTCATCTCAAGCTCGTCTGGTCTTTGGTCATTAGCGTGAAATCTGTTCTCAGGCACACGGTTTCTAAATTCAGGTGCTGTAAGCTCTAGGTAGTATTTTGACTCTCGTAAACTTGCTATAATGCTCTTCAGCTTCAACTTGAACTTGCACTCAAGTAAGTGGTGGTCTGGTTGCACGATTGACCCCAGGTCTTGTTTTAACTGATGATGTGTACATTGGATATGTTATCGGGAGAGCCTCTGGGGAAGGGCTTGGTAAAGTAGAGGGTCCACAGGAAGAGGATGACGCTCAGCAGGGTGGCTTGACATGGGGGCTGCACCGGGGACTCCCTGGTGGGACGGTGCAGGATCGGGCAGTGTGTTGTTCTTTAGGTGGCTGTGAGTTGGAGCCAATTCAAGGGACCTTCACAACAACTACAAGCTCCAGGATTATTTTCATGCCTAATATGTATCCTTTACCACTGTCTACAGGCAGGCACCAAGGGTAGATACGTTCTGAGGAAATGTTTGTCATATTTTAATTTCAGCTGCGAATGGCTCCAGAGCTTTGGAGATGGGGCTCAGAGGAGTAGAGTGAGTTATAACTATGAAGTCTACGGTTGAGGTGGGAGGGGAGCAGTTCTAGGGGCCTAAGTGACCCTCAGCAGCGCCTGGTGAACTGCCTCCACGGGACCCTGATCCCGCCTCCAGTGTTGCTGATCCGTTTAAGAAAAAAGAGGAGCTGCTACCAAGGATGCAAATAGAAAGAAAATGTTTTGAAAATGATGATGGCAGCATATGTACAAATGTGCTTAATACAATGGATGTATGGATTGCCATAAGAGCTCTAAGAACCCCCAATAAAATGATTTATAAAAATAAATAAAACAACTATGAATTAAAAAAAGAAAACAACATCTTCAAAATTGTTTTTTTGCCTTGACTTTGGAACTACTACATTATTTGGTTTTCATCTTTCCTTTCAATGTCTATGATTCTTGAGTTGATTTATCTTTTCTAGTTTTGCACTTTAAAAATCTCATTTATTTAAAAAAAAAAAAAAGAATCATCTAAGGCTTAGGTCCTGACCCTTTGTCCTCCATTTGCTTCGATGCCATTTGGTAAACCTGCACAATCTAAAGGGTTTTCACTAGAATTTCATGGTATTATGCGCTAGCTAATTCCCTATTAGTCTATTTCAATTAGATGTCCCTGATTTGTTGCATGTTAAATATGAACAAAATCTGAAATAGTGCATTTTCTCTAAACTGACTTTATATCACAAATGTTCTATATGTTCCGTGGATTAATCTTTAATGTCTGTCTCTTTGTTCTGCAACCTAACCCCTTCATTTATTTAGAATGCACTCCAATGAATAAACCATGTGATATTATTCTTATGTCGTGTTCTATTCTGGAAGCAAATAATTATTTCTAAATCTTTCAAATAAAAAGACGAACTAAGATCTGATTGTATTTCATTCAAATATGATTACGAAATTAATACTTTTAAAAATTAACCAAAAAAGGATCAGTTGAAGAATGGGCAAGGGACATGTTTCAATTTGTATTTTATCTTTCGGGTTCTCAGAGTCTTCGATCTATGTTGACAATCTAGTAAAGAAGCAAAAATCCATATCCTAGTGGCCTCAAAACCTTGGTGATGCTCCCAGGTAAGCATCAGCCTGCCAACTCTAAGCTCAGTGGTCCCGGCGGTCACCAGTAAGAGAAAGATGAGGCTGTCTCCTCCCACAAAGACGTACAACGTCAGAAGCCCTCAAGAGGGTCGTCATGAGTCAGAAAGAATGTAATGGCTTTGGGTTTATGTACACTGATCAAAATCAACTTCTGAAAAACACTGAAATCATAACACTGAAAATCCTTGTAATCTCTGTAGCTACTTGACTAGAATAATCCAGCTATTGCTAAATGTATTTTCAAAGTTATAATTAATGAATATCATTGAGGCTTAAGTGGAAGACATAGAATCGCTTTGATAAAACAATTTGATTAGTATTCACCATCTCAAATCAAACTCATTGTGTCCACTAGATCCCAACGCTTAGAAAGCATACAAAAAAAGAATAGAAATGCTCCACATGACTTCCAAGGCTCTAAAGCCTTATGGAAAGAGACAGCCACACCTTTCCCATGCAGGGTGAGCTGGCACTGTTGGCGAGCAATTGAGAGCCTAACCAGGGCTCCTTCGCCATCTCAATTTGTGTCCAATTATTGACAGCAGGTTGAGCTCTGAGCTCTGCCATTCCTGAAGAGATTTTATAGTTGAAGGCTTACTGCTTAATGGAGCAGGTATTCATTGCAAGATAGGCCACAATCAAGTTCAATGCCTTTGGGATCAAAAGGACTAATTGTGGAAGTGCAGTGTCCTCCTCTGCAAACTGAGGTGTGAAGCGAAATAAGCCGTGGTGCATCGCCTAGCTCGTGGATGGTCCGCCTCTCAATCTGGCTCTTAGATTGGTCTCCCCCAAACAGACCAGCGACTGAACGGGGATAAAAGAAGCAAATGAGTTGGAAAATGCATTTCTTGAAAGTTGAACCATGCGTTCTCAGGGTAGAGCTCTTTGGCGCCCTTCCAAAGAGGCTCTAGAGAGATTAGGTACCACGGTCGTCTTGTGGTCTCAAGCTACCTGCTTTTAGAACTGTTCTTGAGGACTCAGCGGGGGAATGTACTTTTGTATATTTTAAAATTTGTCATCAACTTGAGGATATATTCAATTAAGGTGTCATGTCTCATCTCAAGTGGAAAAACAAAGGTAAAAAGCCTATTGGTACAATAGCATTTAACAGCTGATAATAGTGTTTCTGCCTGATTTGGTGTAATTACCCCGATTGAACATGCTCAGCTTCAGAATTATAGGCAACCATTAATTATCTGTTCCCTATCCCAAAGTGTGCATGTGTGTGTGTATGTGTGTGCGTGCAGATATATATATCTGAGTTTTTAGGGTTAAGGGTCAAAAGAAAGTACAGCACTTTTGCTTTATTTAAACTTTTGATTTATGATATATTTTGAAAGGCTTCTGAGAGGCCAGTAATGTGTAACAGCACTAATTTTAGTTCATATGAAATAAGAAGGGAAAATGCCAAATTATCATCACCAATTGTGTGGACCTCAATGATTTCTGCAAATGAGCATTCATTTTGCAATCCCATTTTAATACAACGTTTCCCCATCGTCATTCTACCTGTAAATAACGCCTAGGCCTATTAAAATGTGATGTCTTCAACAAAGGGTACAGGGATTTGCTCCGTTCCGAACCACCCACTGGCATAAGAGTCTGACAGAGAAAGGCATAAAGGGGAAAGAAACGTAAAATGAATCTGCGCTGTACGTCTGAACGACTGTAGCCCCTTCTGGCATTTTCTCTAAAGACTGCAGTAAAGATTTAAATTGTTGCTCAATTATTGTAAATGCCAGGCTCATATTTCACTGGCGGCAACAATAGCCTAGATAAGCGAACGTGGCTGCACACCATCACACACGTTTCAGGCTTCTCCAGTTGGTGCTACTGATCTTCTGGGACAGCCAATGTCCCAAAGGGCACCCTTTTGTGTTACTTTCCATTCAGGATCCTCCAGGGCAAGTGTGCAGATTGCATCTTGCATAAAAGTGCCTTGATAAGGAAGCCTACAGTGGGGGCTTAAGGCATCTAGATTTTAGAGCCCTGGTACTGCTATAGAAGAAGCATTGGTCTGCCAACCACAAGGTTGGCAGTTCAAACCCACCAGCCGCACCTTGGGAGAAAATTAGATTGCCTGTTCCTGGAAAGATTTACAGCCTCTCAGAAGCCCTCTACAGGGACTCGATTGAGTTAAAATTGCCTTGCAGGTGAGTTTAGTCTTGGTTTACAGTGGCTTAAGAGAACTCCGTCAGTGCATTGTTAATGCTCTATTGCTAACTGCTAATTGAGAAGTTGGGGGTTCTAATCTACCAGCTAGACTTTAGGAGCAAGATGCGACTTTCTGCTGCCAGCAAGATTTCATGGCCTTGGAAACGGAAGAGGCCATCCTATTTTGTCCTTTGGGGTCACTTGAAGACGGACTCAACTCCATGACGTTGGTTTTGTAGGCTTGTTTGCTTGTTGAATAGTCACAATTGCTAGACGGAATGCTACTTTCACACACCATGTTCCATGTACTCTTCATAGCCAACAAAGAAAGACTTTTATCATGATATTTTATATAAATTAACTGAGCTTTGAAAACCAAAATACTTCTTGCTAAGATTCGCACTGTATTTTCAGATCTCAAATTTAAATGCACGTCGATCTGATGTGCAATTTGAGTGTGTAAATTATCTTCTTTACATAAATATTTGAAGTAATTTTATGATTTGGAGGAATTGCAAGGCAATGATTGAGGAGCCTTACTGGCACAATGGTTAAGCACCTGACTGCTCATTGACAAGATCAGTGGCTCAAATACACCCCCCAACTAGCATCACATAAACAATAATGACAACAGCAACAGCCCTAAGAATCTGTTATATAAAGATAATGAGCTAGAAAGGCTGTTCTCCTCTGCCGGGGAGTCACTAACAACAATGTGTGACTGAGTCCAAAGGAAGTGCATTGCTTTTTCTGACAATAACTCTAATAGTACAAGTAAGGCATTTAAGTCATTTTTAATTTGTGAAATTCAGTGTCATCAGAAATTATGACACCTAACACTGAATACACATATTTTACTGCGATTTTCTGTAAAATGACATCATTCTGTAATAAGAAGAAAAGTTCATTAAAACAGAATACAAAGAAAACAAAACAAATGACTTTTTATATTTAAATATAACATATTTTATATTGCATGACCATCTGTTTTTACCTTGATTGGCCAACTATTTTGGCAAGAATACCAAATGGAGGAGAAAATACAAGAGATTCTATTAGTCTGTTACTGTATTCATTTATATAACATTTGCAAAATGCTTTTGTCACATTGTCTAAGTTCTTTCCGTTTTAAAGATCAGTTATTTCTAAAAGGTGGTGCAGGTAATCTAGTCCAAACAGTATCTATTTTATCAAAAATATTTCTGGCTGCTTCTGAAACCTCATCAGACTATGAAATTGAATTAATCATTCTAATAAAGACTGTACTTCATTAGAAATGATTCCTAACAAAAACTTTAAGAATTTCACTAATTTGACTTTGACTGAACATCTGGCATTGGCCAATGCAACACAACTGCAAGTAAGTTATATTGCTGAATCTTCTTGTTC
The DNA here is from genome assembly GCF_000313985.2 of Echinops telfairi. NCBI lineage: Eukaryota > Metazoa > Chordata > Mammalia > Afrosoricida > Tenrecidae > Echinops > Echinops telfairi. The sequence continues at coordinate 22,298,264 of NW_022108124.1, read as the reverse complement.
TAGGAGGTCAAAAGGGTAATGTGAATATAACCAAACTGGATTTGTTGGTGAAGTTTAGGAGTGAGTGAGCCGCACTCGCTAGGCAAGGGAACCTCCCTCTAGCTGCAGAGGTGTTTTTGACTTGCTTACTTATTTCCAGAAGTTTAAAAGAAAAGTAAGATTTTACTTGTGATGATTGATGATTTCTGTCAACTTGGATTGTTGATCAGACACGAGGATAGTTGCTTCTTGCTATACTTGTGGCCAACTGACTTAATCACAAGTCTACTTGGCCGCAAGTGCACCAAGGAAGCCTGGTGACAGTAGGCTATGCGTTGGGTTGCCAACTACAAGGTTAGCAGTTCAGACCCATCAGCTTCCTCTGTGAGAGAAAGATGAAGCGTTTTGTTCCCGCAAAGGTTTATAGCCTTGCAAACACACAGGGGAAATAGATCACTGTCTATGGAGGCACAATGACTTAGTGGCAGTGATGTTTTTGCCAAGTGAAGCAGATCATTCCATAATATGAATGGATTTCAGTCAATTAGCTGATGGGCATAAGAGCGAAATGGGAGTTTCTCCCAAAACACTCACCTCCACCGAGTTGTTGACGACTGAGAGCGATCCTATTGGACAGGACAGAGCGGTCCCTGTGGGTGTGTGAGACTGTAACTTGTTGTGGCAGTACAAAGCCCCGTCCTTCTCCCACAGAGCGGCAGGTGCTATCGAAGTGCAGAACTTGGGGATTGCAGCCCAATTTGTAACCACAGGGCTCACGGAAGTTTCCTTAGGGCATGTTATGTCTCAAGAAGATAGACATTCTCCAGAACTCCCTCATTCTTTACTCTTTCTATTTCCTGACCTACAGATTTGGGCCCACAAGCCTTCAGGAGTCTCCATCCTATCACGTGGCAAAGGCATTTTGGATTTTCCAGCACTTCACTACTCACAAGAGCCAATTCCTTAATGTAAGTCAGTTTTTTACTCTCTCTTTCTGTTATATATAACTATATACTATTTTATTATATATTGTATATAGTTGATTGTTTATATTATATATTTATATAATATAATATATGGTAGACATATACTAGGGCTCCAAAAATTATGTAGAAATGTGGAATTGAAAAAATATTATTTTTCTGAGAACGTTTTGAAGTCTCCTCCTGTGTATGTGTGTGAATATATAATGTTACTAGTTAAAATAAGTAAAAAATGAAGTCACTACTTAAAAATAAGAATATTTTAAGGGCCCCTAATGACCCTGAAAGCATTGCCATGGTGAGACATATGATAAAAGATAAGTGGAACCCCAGTAGAAAGAATGCCGTGCTTGGTACAGTGGAGGGTCAGCAAAAAAGAAGACACTTAATTAGATGGATTGACACAGTGGTGCGACAACAGGCTAAAATATACCAACAGTTATGAAGATGGTGCAGGATAAAAGTGCTTCATTCTATTGTACGAAGGGTCGCAGGGACTCGGAACCAACCCCATGGTATGTAATAACAGCAACAAAAGAAAGAAATCAAAAGGGAAGAAGAAATTTAAGATGAAGCTCTCCAGGGAGGTTTCTGATGATTTTAGATAAAGAATCTCGATCTGACCCCACCACACTGAGGCAAAACACTAAGGGCATGCAGCAGAACAGCAAGGGGAGCAGAGCAAGGAAGTCCCGAGGGAGTACCAAATATAGACTTTGGGGCCAGGGTGTGGCACCACATCCGACTCCACTGGAAAACACTCCTAAAAGTCAACAAACAGACCTTGGACTATTTACAGGCTTTTCTTTTTGTTGTTAGTATTGTTGTTGTTTTGTTTTCTTTTGTTGCTTTTTTTTGCCCTATCTTGCTTTTGTACATATTATTATCTCTGCAGGTCTATCTAGATAAGATAGGTGGGATAAACAATCTGAAGGAGAAAACAATGGGACCTACAGTTCGGGGGTGGGGGGTGGGAGATGGTGGGGAGGGGGAAATAGGAGATAGGGAGGTGGGGAAAAGGACGTGGTGTTAACAAATCCAGGGAGAAGGGGAACAACAAGTGATCCAAAATCAGTGGCGAGGAGGATGTAAGAGGCCTGGTAGGGCTTGATGAAGGGCAATATAACCAAAAGGAATTACTGAAACTCAAATGAAGGCTGAGCATGATAGTGGGACAAGAGGAAACTAAAAGGAAATAGAGGAAAGAACTAGGAGGCAAAGGGCATTTACAGAGGTCTAAATATAGACATGTACTTATGTAAATATATTTATATATGATGATGGGGAAATAGATCTATGTGCACATATTTATAGGTTAACTATTAAGGTCACAGATGGACATTGGGCCTCTACTCAAGTACTCCCTCAATACAAGAACACTTTGATCTGTTAAACTGACATTCCATGATGCTCACCTGAAACGATCTCTGAAGACAAAGCAGGTGCATAAGTAAATGTGGTGAAGAAAGCTGATGGTGCCCAGCTATCAAACAATATAGCATCTGGGGTACATGGAAGAAACACACCAGCCTGAGTGATCACAAGGTGTCGAAGGGATCAGGCATCAGTCAGAAAAGACAAAAAAAAATCATACTGTGAATGAGAGGAAGTGCAGAGTGAGGACCCAAAGCCCATCTGTAGGCAACTGGACAACCCTTTACAGAAGGGTTGCAGGGAAGGAGATGAGCCAGTCAAGGTGCAGTATAGCAATGATGAAACATACAACTTTCCTCTAGTTCTTAAATGCTTGCTCCCCCTCCTATCATGATCCCAATTCTACCTTACAAATCTGGCTAGACCAGAGGATGTACACTGGTACAGATAGAAACTGGAAACACAGGGAATACAGGGAGGTGAATCCTTCAGGACCAGTGGTGAGAGTGGTGATACCAGGAGGGTGAAGAGAAGGTAGGGTAGAAAGGAGGAACCAATTACAAAGATCAACATATAACTCCCTCCCTGGGGATGGACAACAGAAAAGTAGGTGAAGGGAGACATCAGACAGTGTAAGACACGACAAAATAATAATAATTTATAAATCATCAAGGGTTCATGAGGGAGAGAGTTGGGAGGGAGGGGAAAATGAGGAGCTGATACCAAGGGCTCAGTAGAAAGCAAATGTTTTGAGAATAATGATGGAAACAAATATACAAATGTGCTTGACACAATGGGTGGATGTATGGATTGTGATAAGAGTTGTACAAGTCCCCAATAAAATGATTTTTTTTTAAGTGGAAGGAAGTATACATAAACGAATATTGAAGACAAATACAAGTTCATGACAGAATTACTGAAAGGTATAAAAGGGCGAGTTATGAATGAGGTGAGCTTGATATAAACCTGTTAATTCAAACAAGAGTATAAACGGCTTTTATAAAACATGTTGAAAGCTAGAAGTAGCTGGAGAAAAATAGCCAGTCTCCCATATTTGTGTATGCCAATGTAACATCATGCTTATATTAGTATTTTCCAGTCATCATTGTAAAATATGTCTACTAGTGAAATACGGATATATTGGTGGATGATGAACAATAACCAGTGCTTCTGCATACATTCATGCTTTAGGAACTACCATAAAAGTAATACTGAAACCATCCAGTCTATTAGTGAGGGACAGTTTCAATTTAAGTAAGGCTACTAAAGAGGTAAATTTTGGGGAATATGAACATTATCTGAATCCTGATACTCCTGTTAATATATCTTGAGCTCTTGAATAACTCATTGGCACTCTCTGTAAAAGGAGTGGCAATAACTCATGATGGGGGTAGGGAGGTGAGTCCGAGACTACCTAATAGCAAACACTGGCTATGGAGCCTATGCATGTGTCTATGCATTGGACAATAAATCACTTAATCTATTATTAAGAATCTAGAAGTCCGTGAAGGCAAAAGATGTGGGCAGATAATTTATTATGGTTTCATTTCCAATGGCAAACCCAAACATTTAGGAATTAAATACATATCTGGGGAAAATGGAAATAATAAAAGAGTTATTTTGAATTTAACCTAATCAAATCTCAGTGTTATGGGTTGAGTTGTTACTCCCATCATCCCCGCCAGAATGCATTGAAATAGTAACCCCTGTAACATGAAATATGACACTGTTTGGGGGGGAAGCTGCTTCTGTTATGCTAATGAGGGCATATAGGAGTCAAGTGGATCCTACACCTAATTTTTCCTAAATCATTAAAATAAAGAAGCTGAATAAATACAAAGACACATACTTTAAAGAAAGATGGATGCCAAGGAACACCACAGGATGCCAAGGAATTCCTAATAACTCCCAAATATATTAACATGGAAGGACCTTCCTTTTGTAGGGATGCCCAAATATAGACTTCTAGCCTCTAAAATATCAGACAATAAATATTTGTTTTTTAGAGCTACCCCTTTGTTGTCTTTGGTTAAAGAAGTACTATGTAGCCAAGACACTCAGGGAAAATATAATTAACAAATATAATCATGGAACCACTATGGGTCATAACTGATGCATTGTGACAGTGATCCAGAAATCTAAGATACAGAATATATATTTCAGTTTGGTGAAGATAGAATACAGATGTGACTACTAGGCATTTAGAGGTCGATTCACATCATAATTCAAGAGTAAAACATGAAATATAAGGCTAATGAAGACTTTCAACAGTGTGGCCATTACATAATCGGGTGTCAATTTGGGATTTGAGAGGATTAAAAGTGAAGGGATGAGTTTGTCAACTGGGTCAAAGCCAATGAGGCCTAAGTGTGGGCATGGCCTTCTAAGAACTCTGGAAACGCCTATATTCCCTCCTTGGAGGCAGAAGACACTTTTCTCTCTTTCTGCTCACTCCTTGAGAGGCGCTATACTAACAAGACACGTGGAGCTATACCCTGGGAGCTGGAGAAGCCACATGGACCTACCCTGATGCAATCAGACCTCTGGAGCCTCAGAAGCCAAATAGAGACCCCTGCCAGCACTGAGATGCTTACAACACCTCTGGATCCACAAGACTTCCAACCCACTGGCCTGTGATTCTCCTGCATTTGGCATCATTGCATGCATTTCATGAGTCTGAAGAAGATTGTACAGAGTGGTATCAGACACATGGGCTAATACTGGACTTATAGAATTGATCTAGACTGGGCTGAGACGTTTTCTCAATACTCAATTGCTCTTGTATATAAACCCCTTTCTCTTATACATATCAATGTCTATGAATTTGTTTCTCTAGTCTAGCCAGACTAAAACAAACAAGAAATTGTTTTCTTTAAAACAAATTACGGATTAATTTGATAAAATTGGGCAACAAAGAAAAATTATATAGAACTGAATCACAGCAAACAATATGCTAAGGCATTGGTCTCAACCTGTGGGTTGCGGCCCCTTACAACCCTTTCACAGGGGTCACCTAAGACCATCAGAAAAGATATTTCCAATGGTCTTAGGAGCCAAGACACCGCTCCTCTATCCATCTCCAGGCAGATCTGCCCACTTGCAGATATGCCCACATGTGAGTACCCGGTGTGAAGGCTGTTACCCATGCTACACCATGCTTCAAGACAAAACTTCATTTATTTGTAGTTAGAAATAAATATTTCACCATATGTAATTACAAATTGGTTTTGTGATTAATCACTATGCCTTAATTATGCTCAATTTGTAGCAATGAAAATACATCCTGCATATCAGATAGTTACATTATGATTCATTACAGTAGCAAAATTACAGTTATTTGTATGGAACATTAATAATTTTAAAACACTTTTCACATTCTGTTAAGACACCTTTCCTTGGAACGAACAAAATATGGATCTCTTCTAATTAGGTGACGAGGCAGCTGCCTTTCAAACGTCTTAGCATAAAGGAGTTTGTGCTTCATCAACTTGCAGACATCTTTCCATCAGTTTTCCTTTCATTCCTGGAGCCTTGGTGGCTTCGTGGTTTGTTTGTTTTGTGTGTGTGTTTTTCTAATGACTTCAATGTAGCTTGTGTTTCTTCTTTCAATATCACTGCTTCTTGATCATATGGGATATCTTGAAATGATTGTAGGTTGACCAATTATTTTTTGGTACAGTGACTGAATTCCTTCCATCTTCTGATGCTTCCTGAATCACTCAACACTTTGCCGATAGAATTCTTCAATATTGTAACACAAGGCTCGAATTCTGTTGTGGTAACCTATTAACTTCCTAATAAACCCCCATAATTGTGGGTATTGTCTGTGAATTCTGCGTAGCCATTGTAACAGATTCCTGAATCAGCCAATAAGAAAAGTGCCCCGGGAGGAGCGGCTGTTTCAGAAAGGACTGAAAGGGAGGGGAGCGTGGATGCGGCTGTGGATCCTGCCTGCGGCCGTCGGCTCGGGTGAGCAGAGTTGGGTCTCCTTCTCCTCATGCAGCCCAAGGAGCTCCCGCATGGCTGCACCACTACCACTGTCCCAGATGCACAAGACCCTCTTCAAGGGCTGAACGGTGAAGACATCATTTTGAGGACTCAGGTGTACCTGACCCAAGGCACTGTGTTTTCAACCACTTTCTACATATGTGAACGTTGAACAATGAGTAGGTAATATCAAAGGAACATTGATGCATTTGGTTTATTGTGTTGGCAGATAAATAAAAGTCCTCTGGATTGCCAGAGGAGCAATGGAATATCTCTCTAGAAATACACCCAGAGTACTTAGAAGCACTTCTAATATTCCTTACTCCGAAAGAGTGGGAATGCATCAGGGAGAAGGAACAGGTTGTCCACTTCTGATGGGAACACTGTCTTGTGTATTTTGGACATATTTCAGGAGAGATTAATCACTGGGATGACATCATGCTTGGCTAAACAGAATGAAAAAGAAGGGTATTCTCAATGATATAGATTGGCCTATTGGCTGCAGCAATGAGCTTAACATAACAACTTTGAGGATGTCCCGTGACTGAGCAGGGTTTCTGTTGTAAGGGAAACCAGCTGAAGGGCATCTAACAATGAGAAACATAGACTACCGTCGTCAGATTGTTGTCCTATGCTGGCTCACATGTGGCTGTGATGCTCGAAGCTGTGCCCCTGGGGTTGCCAATAAGAACAGCATTGTGAACAGGTATCTGTGCAGCTCCCAGATTGAGACCATATTAGGAAGAAGGAATTTGTTGTCCACTTCTGAGGGATTAGCCCTGGAAACCCATATGAATAGCAGTAGAACAGTGTCTGGTCCAGAACCAGAAGATGAGCCCCTGGGGTTGAAGACTCAGAATGTGACTAGGAGAAGCTGCGTCCTCAATCATGTGGGTCCCAAAGGCACGGATGGACGAAAGCTTTGCTAGTGGGACACTATCAAAACGAGAAGATCTACAAACAGTTACGAATGATCAAAATATAGAATGTAGAAGTTGTTAAACCCGAAATGAAAAGCATGAAGATGTAGATCCTACACATCGGTGTGCTGAGATGGCCCAGCCTTGGCCACGTTGAGCCGGACCAGCAGAGCTCAATGTGTGGGTTGCCACCCCTTGGGCCACTGAAATGCAAAATCTCGAAGCAGAAGAAGGATCAGCCATTGGAAAGGGCCTTCATGGTAGAAATGAAGCTGGAGATCAAATTGCAGAATTTTGAAAAGACAAATTATTTCTTCATGGCAAATGTTTTTCAATAATATAAGTGGTGGCTAGTCACGTGAACCTATCCAGATGGAATATACAGGACTGAAATGACTACATCTGTGGAAGAGGCCAGGGGACAACTCTGGAACAGACCATCAATTTCTCATATGTAGTTTAATTTGAAATTAATGAAAATTAAAACAAGACCACAAAAGCCAAGATACGGCTTTGAGTATATCCCACCTGAATTTTAAAAACATCTCAATACCAGGTTTCACACCTTGAGCCCTAATGAACAAAGACTTGATGAGCCACAGGATGACATCAAGAGTGGGCTCAAGTTTTTATTATGTTTGACTGCAGCGCCTCTCAACCTGGGAGTCGAACGACCCTTTCACAGGGGTTGCCTAGACCATTGGAAAACACACATTTCTGATGGTGTTAGGAATGAAGACACCGCTCCTCCATTCATCTCCAGGCGGGCCCGCCCACCCGCAGATACGCTGACCTGATGAGAAAGAAGCTAGCTCAACCTCCATACTCACGTTGGCTTTTCATGCACACTGTCAGAATCATAGCAATGTAGTTTACTGGTGTTATATTAAGACTGTTACCCATGCTACACCATGCTTCAAGACAAAATTTCATGTATTTGTAATTAGAAATAAACATTTCACCATATATAATTACATATTGGCTTTGTGATTAATCACTGTGCTTTAATTATGTTCAAATCCCTGGGGGACGGATGGCAGAAAAGTGGGTGAAGGGAGACGTCAGACAGGGCAAGATGTGACAAAATAACAATTTATAAATTATCAAGGGCTTATGAGGGAGGGGGGAGCGGGGAGGGAGGGGAAAAATGAGGACCTAATGCCGAGGATTTAAGTGGAGAGAAAATGTTTTGAGAATGATGAGGGCAATGAATGTACAAATGCGCTTTACACAAATGATGTGTTCATGGATTGTGATAAGAGTTGTATGAGCCCCTAATAAAATGATTTAAAAAGACAAAAAAAAATTTAATCTGCCACATTTAAAGATCAGAAGTTAACAAATGTTAACAGAATTTTGCATGTTAAATGGGTAAGAAATAACAATAAATATATTATCTTTAAAAAAGAAAGAAAGAAAGAACACAAAGGTTTGTCACGATGATATAAACCAAGTTTCACAGGAGAATTCTCTCTTCCACTTAGCAAAAATAAATAAGTCTCAAATTAAAAAAAAAAATAGTGTGTACCAAAATGGGGGGAAAGCTCTAAAATTCACTATGGTGATGGTTGCACAACTTTTTTTTTTTATGATTTAAATCTTTCTTTTTTTTTTAATTAATTTTTTTAAAACATTTTATTAGGGGCTCATACAACTGTTATC
>NW_022108124.1:22286621-22289023 GCF_000313985.2 Echinops telfairi | reverse complement strand
AAAATGATATTAAAAAGACAGGAGAGAAAGCAAAAACCAAAATAGATGCCAGAAGAGACTGAAACCTGGTCTTGAATGGAGAGTAACTAAAATAAATTTAAGACTTGATGAAGTGAAAGACATGAATGATAACATTTAAAAGGCAACTTAGAAAACAAAGCAAAGTACCATAATTAAATATTCAAAGACTTGGAGTTATAAAACCAAAAGGAAGAATGTGCTTAGCATATATCAAGCTGAAAGAATGGCAGGGGGAAAAAAAAAGAACTTTGAGTTCCAATGTTGAAAGACGGGAAATTTTTGAATGGTGCAGGAAGCATCAGAAAAAGATGGAAGGAATCATAGAGTCACTGGACCAAAAAGAATTGGTCAAATTCAACCATTTCAAGAGGTAGCATATAATCAAGAACTGCTGGTTTTTAAGGAATATATACAAGCTATGTTGAAGGCATTTGCAAAAAATCATGTCTCCACGAATTGATTTAACACCAATTGAAATGTTTCAACAAGCTAAGAAGCAGTTAGAAATACTCATTAGCTTATGCCAAGAAATTTGGAAGATGGCTAACTGACCAACTGAAGGAAGATCCGTGTTAATCTCCACACCAAAGAATTATGATTCAACAGAACGCATACATTATAGACCAATATCATTAATATCAAATAAAAGTAAAATTTTACTAAGACTCATTCACAAAAGGTTACAGCTATCCATGGACAGGGAGTTGACAGAAATCCAAGCTAGATTCAGAAGAGGACATAGAATAAGGCATATTATTGTTAATGTCAAATGGATCTTGAGTGAAAGTAGAGAACCCCCAAAAGATGTTTATTTGCATTTTATTTACTATGCAAATGCTTTTCACTTTATGTGACATACCACACTAAGGGATAATTGTCAAGGGTTCATGAGGAAGGGGGGACGGGGAGGGAGGGGGGAAATGAGGAGCTGATAGCAAGGGCTCAAGTAGAAAGCAAATATTTTGAGAATGATGATGGCAACACATGTACAAACGTGCTTGACCCAATGGATGGATGGATGAATGGATTGTGATCAGAGTTGTAAGAGCCCCCAATAAAATGATTTAAAAAACCACTAATGGATAAAATCGTGACAAAAGGTAATTTAATAACATTTCATTGTGCTCATGTGGACCTTGTACATGGATGTAGAGGGAATAGTTCCAACACAATAAAGAAACACTGCATGGTTCAAAATCAAGTAATAAGGCTTGTGTTATTTGATCATATTTATTCAATCTATGTGCTGAGCAAATAATCTGAAGAGCCACACGCTATGAAAAGGAGGATGACGTCAGGATTGGATGAAAGCTTACTAAAAAGTGTGCAATGATCAAAGCAGATGGGACAACCTTCCTTGCTAAAAGTGGTGAAGACTGGAAGTACTTGCCTAAGAAAATCAGACGGCATCCTTCAATATGGATTACAACTCAGTGTAAAGAATGCCAAACTCTCCATAATACAGACAATATCATAATAAACAGAGAAAGAGTGCTGTTGTCTGTGATTTCAATTTACTTGGATCCAAAATCAATATTCATGGAAATAGCAGTCAAGAAATAGAATGACATATTACATTTGACAACTCTGCTACACAAGGCCTTTCCAAAGTGTTCAAGAACAAATGTGTCGCTTTGAGATCTATGTCCCTGGAATCTTGTGAGTTAAGCCCTGGACACCTCTGTAACTTGACCAGAAAGGTCCTAGCCCGCCCCCCACCCCAACAAAGAAGGCCCCCGTTACCCCTTAGACATGCCAAGGAAGATCATAGCTGTTCACACCCACCTCCAAACCCCCAGCAAGGAAGTTTTGGACATCCCTGCTCCCTTACAAGGTAGGCACCATCTGGCAAGGTAGGCTCCAGCCATCCCTTCTCCCTGGCAAGAAGGGTCCCAGGTTTCCCCAACACAGAGGGCACAACTGTCCTAGGACCAGGCAAATAGGCCCTGGCCACCCCTGAAACCTGCCCCTGACAAAGAAAACCCAAGCCATCCCTGACCCTAGGCAAGGAAGGCCCCAGCTGTCCCCACGTCTCAGTAAGGAAGGCACCAGCCATCCTTGTGACACAGACAGGAAGGTCCCATTGCAAGGTAGACTCCACCCATTCCCACCCCACCCTCCAAAAGAGGCTCTGGCCATCCCTGTCTCTAGCAAGGTAGGCCCGGCATCCCCATAACCCAATTAGAAAGTCCCAGGAGTCCCCTGTTAAGGAAGGCCCCAGCTGTCCTTGGCACCAAGCAAGGTATGCCCTGGCCTACCCTACAACCTGACAAGGAAGGTCAAGGCCCTTCCTTCACACAGTGAGGAAATCCCCAGCCATCTCCAAGACCCAGCAAGGAAGACCACACCCATACCTACCCCCAGTAAAGGAAGGCTTAGGC
>NW_022108124.1:22282613-22285715 GCF_000313985.2 Echinops telfairi | reverse complement strand
TAGCACCAGCGTTACAACAAATACTAACGGAAACACTTAGGGCAGAAAATCAACAACAGCAGATGAATCTGAGAACAACCTTCAAATCAGCAATGCACTGAAATCAACACAATGAAAACAGTGATCAAAACAACAAATAAAAAGAGGAAATACAAAGAAACCTATAAACACATACACGTACACAAACAAAACCCCAGCAAACTGACAGCACCAACCTGTACATGTCAATAATGACAAGGAACGGCAATGGAAAAATGATAGGAAACATTTTCAAAAACAGACCACATGCTAGGCCACAAACCAGGCCTTAATAAATTTAAAACATTGAGTTTCTACAACGCACTTTCTCAAACCACATTATAAAACTAGAAATCATCAATAGAAAGAACAAGGGCCAAAAATCAATTGCATGGAAGATGAGCATTCAATTTTAAGATTATTGGGTAATAGGTCAAATAAAAGCTCCCTTACTGCCATCGAATTGATACTGACTCATAGCAACCATATAAGACAGGGTAGAACTGTCCCTGTGAGTTTATGAGATTTTAACTCTTTACAGGGGTTGAAAACCCTGTCTTTCTCCCATGGAGCCGCCGAAATTGAAAAATTCTTTGAAATGATAACAATAACACAGCATACCAAAACCTTTGCGGTACAGAAACAATCAGTTATGAGAGAGCAATTTGTAGCAATCAATGCACAAGTGGAAAATGAGGAGAAATCCAAACCAATACAAAATAAAGCTAACACAAATAGGAGAAAAGAAATCATAAAATTAGAACAGAAAGAAGTGAACTTGAAAACAGAGAAACAATGGGGAAGAAAGCCAACCAGATAAAAAGCTGGCTCTGTGTAAAGTTAGCAAAACTAACCAACTACTTGTAAGCTCAACAAAAGACAGAGAAGACGCAGATATCTAGAATTATAAGAGATGAAAATTGTGATATTGCAGCAGAGTCCATTGAAATGAAAAGAATAGCACTACTGTGAAAAACCACACCCCAACACATTTGAAGACCCAGACAGGTTTTTTGAAACACACAATCTACCCAACTGAAAGCAGACTGACACAGAAAAGCTCAAGAGACGCAAAATGAAAGAAGACCTAGAGCAGGTCATTGAAACAATTTCCAGCAAAGAATTACCCAGGACCAGATGGTAAAAATACCAGGGTAATTTTACCAAGGATTCAGAGAACAGCTGTCACCAATCCTACACAGACCACTCCAGAAGACAGAAACCAGCAAACGCCTACACTCATTTTATGAAACAAGGAGAGCCCTGGTCCCCAAGCAAGCAAAGAAACCATAAGTATAGGAAACTGCAGACCAATATCTCTTATAAACATAGATGTAAAAGTGTTAACAAATTATTGGTCAATAGCATACATATATTATTACATCATGATTGAGTGGGATGCATACCAAACACAAGGACGGTTCAACATTAGACAAATAATAAATTTAATAATCCACCACATAAACCAAATAAAAACCACATGGTCATGTCAATTAATACAGAAAAGGTATTTATGAATACCCAAAATCCTTTCTTGATGAAAACATTCACAAAATAGGGATAGAAAGGACATTTCTCAACATGCTCCAGGTGCTAAAACGGAAAGCATTTCCCCTGCGAACAGGAACACGAGAAGGATGCTCCCTATCAGCTCTTATTCAACATAGTTCTGGAAGTCTTTGCCCGAACCACTAGATAAAAGAAAATCAGAGGAAACCAAATGAATGAAGGAAAGGGGCATTATTTTTAGACATAATAATTTTATGTGTAAAAAACACAAAGCCTTGTTAAAACATTTGTTAGAAACCATACAAAGATTTGCCAGCATGGCAGAATGCAAGATTAGCAGGAGATTTAAGTAGGATTCCTATATACTAAAGAAGAGAGCTCTGAAGAAAAGACGTCCAGAAAACAATGTGATTTACAATAGCTGCATTAAAGATGAGGTGCTTAGGAAAAATCTAACCAGAGAAACAGAAGAGTCCTACAAAGAAAATGACTGAAAACACTATTAGAAGAGACTGAAAAAAACCTCAACATATGCAAGACGATTCCATGTTTATGGATAGGTAGCTTTAATATTGTGACCATGTCAACACTACCCAATACAATCTAGAAATACAGCACAATTTTTAAACAAGTTACAACTTCATTCTTTAAAGAAATGGAAAAATGTATTACCAACTTCATATATAGAGGGAAGAAACCTAGAATAATCAAAGTACGTCTTTGACAAAGAAGCAAAGTTGGAAGGAGTTCTCACACTTTTACTCAACTCACTGCCTTGGAGTCCATAACGACTCATGGGGCTTCTATAGGGCTTTCTATGTATGTTTTCCTCTTTGCAATAGTACTTTAAAATCTATATTATTGGCTAGATTAAAGATACTCTAATTTGAATTACCATATAACTAGTAGAGAATCCTTAAATTATGTTTCAGTAAGTTGATAATGTTGCCTCTAACGTAAACCGGGGATATACATAAACTTCATATATACAAATGAATTTAGAACTTGCACTTAATTGTAAACCCTTATCTAAGTACAATTAGTTCTTACAATGTGGCTTTGCTCAGTATGGGCCTCCTGAAGAGATCACTGAATATATAGGTGCTATAGCAAAGTGTGGTAAAGAAATTAAATGGTGTCCAGCTATCAGAAAGAACAGAGTTTGAGGTCTTGCCTCAAAATAAGCAGGCAGCTAAGTGAGCTGTCAGCTAAGTGCACGTGAGAAGAGCACACAAGCCCAAGGATTATAATAATAAAATCTAAGATCAAAGGATGGAACTGTATTAGAACTTAAAGTCCATAGCCTTTGCAGAAGGCTATGGATGACAATGAAATCCCCCAAATCCATTTTCAGAGTCACTATGCAGATTATGCCTTCATTGAATTCCTTTAGACCGTTGACAAGGGATGTGAACAATCTTGTCCTTAGTTTGCATTGAAAAGTGGATTCCAGGCTTTAAACACCAAAGGTGGGGAGGGGGAATCATATCCTCGTTAATGAGGGTGGCGTGTGATGGAGACCCAATGCCCATCTCTAGACAACTGGACATACCTTGCAGAGGGGTAGTGGGGAGA
>NW_022108124.1:22280015-22281137 GCF_000313985.2 Echinops telfairi | reverse complement strand
AGGAATAGAAATCCCATCTTTCTCTCCCAGAGCTGGCAGTGGTTTCAAATTGCCGGCCTTGAGGTAGACCTTTAGGTAGACCAACCTAAACCCCGGCACCACCAGGGCGGATCGGTCAGCCTGGCCCTGGACAGAAGGTGGAACTGACACATACCTTGGAAGGAAATCAACAGACCAGGAAGGAGGAGAAGAAAGAGTAACCAGGCCAGGAGTGTGTCTTACATGTAGATATTAAAGTCACTCTGTCAGAACTAGAGGCAAGAAGAATGTCTTAGACAAGATGCTAAAGTCTCCCACAGAGTAGAGGAGGTGTAGGAAGCAGTGGGCTCCAGCAATGCTGACAGAGTGTGTGGGCAGTGACCTGCCGCTCAGAGGAGGGATGGTTCTAACAGTGGAGTGGAAACAGCTCCAGAGAGAAGTACGCTGACTATAAGTTATGACTCATTCTGGTGGTGAGGGACAAAATAATAATAGTGCCCAACACTTTTCTTTAAATTGTTACTTGCCATCAAGTCAGCATCACCTCTACTGGCCCACGTATAATAGAGCAAACTTTGCCCGTCCTGCACCGTACTCAAGATCGTTTGATTGTTTGAATCCATCGTTGGGGTCATCTGGTCACTACATCTCACTGAGAATTTCCTCGCCCTCACTGGCCCTACACGTTCACATAATGCTCTTCTCTGAGGAAACCAGCAGGGAAGATTCCTATATTGACCAATCTATAAATATTTATTAAATGTATATGTTGTGTGCATGGCAGTATGTGTTGGTGAGATATACGATATCATCCTTTACCAAGAAAAATGACATTTCTTATCCTATTGATATTATTAACATTGAAGTTGGCCAAGTGAATTAATTGAATCTGTAAAATGTAAGCATAAGAAATGGGCATCACATAAGAAATGTGCACATAAGAAATGTGCATAAGCATAAGAAGGTGTGAAATGTAAGCATAAGAAATGTGGTCAATTTGTGGTTGATGCTGTCTTTTTTCTGTCATTGTCCCACTGAAATAACCAGTGCCATTGGGTGGCCCCATAGGTGTCAGCATATATCTGTGCTCCATAGCGTTTTCAATGAATAAGTTTTCCATTGGCCAGGCATTTCTTCTAAGGT
>NW_022108124.1:22276958-22278369 GCF_000313985.2 Echinops telfairi | reverse complement strand
GTCCAACGCTTGGCACACAATGCCGCGGAGGGTCTTTGAGCCTTCTGCTGTGGACACCCAGCTCTGCGCCTTGGACGGCCATGTGTTGTCATCTACAAATGCTGGAACGGAGATTTCACAGCCAGCCCCCAAGGCATACTAAAGAACCCCTTCCCACACAAGACAGAGTTTTTTCCTAAGTAAGAAGTCAAGCAAATACATTTGTCTGCATTCCACTACATTTCCAGATACGTCTGAGCACTCCTTTTCGACTGGCATCTTCTTACTCGCCGTGTACACAGACTTGTTGGGTCTCTCTGTTTAAAGTTTAAGTTGGGTAAAGAGAATTCACAAGAATTCTAAAATAGACGATGAGACTATATTTCCCCATAGAAATGACAGCAATACACAAATTTACTTTTTTACTCCATTCTTATAAATTACCTGAATTTTTCTACTATGACATTATGAGTTACGCATTGGGCTATGAACCACAAGATTAGCAGTTCAAAACCACCAGCCACTCTGGATAAAATATGAGGCTTTCTACGCCTATAAAGACTTAGTCTTGGAAACCCACAAGGACCAATCTACTTCGTCCTGTAGGGTGGCTATAAGTCAGAAGGGCCTCGGTGGTAGTAAGTTTAATTTTGGAGTAAAACTTGTTCTTTAAACTTATTCTTTAAAATGAAAGATTTGTGGACTGCATCCTAAACTGTTTGAGGCCAGTTTACTATCTAACTATATAATTACCTTTTTGTTCATCTGCCTTGAGGCTCAATATAACATGTCTCCTCCAAATTTCTATACAGCATCCTGCACTACTTTTCTCTTAATTCTTGCACCCTATTTTTCTCTCCAGAATATCATTATCAGGTTTCGCAACAACTTTCCTAATTTTCATGCTCCCCTCTTTGCTTCTAATGATATTTTGTCATCTGGAAGATCAATCAGCATTTGCAGACCGCAGGAGAAAAAAATCTCCCTCTTTGGGGAACAAGCCACTTCAACATGAGTAAAAATAGTATTAGCAAGAATCTTCCAGATTCTCCTATATGAGGTACCTTCAAAGAGTTAATGGGAAAATTCCATTATCTTTTCATTGCAATTTTCCATGAATTTTTGATGCCCCCTTGTCTATCTGGAGGATAAGTAATTCTTGTAGACTAATTCAGAGAGAGTAAACGCTTATAAAATGCTCACAGGCAATTTCCTAGAATGAATTCACTTATTCTAAAAATGGGAAACAGAAATAATGTCGTCTCTAGGCTTGTTGGTGAGAGGCAGTGCAAAAACAAAGCCTTGTTTATATTTATAATGAGTTGGAACTAATTCTGTTTCTTCGTTTCCAGCTTGCCATATCCCATTTAATGGTTAGGGTATGTGTACCCTTCTAAGTACACCGTTTGCTTTGAAGAAGATCTGAGTGGGA
>NW_022108124.1:22274161-22275845 GCF_000313985.2 Echinops telfairi | reverse complement strand
CTGAAAAGGTGGGTGTATAAGTGGATTGGGGGTGTGCATTATAGAACGAGTGAGACAGAATGAAAAAAAATCAAACCTTACCAATACAAGGGGAGTGGGGGTCAAAATGTATTAGTAATCGTGGAGAAGATTGGCTCTGACAGCGTGTCCAGCATCATGGCCTCCTCCCAGTAACCATAGCCCTTTAATAAAGCCCTGTGAACTGGAAAACAAAAGTATTATTAGTAGGATTCCAGTTCATACAGCCACAGGTTAATCCAAACAATATATGTTTGAACATCTCTGTGATCAGTGGGTGTCAGACCAGTTCTCATGGTGATATACTTGTCTTAGTTTGGTTCTGATGCCTTACAAAACAAGACAGAAAAAGCCCAGTGGCTTCTCAGGGGATCTGCCAGTCAGTTAGATTCAAGACAGAGACACTAGGTCAGGAGGGTTTGCTGACTAATTTTGGAATCTCAGGGAGTAATGTTGATGGATTTTTCTCAAAGAACACAGAACAATCACAAGGTTTATTAAGAAGAGCTTTTAATAAAATGGAAAACTGCATTGGTAAGAAAAAGTCCAGGAAAATTACAAGGTGGGTTTTTGGTTTTGTTTGTTTTTAATCCCATTTTATTGGGAGCTAATACAGATAGCATATCATTCATAGTTCAATCACAACAAGCAGTATTGTATAATTGCTTCCAAAATCAGTTTCAAACATTCCCTTTCTCCTCTTATTCCATAGTATCAGCTCTCCTTTATCCCCTCCCTCACTGTACCCAACCCCCTTTTTCTACTCATTGTCTCTATAGGTTTATCAACCCAGGGTTTCAAACACTGAAAAACAGAAAAACATACAACAAAAATTCAGAGGGCTACCCCAATGACAAAATACATCAGTGATGTGTTAGTCTTGGTTGACTAGAGAAACAAATTCATAGATGCTCAGATGTGTATAAGAAAGAGCTTTTTATACAAGGGCAATTGAATTTTGAGAAAACATCCCAGCCCAGTCCAGATCAAGTCCATAAGTCCGATATTAGCCCATATGTCTGATACCAATATATAAATTCCTCTTCAGATATATGTAACACATGCAATGATGCCGAATGCAGGAAGATCACAGGCCAGTGGGTGGAAAATCTTGAGGATCCAGTGGCGTTGTGGGCATCTCAGCACTGGCGTGGGTCTCCACGTGGCTCCTCTAGCTCCAGGGTCTTAGCATAGCTCCATGTGTCTTGCCATCAGGAATACCAAGCAGAGAGTGTGTGTGCCCCACTTCTGGTCAGCTATTTACCTCTGTGGCCCTCCAAATGAGGTCATCAAGCTGTGACCTGATTGACAAGCCAGACTCCACTCCTCAAGTTGACACCAGGTTATCTAACTACCACAAGGGATAACCCCAATATGGAAAAAACTACAACAAAAAAAGACTGAGAAAATGTTGAAAACCAGATCAGGCCTACTGTGTATCAGAGTGGTGATCAAGTGACAAGGTTTCAACTGCTCTAGTCAGGTTTATCATTTTGATCTCCTCCACTCATCTCTCCAATACATTCTGTTTGGTAACCACTTTATTCCCATCCTTGAATTAGAGACCTAGTAGTTAATTTATGGTAGAGAATCTTATTAATCATCTACCTGGAGAATAAAGATCTTCTGTTAATATTGTCATTGATTAGCCTCTGGTACTAATTTT
>NW_022108124.1:22266684-22273249 GCF_000313985.2 Echinops telfairi | reverse complement strand
TTTGAGGTTCCTTCAAGATCTGCTTCACCACGCTACTGGAGTCTATATCACTTGAGCTGGGGACTGTCAGACCCTGTCATCTGGCTGACTGTTGTGACCTACTTTGCTATTTGCTGCCTGTGGCCAGATAGCTTGAATTGCTCTACAGAGGACTACCCAGAGGCCTTCAAGACCTGAAGGACTGCCAGTGAATTAGCTGCCTCACGGGAGTGAGTTTCACTGAGCCATCTGTACTGTCTTATAGATTAATTGTTTATTTCTTATGTTTATATATATATATGTATACATATGTATAATATATATATAATCATTAGTGTCCTGATTTTGTTTCTCTAGAGAACCTTGTCTAACATACATACCAACATCTGTGACGCAAGGATTGTAAATCATATAATCCAAAACCAAAGGAGGGAATAGTATCAGAGCCTGAATTGTGCGAATCTGGTGTGCAGAAGGCAAGGGCTGACAGTGGGAGCCCAAGGTACATCTGCGAGATCGACACAGGAACTAAGCCTCCAGTGTTTCCCTCGTCATAACTTTGCGTGGCAGCCACTAAGTGGCTTGACACTTTGATCCAGCTGGTGGGAAGAGCCCTCCAGCCACGTGACCTTCAAGTTGTACACCTAGAGGGGATGGTGGATGATTCATTGGCACCAGTCAGGCTCTCTATCAGATGATCTGGCCAGCAGGCTGGATGCCCTGCTGGCCTGAGCTGGTCCCTGTCCTGCTGCTTGCCCCTACAGCAGTGGAATCATACAGTATTTGTCCTTTTGTGACTGACTCCACTCAACATAATGTCTTACATGTCATGAGGTGTTTCATGGTTTTATTACTGTTATTTTAGGGATACATAGTATTCCATTAAAAAATATCTATTTTTCTACCGATGTGCTTTGGGCTGTTTCCAACTTCTTGCTATTGTGAACTATGCTGCGTTGACATGGGGGAACATAGGTCCTTTTGGGATCAGTCTCTTATTTCTTTGGGTCGAAGTATTTCGATGGCCAGCTGTTTGAGGAATCCCATATCATGTTCCCCAGTGGTTGTATCTAGTTCCAAGCCCCCCAGCAGAGTATGAGTTCCCATCTCTCCACACCTGGCCTTTGTTCTCCCTTTTTCAATTGGGCTACAGTTATGCATGTTAGATGGTATCTCGTGGCTGTTTTGCCTGGCTTTTCCCAGATGGCTAGTGAATGAGGGCTTTTCCTCCCGTGTTTACTAGCCATTTGGGTGTTATCCTTACAACATTTTTTTTTTCTCTTCTCAACAGGACAACGCATCTACTCATTCTTGAAAAGGAGCCCTGGTGGAGCAGTGCTGCTTTGGAACTTCCAATCACGAGGTCAGTTGTTTGAAACCCACAAAGAATGATGAAGCTTTATACTCTTTAGAATTAAAGGCCTGAAAACCGACAGGTACAGCTCTACCCTATCCGACAGTCTCGCTATGAATCAGAATTGACATTATGGCCGTAAATTTTAAGTTTGAATTAACCTGTTCTAATCAAAACACTGGCAATGCAACATAATTTAAGATGTAGTTTGTTAGAAATCCAAAATGCAGTTTCCATAGCAGGATACACCAGCTCCTTCCCTGCAGCAAAAATTCAATTTAAGCTCCATCAGTGGGGATCGTCTTCTGATTGAAAGAGGCTGCAAGCAAGGGCCTTGACACAGACAGCCAGCAGGAAGCACCCCCATTTAGATCAGCAGGGAAGCATGATCTAACAAATGTTGAACTCATGATGATTGGAACCTTTGGGACAATGTGCCAATAATTGTTTCCTGTGATCACTGCAAAACCTGCTTTTTATCACCTAGTTTGGGGTATATCACTTACTTGATTTTCATTGTATTTTTAACAGCAGTTTGGAGGTAGCAACCTCCCACTGTTGCTTTCTGTCTTGTGCGGACACAGTAGAATTTCTTTCTCGAATCAACGTGATCCCTGCCTGTGGCTGAAACAGAGCAGGCAATCGTGGACCCATCTTCCCGGCAACACCAGGAGGTTTTCATCGGGAAACCTTACCTTGCCGGCCTTCAAGCCCTGTCCTTGCCCTTCAGTCTTCTTCTTGTTCCCCAAACTTAAGAGTATTTAAAATAGCCCCAAATTGAGTTTCTTAAGGATGCGAAAACTGCTGTTCCAAGGTGACGTACGTTGAAAAATGCAGGATTCTTCAGGGAAGGGTCAGAGAAACGGAAACTGTGCCATCAGAAGTCCATAGACCTAGAGGACGGCACATTTGATTATTTTAACTATAATTTTGTAGCAATGCTTTTTTTTTTTTTTTTTACTTAGTCTCATCTACAGTTGAGGTTCCAGTTGCAGGTAGACAAAATAAGTCTATTTTGCCCAGTCTTTCCCAGCCAATGCCGCAAAAAGCTCTGGACAGATGAATTGAGCAACTCTGAAATTCTTAAAAATGTACATGGTATCAAGTAGACCTGAGAAAGAAAGCCAGAACTCAAAATAAGACCACTATGGAGGTGAATTTCTTGTTTTCCCTTAAGTATGATCCAGTCTGGAGTGAAAATGGTACAAACCACCAGAAATGTGCACTGGGTGTAGAAAGGAAGGGTTCCCAGAAGAGCAGAATTCGTTTGCTGATTGAACAGCAGGGAGAGCAACCCGGTGCCCAACGCACTGCAGCAGAGGCTCCAGCCTGAGCCGGGCCCAGAGGAAACGTGATGGATCTGCACCCCAAACCAGCCATTGTCCAGGTTAACATTCCTGATAAAGTCAAGTGTGACCAGGTTGGCTTACTACTTTTAAAAACAATAATTCTTATAAAGTCAATAAATTTTCTTCTATTAAGATAATTTAAGTCAGAACTTATTAATCAGAGGACATAGAAATATTCAGAAGTAAAATGAGATGCAAAAATGTTTAGCCAAAAGCTACGTGCACACAGCAAATATGTAGCTACGTGATTAACAACCACATCTGGTCATGCAATTCCCGCCTATCCTTTCAGACACAAGATAAAAATAAGGAATCTGAAGCATCAAATGAGAAAAAATTATTTAAATATCCCTGTTACCCACTACATTTCTTTGATAATTGTTTTAGGATAACTAATATGACAACAGATTCTGGCAACGTCAAGTATGGAGTAAATTAAAGTCACAGTTGAATTACTGTTATTTGAGAGAAAATCTGATAAAAAGTCATTTATATTTCAATTATATAGATACTACATGAACCTAATGTACCCATTCATTGCTTTGCTGCTCTTAAAGCAGCAATTATTAGATATGAAATAACTGAATTATTTACAACTTATTATTTTTCTCAATTGACAAAGCACAAAAATCCTTTCCTTTGTCCATGGTTTAAGAGTTCTGGCTATTTTGCTCTACACCAAAGGAGATTGTTAATGAATCAGTAAATAATTCATTTTAAGTTCACATCCCAGATACCAAGTCAATTCAGTGCAAGATCAACAGACCAAATTTCTGACATACACTTGACCCTTCTGCAAACTAATTTAAGTAAAAACATCGGAATTAGTGAAAGCTTTCTCAATATAGAAAAGAACACATACCCCAAACTGGTAGTAATCATTGTGAGGCTAACAGTGAATATAAAAGTCACTCTTGCTAAAGAAAGAAGATTAAAATATTTTCCATGACCATTTTTTGTTTCAAAGTACTTGAAAAATAAAAATACAAATATGGACAAGAAGAAAAATGCAACTACTTATAAATAACATATTAATTTATTTCACATCCAAAGGAAACAACCTAAAATTAATATGTTAAAAAATTCTAAGATGTGACCAAATATAATATCAGTACATAAGATGTGCATATCTTTTAAGTCATTTTATTGGGGGCTCATACAACACATCACAATCCATATATACATCCATTGTATAAAGTACATTTGTACATTTGTTACCCTCGTTATTCTATTTTTTTAAATTATTTTATTGAGGGCTCATACAATTCTTATCACAGTCCATACATACATCCATTGAGTCAAGCACATATGTACACCTATTCCCTCATCAATCTCAAAACATTTGCCCTCTACTTTAGCCCTCAATATCATTTGCTCCTTTTCCCCCTCCCTCCTGAACCCTTCATAATTCATAAATTATTATAGTTTTGTCATAAGTTACACTGTCCCACGTCTCCCTCTGCCCTCTTCTCTGCTGTCCATCCCACAGGGAGGAGGCTATACTTAGATTCTTGTAATTGGTTCCCCCCTTCTACCCCACATTCCCTTCACCCTCCAGACCTCGTCCCTCTCACCGCTGGTCCTGAAGGAGTCATCTATCCTGGATTCCCTGTGTTTCCAGTTGCTATCTGTACCAATGTACATCCTCTCGTCTAGCCAGATTTGCAAGGCAGAATTGGGATCATGATATTGGGGGGAGGAAGCATTAAAGAACTAGAGGAAAGTTATATGTTTCATTGTTGCTACCCTGCACCCTGATTAGCTCGTCTCCTCCCCAAAACCCCTCAGCAGGGGGGTGTTCAGTTGCCAACCAATGGACTCTGAGTCTCCACACTACACTCACCCACCTTTACAATGACATGATTTCTTGTTCCTTGATGCCTGACACCCGATCCCTTCGACAGCTCGTGGTCACACATTCTGATGTGCTTCTTCCATGTGGGCTTTGTTGCTTCTGAGCTAGTTGGCCGCTTGTTTATCTTCCAGGCTTTAAGACCCAAAATGTGCATATTTTTAAACAAAAATTGCTCTTAGTTTTCTTTGTTTGTTTGCCAGCATTTTCTTCCCACGTGGAAGTATTTTATTTTTCCTATTTCCTTTAAAATATTGTTTTATTGGTGTCTATACGTCACATATCACACAATTCAATCATATTGAGAGTTTTGTGCAATCATCACTATAATCAATTTCAGAACATTTTCTTCTCATCCTCATTGTTTTCTTCTCATCCTCAATGGAGTAACTCCCCGTTGCCCCCATCCTCCCTACTGTTTCTGTGGAGCTACCTCTCTTGGATTTCTAATACAGAAAATCATACTAAACAAAACACAATAATACAAAATCGCACAAGCAAACACACACACACACACACACACACACACAAAACCCACAGCAATGAGTAGACCAAACAAAGAAAAACCTCAGTCAAAGAGAAATCAGAAAAATGTTAAAACTGAAACAATTTTAAAGTAGGTCAACAGGGAGAGCACATGACCTAACTACATCGGTGACAATTGACTTTACAATGCTCTCTGTATGATATCAAAGTTCCTCACATCCTTGACGATGATCAGAGGGAATTCACTGGAGACTTAATCCATGTGCTGACCCTGCAAATGGATTTGGGCTTTCACTGCCATCCATTACAGTGGCATTCTGCAATCCAGGTGTTCATAATTAAAGCTCTGATACCATTCCCTCCTTCAGATCTGGGTTTCATTATTTACAACTTTTGGATCACACAAGCTGCTCTGCTTCTTCCACATGGACTAAGTCAATGCCTCTCACAGATGGTTGCTTGTTTGAAAACAAGCCTTTAAGTTCCCAGATGCTATTTTTTCTGGTAGCCAGGCACCATCCAGTTTCTTCACCACACTTTGCTGTAGCACCTTTGTCTTCAATGATCTCTTCATATGAGACATATGAAACATCAAGCAGGGACATATCATAAGAACTAATTGTTCTTAGATTGGGGCTAAAATTAAATATGAGCCCCAAATGCATTCATATATCTATGGTTTGTATATATTTCTTGTTCATTTTAGAGACATAATTATCATTTTATGATAAAGAATATTCTAAATCATCCCCCTGGGATATATCAATATCTATTGATAGTGTCATTAATTTAGCCAACAGTATAGAATTCAAAACACTGTTGAGAAAAGGAAATTATTCAAATATAAACCAGTTTCAGATCACAATAAATGAACTGTTGACTTTTATAGATTAAACTCTTAAGCAGTTGGAGACTATTTAAACAAACAATGGGGTTTGGTGATAAGATAAAACATTTAATAACACTTATTTAGAAAGGTGAACCATGGCTACAGGTTTATACATGTCATATAAAGGCAAGGATGGCATTAAAATAGTAAATAATGGTAGTCCCAGGCAGCCACTATTCATAGGGCACCCCAAAAACAAAGGATTCAAACCAAAATCTAATGACAACCAATTTAACAACCTTGGATAGCAATCATTTGCTTCTTCTCACACTAGGGAATTTCAGCCTTAAGTCACTTGGAGGTATAATAGGTGCTATACTAGTTTTTTATATGTTACTATTAAAAAATTATCATAGTATGCTTATAGCAATACCAGGTGTGGGTTGTGGTAAGTGTTGGCAAACAAATAGGTTTGAGCTACTTGAGTAAAATTATACTTGAGTAAAATAGTAATCATATTCCTATCCTCAGGTCAAAAAATGTGTAACTATAAGGTATCCGGAGATTCTGATCAGGATAAAAAAAAATTAGGAATAAAGCAAAAAAAAACATGAAAAATTTATATCAAATGACTCAAACTTTATAAGGAATATTGAAATAAGCAGAAAAACACACTTCAAGATAGGAAAACTCAAAGTAAAAAATATCAAGTCATA
>NW_022108124.1:22237848-22265713 GCF_000313985.2 Echinops telfairi | reverse complement strand
AGTGTGACTTCACACACACACACACACACACACACACACACACACACACACACACACGATAGAGCAGACAGGAGAAACTGGCATCGAAGGGGCTCAGATGGTGGACTGAGCCACAAAGATTCCAAACAACTGTTACAGTGGTTCTCAACCTTCCTAATGCCACGCCCCATTAATACAGTTCCTCATGTTGCGGTGACCCCCAAATCATAAAATTATTTTCATTGCTAATTCATAACTGTAATTTTGCTACTGTTATGAATCAGGCGATCCCTGTGAAAGGGTCATTCAATCCCAAAAGGGGTTGCAACCCACAGCTTGAGAACTGCTGAACTATCATAAAATTTATTTTCAAAAAAATATTGCAAAGCATACTTACAGAGTTAAAGAGGAGTATAGTAACAATGTTTCATCCAGTGGAGCATATCAATGAAGAAATATCTAGAAGCGAAAAACAAAAACACACCCCAATGACTGCCATTGAGTCAATGCCAACTAATAGTGACCCTATTATGTTACACCGAGTGTACTAGAGAAACAAAACCAGTGACACTCACGTCAGTAGAAGAAAGAATTGTGTATCAAGAAAGTGGCCAAACCCAGTCTCACTTAGTCCATGGGCCACATGTTGGCTGGGGACCCTCAGACCCATGAGATACCCGTGGAAATAGCAGGAAGGAAGAGCAGGAAGCTGGGAGATCACAGGCTGGTGGGTGCATGGTTGAGAGGACCCCAGGTTCAAAGGCTTGGGTGGGTGGCAGCAGCTCCCAGGTGTCACAGCCTCAGACAGGAGACACAGGAAGCAATACAGCAGGAAGTGTGGGGCAAGAAAGAGGGAGAAACTCTTACTGTCTCTCCTTTAAGAAGACTACAGCCCAAGGAAACATCATCAGAGTAATCGGACTGGTAGGTCGGACTCCAACCACTATTTTTACACAGGTGCAAGTTGATATGTCTAACCACCGCAGCTCTACAGGGTTTCCCAGACTAACTCTTACAGGAGCAGACAGCGTCATCCTTCTCCCACAGGGACACTAGTGGGTTTGGATCGAACTTCCTGTTAGCTAGAAGCCCGGTGCCCAACCCACACCACCTCCAGGGCTCCTTAATAAAGGGATGGAAGGTATTAAAAAGAACCAAATGGAAATTCTGTCACTGAAAAGCACAATAACCCAAAGTAACCCTTCACCACTAGGCTAGGTGTGCTGGTGGCTGTCTCACCAGGTGAATACACTAAAAAACATTGGCTTGAACATGCTGAATGGGTGAATTTTGGGTATGTTTATTATATAACAATAAAATTAGTTTAAACAAGTCTATTGTTTCTCTGTAAAAAATATGTGATTAGACTAAAGTTATCTGG
Source organism: Echinops telfairi (assembly GCF_000313985.2). Lineage (NCBI taxonomy): Eukaryota > Metazoa > Chordata > Mammalia > Afrosoricida > Tenrecidae > Echinops > Echinops telfairi. The sequence goes on along the minus strand of NW_022108124.1, from coordinate 22,264,353 downwards.
GGATCAGACTATGGAAGAAAGGAAAATACAAAGGAAATTAAAGTATACTAAGAAACCCTAATGGCATAGTTTTATTCTGTCCTATATAGTCATTATGATTCAAGATCTACCTGACAGCAACAGATTTGGGTATGGAATATAAATCTAACACGTGAAACACTCTTGACCAATACCATAGAGTAGGCACCCAATTTGTGCAGATGGTTTGACACTGGGGGATGAATTGAACCTCACAAGTACTACGGCCTTTCTTAGATTCTATAAGCAACACCAGCAAGCATCATTTCCATAGAACATTAATGAATGAAAGAAATATTGACCATCCAATGGCTACATCTATAAATAAGAAACTAAAGACAAGCATCTCGCATCATTCAAAGAGTTAGCTCTTGAAAGGGCTGAGAGTAAAATCAAGGTTTCTGACTGCTTGGCTTATATTCTCTCAACCACGTGGCTGCCTAATTTGTCAAGTCCACTGGGTGAAAAAGGAATGTAACTAAACCTTAGGATAATGTTAGAATTGACCCTGTCAGCTATATTTTCACTGTGTGCAGCTGCTGAAATGTATCGTCTTCAGCAAAAAGCAATGTAAGTAATTGCATAGCATAAAAGTAAATGTTAAATTATAATTAAATTATTCTTCAAGCCTATCACACTAACTTTATGACCATTTCATCATCTTGCAGCAGCACGCAGAACAACAATTAGAGAGAAAGAAATGTGCTAAATTAAGATCTCAACTTTCTGAGAACTCATACCCTGGAAGGCATATCAAACATTGTTTATATCGTTACTTTTCATTTTAGTTTTTCAGCTGTCAGCTTTTCTTTTCAATGTATGTTTATTGTGACCCCTTTTTCTTCAACAACTAGCCAAACACTGGAAGATTTCAAATTAAATGTCTCCTCATTTGACTCCACACACGAAGGCCCTGGTTTATTAGTCAAGCTTTACCCAAGTGTTTTTCCTTCTCTGAAGTTTGAGCATCATTTATTAGGTTTTCCTGAGGACGAACCCATGAAGGTCATTTTTAGCACATTGATTTGACAAAGAGAACAACAGACCCGAGCTTCATAAATTATCCTGACTGAGGTGGCAGATGCGGTTAGTTCAGAGAGCAGAATAAAAAGTCAAGGTCATGTAGGTGCACTCAGCTTTGATTGCTATCCCATCGATCCCCTCTTTAACAGCGCTGTACCAGGCTACACATGTTGGCAACCCCTTCTTCTCTCAGCCAACCCTGATGCTGCAACCTTCTACCTGGCCCAGCACTGCTCATTTCCTACACCTGTACTTTATTCATACAAATAAATCCTAAGGGATTTAAACCTTGAAAAGATGTTTGCTAGTGTAAGTCTTATATAATTTGATAGTCATAGCAATTACCTAGAAAGACCTGGTGTGCATAGAGGTGTATAGGGGAATGAGGGGATTTATTTAAAATGCATCTATAAAAAATATTTTGGTATGCAAGCACACTGCGAGGTTCTTATGATTCTACCTCTCCAACCAAACTCCAAACACACAGCCGTTGAACATGAGTTTAGCAGGGCAACGATTTCCTGGCAGTAGCTCTAGGACTCCTGCCTCCATGAAGCTCAAAACCTACTAAGGAAAACAGAAGATAAATGATAAATAGACAAGAACTGAAAATGGCAACGAGGTCAAAGACTTGGTGATGTTCAGGAGTGCTTAAGAAGGAAGTAACACAGGGTGTCAGTCCATGTGAACCAAAGAAACAAATCCAGAGACGCTCATAGGTTTATAAAAGAGCTTTATATCAAAGAGCAATTGTATATTAAAAAACATCCCAGCCCAGTCCAGATCAAGTCCATAAGTCCAATATCAGCCCCTATATCCAACACTAGTCCATCAATTCCTCTTTAGACTCATGCAGCCATGCAAAGATGCTGAATGCCAGAAGATCACAGACCAGTGGGTGGAAAATCTTGCAGATCCAGTGATGGGGAAAGCATCTCAGAGCTGGCCATGGTCTCCACGTGGTTCCTCCAGCTCCAGAGCACTGGCTGCCCTCAGTGTGGCTACATGTGGCTTGTCAACAGGAAGCTGTAGCAGAGAGTGTCCCACCTCCAAGGAGGAACACAGGCGTTCCCAGAATCCTTAGAGAAGGCCATGCCTACACAGAGGCCTCATTGGCTATGACCTCATTAACAATCTAGACTCCACCCCTTTGCTCAAGTTGACAGATTATGTAACTGCCACACAGAGAAATGAATATGTAGCCTCTTCTAGAAGAAGGGGGGATGGCTGTAAGAGCTTTACGTTGACGTCTTTTGTAGACCAAAGGGAGGAAAGTAGCTCAGGAGTTAACTCATCCGCATGTATTTCCTCTCTTCTGACTATGACATAGGGAATCCAAAAGGAAGCTTGGGGTCACATGAATTATCAAGATATTTGAAAAGCTTCTTCATCTTTTCTTCCACTGTCACCATTACCCACATCAAAAGAAAATGATTTCTGTGAAAATTCACTTTGCCTGTCAAATGAAATCCTCCACCTTACTAAATGTCAGCATAAAAATAAGTGGCAAATATACTTGGCACAATGGTCAAGCCCCAAGCCTACTGCCATCAAGTTGATTCTGATGCATATGTCAGGTTTCTGGTACTATAAATCTTCAGAAGTTCAAGCATCCCTGAAAGCATTAGCCAAAAACAAGGCTTCGGGAATTGATGGAATACCAATTCAAATGTTTCAAAAATCACTCACTCATCAATGTCAGGAAATTTAGAAGAGCGTTACTTGGCCAACTGACGAGAGGAGACCCACATTTGTACCCATTCCAAAGAAAGGTGACCCAATAGAATGCTCAAATTATAGAACAGTATCCCTGATACCACATTCAAGTAAAATTTTGCTGAAGATCATCCAACAACAGTTACAGTAGCACATTGACAAAGAGCTGCCAGAAGTTCAGGCTGGATACAGAAGAGGACATGGGACAGGGGACATAATTTCTGATGTCAGATGGATCTTGACTGAAAGCAGAGAATACGAGAAAGATGTTTGCTCATGTTTAACTGACCATGACAAAGCATTTGACAATGTGGATCATAACACACTACCGATAGCCTTGAGAAGAATGGGAACACCAAACACTTCACTGTGCTCATGTGGAACTTGCATATGGATCAAGAGGCAATTATATGAACAGAACAAGAAAATACTGCATAGTTTAAAATCAAGAAAGGTCTGTAACTGGGTTGTATCTTTTACTCTGCTCATTCAATCTATAAGGTGAAGCTGAAGCTGGGTAATATGAAGATGATGTGGCATCAGATTGGGGGGAGGCTTACTAACAAGCTGTGACATGCAGATGACACGACCTTGCTTGCTGAAAGCGAGGAACACTTGAAGCACTTGAATTGCAGCCTTCAGTGTGGATAAAGTTCAACGTAAAGAAGACAAAAATCCCCTCAACTGGACCAAGAGGTAACAACATAATAAATGGAGAAAATGTTGAAGTCGTCAAGGATTTTGTTTTGCTTGGATCCACAATCAATACTCATGGAAGCAGCAGTGAAGATATCAAAAGGAAACTTGCATTACATCAAGGTTCTCCACAGACTTCTTTACATTATTGAAAACGAGAATGTTACCTTGAGGACTAAGGTGTGCCTGACGCAAGTCATGGTGTATTCAATCGCCTCGTGTGCATGTGAAAGTTGGACACCGAATACAGAAGACCAAAGAAGAATCAATGCATTTGAACTCCGTTGCTGGGGAGGAATATCGCAAATACCCTGGACTGCTCACAGGACAAACCGATCTGTATTGGAAGAAGTAAGGCCAGGATGGTAAGACTTCATCTTACATACTTTGGACATGTTGTCAGGAGAGACCAGTCCCCGGAAAGGGACCTCGTGTTTGGTAAAGTTGGGGAGCAGCTAAAAGGAGGAAGGCCTTCCAGGAGCTGGGCGGGTACCGTGGCCACAACCATGGGCTGGGGCACAGCAGCCTCTGTGAGGGTGGTACAGCAGCAAGCCGTCCTTCCTATTGTTGTGCAGAAGGTCACTATCTAGGAGAAGCAACTCCATGGCCCCTAAGACAACAACAACAACAAGTCCTCAGGAGAGCAGAAAGGATTGAACCTAATTTCAATGTCTAACCGCTAGCAGCCCCTGGGATCCTTTGGCACAATGGCAACACAGAGTAGTTACTTAATATTTAAATGGTACTTTCAGCTACCGTTTTCACCTCCACTAATTGATGAGCTAACCCTTCCCAAAATGTATGCGTACTTCTCTCTGTCATTGTGGGACGAGAGGTAACATGAGAAGAAAACTTTAAAGTTAGAAAATGTTGGCACTATTGTTTTACATGTAATATGTACATCCACATATATGAAGAACTGGTTGATTTCTTGTGCTCTGCTTTTGTTGTTCATATATATGATTGTATTTACTTCACACAGCAGTGAGGTCATATGGCACCTGACCTTTGCTCCTGACCCTAATCGTACCATTTTTACCCCACTGTGTGGGTGAAGTCTATCTTGTCAAATTCTGAAAATGGTAGAAGTTTAATTTGGCAAAGGCAAGATTTGCTGAATGACTATTATCGGGCAGGCACAATGTGTGAGACAATGTAGGAAGAATCGTCCCTTCAGAGAGGTCCTGGACCTTACGTGGCTTAAAAGACGGAGGGAAATTAACAGAGAAAGAGACCATTGTATTAGCAGAAATGGGGTGCTGTGGAAGCATATGCTAGGAACATTTAACCCCTAAAAGTTTGGTGAATCTTATCAAAAGCAATGATATCTAATCTGAGACGTGAAACACATATATATTCACAGAGGGAAATTTAGGCGATAGATAATGTAGGCAAATAATCTATGAGAAAGATCAGAGGCCAAATCAGGAATGTGGGCTTTGAGAAGGCCGTCTTCCACCGCCGGATGGACCTGGACAAGCGAGGAAGGGCCCTGGAAGGCCGGGATGCGTGTTGTCTTCATCCTAACTGCGTCCATCCAGGGAACCCAGGCTACGTTTGAACAAGATAGTGAAGTAGTCAGATTTGTATTCTTAGGAACAAAACCTCCACAGTAAAGAAATAAAGTAGGGGGTGAAAGATAATAAAAGAAAGTCAAAGCATTTCCTGAATTTACTTGATTGAATGTTAATAGGCTTGTGGAAATAACTAATCACCGAACAGCCCAAATCGGCCAGCAAAACCAGCTGTGACTGGTGTGATCTTCAAAGGCAAACAGACTTGGCCAGATAAGACGTTCTGGTGACGTTAACTATGGAAGGCCATCTGTTTACTGATCGTCGAGGAGCTTTGAAAGCAAAGCGTGCATTTAGCACTCGGTTGGAATTCTCTGACAGTGTGTTTGTCATGGCTTCTGACTTGTAAGAGAGGATTTACAGCAGGGAAGGCTGTTCAGGTAGTTGAGATCCCACCATTTCCAGAACATCCTGAACCTGATTCCATTCCAATAAGGGGGGAAATGCCACTTTTAGCAATTTCTGATACTGAGCTCCCAACCTAGCAGGTCATCTTTAGCACGTGCTCTTCCTTCCTCATCCACTGAAAACACAATGGCAACCGCACCACATGGGTTCCCTTAACCTCCTCCCCTACTGCATAAAAAGGGTCTATTCCCCTTCCTGCCTGCAAGCCCCAGCATCCTACGACACTTGAAGCAGAAGGTACTCCCGCTCCTTGGTGAGGTCTCTGCTCCTTCATCCCCTCACTCTTGGATCAGAGGCTCTTTAAGCCCCTTTTCCTTTCTTTCCCAGGCACAGGCCTATGTCAGTCTCATGATCACTAGCATGCTTGACTTCACTGTTGCTTGCCAACATGGGACTCATATTTCAGCACTATACTAGACAATATTCTGGAGTGGCTGATAGTTTTCATCGGCTAATTTTTAAAAATAGATCATCAGGCCTTTCTTCCTAATCTGTATTATTCTGGAAGCTTCACTGAAACCTGTCTAGCATGGGTGACCCTACCCTAGTACTTAAAATTCTGGTGGCTTAGCTTCCAGCAAGGTCACAGCAGGTAAGTTACCACCGTGTGACAAACTGACAGAGATGTGGTGGTCATGTCTCTGCTTCTTCCTTTTTGCTTCAACTTTACCCTAAACTTATTCATCCCTAACTAATCTGCCAAGTTGGCTCACTGGGGTGGCTATTATACTGAAAGCTCTGCCACCATATTTAAAAGACCAGCCAGGTCACCTATGATGCATTGTGTTCAGCAGAACATCCAGACCAAGAGAGACTGCGGAAAGGAATGGGTTGTCCACTTCTGAGGGATTAGCCACTGACAATGCCATGAACAGCAGCTGAACACTATTTAATACAGTAGAAGAAGATGAGCCCATCAATTAAAAGTCACTCAAAATAGAACATGGGCAGAGCTGGCTCCGCTAATTGAGGTGGCCGTAATGACATGAAGGAGCCTTGGTGACACAGTGGGTAAGCACTGGGCTTCTAACTGCAAGGCCAGTGATTTGAAACCACCAGCTGCTCCAGTGAGAATGGCAGGGCTTTCTCATCCTGTAAAGAACTGCAGTCTTGGAAATTCACAGGGGGCAGTTCTACCGCGTCCTGTCGCGTGACTATGAATCAGCACTGACTCGATGGTAGTGAGTTAATGACATGGATGGAACGAAGATTGGGGGAACTTCACTTGCTGATGGGACAAGGTTCAAAATAAGAATAAATAGCTACAGCCATCCGTTAATTATTGGGACATCAAATGTATGAAGTATACATCTAAAGAAATCCGAAGTTGTCAAAAGTGAAATGGAAAGCATAAGGATTGATATCCTAGGCCATTAGTGAGTTGAAGGAGACTTGTATTGACCCTTTTTTGAATCAGATAATCATATAACTTACTCTGCTGGTAATGGCAAATTCAAGAAGTATGTATATCTTGGCAGGGTTCTCCAGAGAGACAAGACCAGGACATCTATGATTATATATGTGTAAAAGGATAAGTGTATATATAAACAAGGAAGATAACAGCAAAACAGTTCACATAGTGGTACAGAGAGCTCAGTCCGACTCACTTTCATGGGACAGTTAATATACTGACAGTCCTTCACCTTGTCACTGGGCCAAGGTCAAGCAGGTAGACTGGAGGAAGATGAAGTGGTAAGGCTAACAGAAGTCAGTAGCCACCATAGCGAAACAGGTTGTGTGGTGGAGCCTTGTGGTGTAGTAATGAGAAGTGGCTGGGAGGATGCGCAGCATCTGGAGTGGTGGCAAGACAATTGGAGTTGGCCCACAGGCAGCACACAGCAAAGTGGGGTGGCACCATGATGTGGAACTGCAGGGCACAATGACGCGATCCACTTTGCTCCACAAGTTGGTTCAGCCCGCAGGTAGCACAACACACATGTTGAGGCAGGGCAGCAAAATCAGGCATCATGCTTGTCCCACCACCAGGGAGAGAGAGAGAGAGGCCGGCCTCCAGTGAGCCATTTATCTGGGTCACACCTCCAAAGGAGTACAGGTGCCATGTTGACACAAACGGCATCACATTTATTCTCAGAAAGACCATTTCACGATGTAGCTAGAAGTAAAATGCCATCTATGATAGCATATTATTCATATGAGATAAGTAAGACCAGTTAATATGACTATTATTTAAATGTATGCATCACCCACTAAAGCCATTGATAAAGAAATTAAAGAATTCTACCAGCTTCTGCAGTCTGAAATCAATCAAACATGTAATGAAGATGCATTAATAATTACTAGCAATTGATATGTGAAAGGGGGAAACAAAAGATCAGTTGTAAAATATGGCCTTAGTAATAGAAATGGTGCTGCAGATCACATGACAGATTTTATTTTATAGGACCAACGACTTACTCATTGAACATACCTTTTTTAAACAACATAAGTGGCCCTTAGACATGTGGATCTCACCAGATGGAATACACAGGAATAAAACTGGCTACATCTGAGGAAAAAAGACAATGGACAATATGCAGTTATGAGCAATTGAAATGGACTATGAAGATGTCCCACCTGATTTTAGACACTCTCTCAAGGACAGATGGGAAGCACTGAGCAATAACCACGGAGGACCTGATGGCTGTGTGGTGAAACCAAGATCACACATAAAAACAGCAGACGATCACTAAACAGACAGGAAAGACCAAAGGGAACATGCGAAGAGACTCTGAACCTGCCTCCTGAATACAGAGCAGCGAAAGCCAATGGAGGACCTGGTGAAGGGAAAAATGTGGGCAGTTCAAGAAGATAAAGTAAAGTGTGATCATGAACATTGCAAAGACTTGTGGTTGGAGAGTCAAAAGAAGATAACGATCCACATTTCTCAAGGGTAACGCAGGGTCAGAACACATTTGATGGAGCCTAACAGCAACAAATATAAATATCTGCATTGATTTGTATACGGTAATTACTATCTATTGCTCTTTAGAATTTTATGAGCTCCAACAGTTATTTACAGTAAATTTTCTATTCAGAAAACGAAAGCTCCCAATAATGGCATATTTAGGTTTAAACTTTACCAATGTATTTTAATCATTTCATAGCATTATAGTGCATCTTACTTGTTGTGCTGCTGACAGGTAAGTACTGAACATATTACAGACTCCCAGGAGAATGAGCAAACCAATCTCGGAAGGAACAGACAGTTAGGAACCAGTGACCAAAGGTCTGACAAAAGATTGATACCATCCCAGTCTCAGAAAGAAGGGAGAGAGAGAGCCTGAAAGGAGTTTGCAGAAGTCATGATGGAGACGATCCCAGATTTGTTGAGACACATCCAGTAGGAATGCCGTCCCTCAAAAATGGTTTGAGAATTACTTTTATAATGAAAATTGGATGTTCTTTATTACATAAAAATGACACAAAGAAATGATGGTATATCCACACACACAAAAAATCTGTATGTGTTACAGTAACTTTCTTTGTAAGAAGCAAGAATATGAAAACAATGATAAATGGTTAAAAATAGTGTAGTACAGCCATACCATGAAATATGCTCAACAATAAAAAAGAACAAAGTTATCCATATGCATTACAGCCTGTATGAATCTCCAGTGTATTATGCCGAATAAGAAAAATCAACACACAGGATACATGCCACCTAGATCCACCTATCTAACAGTCATAAAATAGCATACTTACAGAGCTGAAGAACCACATTAGTGATTGGTAGGAATTGAGAGGAAGTGGATGTGTTCATTATAGGAATACCATGAGAAACTTCCATCATTGATACAATTAAGTATCTTCACTGTGGTACTGGAAATTAGATCTGCGTATACACTCGCAAACACACAAATGAATTTTGGCATAAGTAGTGAAATTCAAATATTTGGTACCAATGTCAGTTTCTTGATTTTGTTATTGTAGGATAGTTGTATAAGACATTAACATTGAGGAGACCCTGGGTCACTTTTCTACATATTTCTTTGGAACTTCCTGTAACGCTATCAAAAAAAAATTCTAAATGAATGAACAGAAAAGGAAACTGGTATCAGAATGTGGAAGCCAGCGCTTTAAACAACTTTGTGAAATATAATTCATTCTAGGCTTTCAGAGATGAGCAAGATTAAGCAAACAAAATGAATTTGGTGCTTTGGGAAGTATGAAAATGGCTAGTGAATTATCCTCCACTGCATGTACCAGATGTTAACACCTGGCTGAAGATATAGAACTTGTCAACACATATTATGAATGAGTTGATCAAAAGGACTGCTAGAAATACACAAAATGTATTTAAGGAGTGAAAATGGAAGCCCCAACATACTTTTGAAACAAAACTTTCTAGTACTCTCTTAAATTAGTTACAGGCTCTGGATGTGCAATATTGACACATCTGAGCCCTGGTGGTGTAGTGGTTATGAATTGGACTGAGATCCACATGGTTGACAGTTCAAAACCACCATCAGGAAGAAGAAAGACTGGGTTCTCTACTCCTGTGAACAATTTCAGTCTCAGAAACACACATCACTATGAGCCAGCATTGACTCAATGGCAGTGAGTATGGTCTTATGGTTTATTGGGAAAAGATACATTGCATTTATATTGATAACTTTGGATAAAAAGTTCTATTAATTTGCCAAAGAATGACAATAAACACACTATTTACCTTTTGCACAAAGATCTGATCATTTCAAACTAGAAGTCTACTTATAATTTCCAGAGTTCCTAATATTATTTATTGCTGAGTTTTAAGAGATTGTTTTTTAAGGTTGAGATTAGTATATTGTGGGAGTTACATAATCTGTTGTCAATTTGAGACTTAAGAGTGAAGAGGTGGAGTTTAGCCTGTCAATCAGGTCGCAGTTTAATGAGCTCATTTGGAGGTGCTAAGGAGAAAAATAGCTCACTGGAGGCGGGACACATGCACACTCCCTGCAAGACATTCCTGTTAAGAAGAAACATGGAGCTACACTAGAGCCCTGGAGCTGAAGGAGCCATGTGAAGATCCCTGCCAGCGCTGAGATGCTTCCACTGCCACTGGATCCAGAAGACTTTCCACCCACTAGCCTGTGAACTTCCATTGCATGTGTTATGTGAGTCTGAAGAAAAATTTATAGATTGGTATCAGACCTATGGGCTAATATCGGAATTATGGACTTGATCTGGACTGAGCTGGGATTTTTTTTCAATAATAGATTGCTCTTGTATATAAAGCTCTTTCTTCTTTCTACACATGACTCTCCCTGGATGTGTTTCTCTAATCTACCCAGACTAATACATGTATGTATTACTAACTACTATGGACATCCGTCATGGACTTCCTATCAGCATATTAATGATATGATCAATGGAAATAATTGCAGTACAGATAAGATTTCCAAAGTCAAAAGCTTTATAAAAACAGAGATTGATGAGTGAGATGCAGGATTCAGACCCAGTAGAAAGCACGCAAGTCTTTCCACATCGTCTGCTTATATTGGAAGCAGGCCATACCTGAGGAAACTTGCTTTCAATCGATTGCATAGGGGTTGTTATCTGAGTAAGGGTGTTGCAAGCCATAGTCGGGGCTTACTCCTCCCTAATCTTTTTGTAACTGATTGGCTATTCAGAGTAAATCCTATCATAGAGGTGATTGAATTAAACCACATCCTGGGGGAATTACTAGACCTTAACTATCTATCCACTGAGAATCCTGACCCAGCTAACTTCATCTAGCCTCATTGTCTCATTTTATTGATATTCTCTTATCCTGATTGCAGCCATCAACTATCTGGCTCCTTTTGCCAGTAAGGTTACCTTCCCTCTGAGTAATCAAAGAATCAGGTGTTTTGGCTGGCTATATCTATACATGAAATTCTTGCCTTTCACACAGGAGATTTGTTTCCATTCCCAGCAAGTATACCTCATGCATAGCAACCACCCCTTTGAGAGTGGTGGCTTGTATGTTACTGTTACAGTAAATAAGTTTCAGCAGAGCTTCCACATTAAGACGAATTAGGAAGAAGAGCCCAAAGATCTACTTACAGAAATCAGCCAGTGAAAATTCTACCCATCACAAAAGTCAGATTTCATAACCAATCATAGCAACTTTTTTGTTGTTTTCAGTTGTGCACAGGTCCCCTGTGAGTCAGTGGCAGCAAACAACAACAAAATGTAATGAACAACTTGTGTTACTCCTGGCTTGTTTGAAAGTGGGAACGCTGTCTCCGAGGGCAGTGGTCCTGAGTAAGCATAGTCAATGTTCTGTCAGTAGCAGTGGAGCAGGTGAGCATCTCCATCAGGCAGTGTAGTGCAATGAGAAAGTAGGACAACTTCCAAGCTCTTGCTTTCAGCCAAACTCCACACTGTCGGTACAAACCCACTCAGTCTTGCCAGCTCTCACCCTCCAGCTCAGTTGACTCTCGGCCTGGCATGTTTTCAGTCTTGTTTCAAATTTACTTAAAAAAAAAAAAAAAGATCCTCTTCCTAATTTTCAGGGTTTAATTGGAAGGAATGAGGTAAGCAGACCTCAGGTTAGATCCGGCTATCATTTTTCAAATACATAGAAGCAAATGAATTGGCCTTAGCATCATTTACTTTCCATTTGTTTTGCTAACACTCATTGCTAAATCTGCAGCCTGTGATCCAGTTTGATAGTGGCAAGGAGACTATTTTCGTTCTCTCTATCTCATCTGTTTCTTTTACCAGCCACTAAATGGCAACTTATTTCTGTATCTTCAATAATTCACACATTGTGAAGACCCAAGAAGCCCTTGTTTTTCTTCTTGTTTTGTTGGCGGTGAGCAAGTGGAGGGGAGAAACGATTTAAACATGATCAATTTTTGTGGGCTAAATAATGAGTGACTAGAAAGGTCATCTGGGGAAGCGTTTCAGTCTCGAATGTATTTCACCCCAAAGTTAGGAAAGAAGGATGTTTAGCAAAAGCAAGAGAGAGTCCAGAGGGCACAGCGATTTAGGAACATGAAGAACATTAATTTTTAAAAAATCATCAGGACTATTGTCAGAGTTCTAGGCCAATGTGAGAGAAAAGTCAGTGTCCAATACACTTAGGTCCACTGATGGACTGAGGGGCCGTTCCAGATTGAATGCCGGGAAAATTTTTTAATTAAATAGAGTAAAACCTGTCCAGGAAAGATCTGAAGTGGTGTCTGGACATCAATGAACTAGACAGCCCTCTACCCTGAGGGAGGTGAGGACAGCATCACACACATCAAAGGGACCATCAGGAAGGGTGCCTGTCTTGAGGCAGTACCCTCTTCCAAATCAGTTCCAGTACAGGCTGACAGGGGTATGAGATGAGAAAGCAATCTCCCCGAATGATGTCTTATTCCACAGTGGATAAAAAGCACTTCCCATATAGGGTTAGAAAGCTTTCTGATCTCCAAAATTTTGTAGCACCATTTCAAATGTCAGTTAATGAGGCAATTAACTAAAAACTGTTTTATGTATGAGGGTTTTTAAGACATGCATAAAAATAAATTAAGTTATTGGTATATACAATCAAGTAGAAGGCCATTACCCTCATTTGAGCTACCAATATGCAGCAATTAACAGAGATTCTTAGTTTAGAAAAATGTTCAAAGAGCAAAAGTGAATTACTAAGAGAAACATGAAGAGTTAGTTAATTCTAACTTGTACATGGCTGGACTGTGATACAAGTCTTTGAGGTCATCGTTAGAAACAGTATACTCATGTGTCCAAGGTGTTAAGCCTATCAGCTGGTTCTCCGGATTCTAATCAACTTCCATGCTAGTTCCATTAAAACTGGCATGTGTTGTCTTCCTGGCAGAAGGCAGCCTCTGTGGGAAGGAGCCAAAGTGAGTCACCTTTTGTCGACAGTTGTAAAAGCATAGGTGTTTTCGTTTGTTCGTTTGTTTTCTCTTTATGACATCAACATTATTCTTCATAGACTTTAACAGACACGGCTTTTGTTAGTTATGAAGAGTTCTATAAACTATGTATTCTTTTTCCTGCTCAAAAGACCAAGGGGAACTATTACTATGTTTTATGAGGAGATAAGACACCAGATGAAACAAGTAATTTATTCTCAGCTTATTATATTAATATAATCATCATATTTTATACATTTGATCATCAGCTGAATAACCTATACAACAGTGATTGATCAATTCTTCGATCTTTGTCCAAAGTTGGTCTTTCTCCATCTCAATCACCCAGCTGCCCCACCTTGGATCTCACTTGACTATGCTTCACCTTCAAAACCAAAAAGGAAAGTCCCTCCCCCGAGTTGTCTTACTGCTTTATTCCCACACCGTTAATGAGACAGATTTATCAGTGACTACAACAATTGGCTCAAACATAGGAATGATAGTAAGGATGGCATAGGACCAGGCAATGTTTCATTCTTTTGTACAGAAGTTGGCCAAATGCTGGAATCAACTTGATGATACCTATTAATGACAACTATATAGCCTCAGTAACCTCTTTCCTTCCAGCTATAGAGATACAATCAGTGGTCCTACTGGTTCATAGAGTGATCTGGAGTGGACCAAAGGTCATTCTAAAGGCTATTTGGTACAAATGAGGGGGGTAAGGGATGATATTCTGAACCAAAGATGTACTGGTAAGGGGAAGATTAGAGTGATATATATTATATTAGCAGAGGAGACAAAAGTTGGTTGGTGAAACAACTTGGGAATGGAAAGAAAGGAAGTGTATTCATGTTCTACTTCTGCATAAAACTACCTGAGTTAGTGACTTAGTACCATACATATGTATTAGCTCAGCTTTCTGTCGGTCAAAAGCTCAGATATGGTTTACCTATGTTTCTGCTCATAGTTTCACACAGCGAAAACCAAAGCATTGCTCAGGTTTCAACCTCATGAAGGAGGCTTGACTCTGGAAAATCCACTTCCAACCAATCTTGCTTAAATTGTTCATAGGGCCGATTCCCTTTACAATTGCAGATTTTGTGGTAGCCTGACTCTTCAAAGGCAGCAACATAGAGAATGTCTCTGCTGCTTCTAGTCTTGGACCTTCTTTGACAGTGCTCAGGTGACTAAATCAGGCATATCCAGGAGTACCTGCCCTTGGATTCACTCAAGACGACTGATTAGGGGCCTTAATTACATCTGAAAATTCTCTTTTCCATAATCTATTGGTAAGAAGAAAATCAGATTTCTCCCACATCCAACAAGAGGCAATTAAACAAAGAGGTGTTCTTAAGTGGGGTGAAATCACAGGCATCTTAAAATTCTACCTACCACACAAAAATTCTACCTACCACCAGATCTAAATAGTTGATCCTAGATTATTGGAGAAATGGTGAAACCAATAAAATAAGACCAAAACATCAACAGGCAAGCAGGAGAGCAGATGAGCTGTTTTGTTCATATTTTAATATTTAATACGGGTCTTGTTTGAATTCAATGAATAGAAGAGCAGGTGGTCTACAGCACTGGAACCAACGCTATTTTGAGTCTCGCATAAGGATTACAGATGGAGCACATTTGAAATGCACACTCCCAACTCCTAGAAATGGTGTGGTGGTGATATTTAGTCTGTTTGGTTGACAAACACATCAAGAAGTTCCTAGTCAATACTAACCGATATAGTTCCAGGAATTGGTAAAATTGAACCATTATTTTAAAAGGAGGGCAAAGATGTTTTGGAGCATGTATCAGAAAGTTGTCAGCTAGCTGTCCCATACAAAAGACAAGAAAAAATTTTAAAATAAAAATTCCTGGATCCAACTTCAGATCTACTTTGAATCATTTTATAGTAAGCTTCATATGAGAATTTGGAGAACAGAATCTCAAAGTCTTGGTGAATTGGTAAAGTGCTTTTTAGTTATTGTAAGTATAGATGGTGAAAATTGTGAAAAACGTTTACCATAATTCACACTTGCTGTGACATCTAAACATATGATCAGGAGTCGTGTTTCATGGATCACGGTACAGACCACGTGCACTGTCGTAATATCCACAGAGTGAGTCAGTGGCAGTGTTAGGATATGTGGCATTTAAGGGCTAATTCATGAGAGAAAAATAATCATATTTTTATAACTTGGAGTAGTTACTAATTTTTAATCAAGTCCATTTTAAAGTTTAAACTTTAACATTATTAAATAGGACAGTAAAATCTCTATTTTAGCTAAATGGACCGAGCACGTGTTATCAGGAGTGACCAGTTCCCAGAGAAGGACACCCTGTATGGTAAACTAGAGGGTCATTGAAGAGGGGGGACACTCTCAGTGAGAAGAACTGGTAGAAGGGCTACCACAGTGGGCTCCCACATAATTATGCGGGGAGGACCAGGCAGTGTTTCACTCTGCGGTATGGAAGGTATGAATCAGAACGGACTCAGAAATACCTAACATAACCTTTTTTTTCAGGGAAAGACATATCTTTTCTAGATGCAGTCGTAGTAGCAGAGCAAATTATGACAATGGCAGTAACTCCAAAGAAATGAAGGTCAATAGACGCCACATTCGTTTTACCATGAAGCGTATACAATTCCTTCTTAGAGAATTTGATAGAAGAGTGCTCAAATTAATGAATTTTATTTCAGAAAGATGAAGGCCACTGAATCTATAAAACCACAAAGAATCATAAAGAAATAAATTCAAGCCAAGGGAATAATGTGAATGAATGTTGCATTCAAAGGCTGACAGATGATGTCGTAATACTCATTTAACCATTAGTCTCTGAAGGCTTCTTATAAAGTAACACTTTAACTTGCTAAGGATAAAATGTACTATAATTCCCTGAATGTAAGTTAAAGACTTTATCAGAGATGTTTGCTTGAAAACCATGGATAAATCTGTGGCCAAGGTGGTAGGAAGGTCAAGTATGACTTTCCAATGACACTATAGCTCAAAGCTTGAAATTTAATACTAAGAAGTACGCAAGGAAAGCATTGTGTTGGATTGCATTGCTTGGTATTGCCACCTCTTGAACGCAGAACTGCTACTAATATGGCAATTCTTTGACAATGTCTCCTAGTTATACATGATGTTGAAAAGAAATGAGACATTCCTTCTTTTCAGATTCATTGCCAACGAGCAAAATTAGCTTTGAAATGTATAAGACTAAAACAATGAATGTCAGCAAATGCGCTTTGGAATTTCAGCTTTGTGTAGAAGCATGTTCTGAGGGCACCAGTACAATCGCGGAGACAGGGACATATTCTGGAATCATTGTTCACCTTGCAGCGGTTGTCAAAGGTATAATGCAATACACATTTTCCTCATCAAGAAAGTCTTGGTATGAGAAAATTGTCAACTGACTTAAAAGAAAGTTTGGCACTATACACCAGCATCTTCTTATGGAAGGTCAATGTGGTAAATTTGAGATCATTCACAACGTGGAGGCTGATCATAAAAAAATATTTTACATGAGATTTATTGAGGGGGTAAGTTCCATTGTGAATATTTAAAGTAGATAGCTGCTCTTCGTGCATGTACTAGATAAGAAACTAGTTTGGTGCCAACTTTCCAAAGATGTGACTTTAACAGCCCAGTCCTGATTATTTGTCTGAGACATTTGATATTTTTAATGATCTTAGTACTTCCATGCAAGGAAGAAATGAGACTTTTTTACATGGAAGATGAGGTTAGAGGGGAAATATGAGATTTAAAAGCTTAAAAGAACAGACTTACTACAGGTTGCTAGGAAATGTTCCATGGTTTTGAAATTGCCATTAAAAATGGTGATTATTTTTCTATTGCTGACCCCTGAAACAATATCACTAAACACCTTATCCATTTGCCAAGAGCATTGTGAGTTTCATCCTACACAAAATAAAGAAGACAGAAAATTCCCACATGTTTAAAATCCATGGTTCCAGGTGGCATCGGGGTTATGAGTTGGGCTGCTAACCCAAAGGTCAGCAGTTCAAAACCACCAGGCACTCCCCTAGAGAAATAGGAGACCATCTACTTCCATTAAAAGTTACAGGCTCGGAAGCCCACGGGGGCATTTCAACCAAGTCCTATAGGATCTCTAGGTTGGAACCAACTCAATGGCAGTCCATCTGTGAGTAAGATAAACTTAGTAACTGAAAACTTTATAGACAAGCTATTGAAACAAATGATGGATGAAGGACTGAAGTTAAATGGTAGGGTATGAATTACTTCCATTTTTATTGCAATTTAAGGAAATATGCTAAACTTGCTGAAACCACTTGAAATAATTTCTCCCCTTCTTGCCAGCACACCTTTTGGAGGCAAGTTTCTCTGCAAGGAGGAGCGTCACGGAAGAATTTCTTACCCTTCAATTCCATTTCCCCAATGGCTTTCGGATGCCTCCTCATGTTACAGTTACCATAGCACAACGTGGAAACCATTTGGGTATACATTATCTTCTGAAAATCTCTGGTCATAAATATACCCCGGATTATATAAATAAACAAGCTCACTTTCATACTACTTTTAAAATGAACCTTTACAGGGATTCTTCAAAGACTTTAATAGAGAGAGTTGCATATCCACTTGCATCCTTTTGTTCTTTTATATAGTTATGATTGAGGAGCATCTCAAAGTTCCATAATTTGAGCAAAATAGATATTATTTATATTAATCACTTACATGCATACTTTTGATGGGCTTTTTACATTTTTATATTTCTTTTATTTTGTCCTACTTTCTTTGTTTTGATTATACTTATTGAAGTATAATTTTATGTGGATTGGATCTTATAAAAATGTCATATTGTATTTAGTATGTCCTGGTTTGTTATTCGCAATTACTAAATAATTCATATTTATTCTGTGAATAAATAGGAAGCAGACTGGAAAAGAAAAACAAGTCCTTTACTGCAAATAGTTAGAGACACACTGCTCAAGAGTCCTGGTAAGGATTAACAGAGGAGATTAGAAAACAGACGGTTAGAGATAGAAAGTCAGAATGAAGGTCTTTCTCATGAAAGAATAAGGGAAAAAATTAAAAATTAAAAATAAATTAATTAATTTAATAAAAAAAGAAAGAATACGGGAAGTGGAAATGGAAAGAGAAGGGTCCCAAGGTGAAGGCTTGGAGTCAATTTGTCTTACTGAAGGAAAGCTACAGAAGGGTGAAAACGCAGCCCACTGATGACGCCAGCGATGCAATTTGGTAGACGTGGCAACAGCCTGGACATCTTTGAGTGAGGGACCCTCCCTCTGCACCTGAAAGAAACAAAATGACAAGGTGAGGAACATGAAGGGGTATGACTTGAAGTAAGCAAATCACATGAAGAATGGAGAAATGCAACCACCAGATGCCGTCCGTTTCAAAGGAGGAGGGATGCTGCATCCTGTGGTGGGATAATGGCCTGGAAGAGGCATCAGGAAATAAGCAGCAGGCGTCCTCTCCCCGTGCCTTGAAGGGAAGACATTGGAAAGGGATTGGCTTCCGCCGAAGGTCTTCTGATGAAAATGCACTTCCAGCCGAAAATTGTGCTTCCGAGCCGGGGGGCTGGAGCGTCGCGGCCCTACAAGACAACGTGCCGGCTAAGAACGCATGTTCAAGGAAGCAATGTTGTCACCTCATGGACAATTGTGATTGTTCACTGTCAGTGAGTGTACATGCAGAAGGGAACTCCACAGTGTCGACAAGAAGTGATGTTGTCCTTTGCCTCCTAGTTCTTTCTTCTGTTTCCTTTTACCTTCCTCTTGTCCCACTATCATGTTTGGCCTGCATTTGGTTTTCAGTAATTCCTCTCGGCTACATTGCCCTTGGTCAATATATTTATATATAATGATAGGGGAATAGATCTATGGACATATATTTACATGCGAAGTATTAAGGTGTCCATGGAATCAGGTATCAGGCGTCAAAGAACAAAATGGAGTGGAGCCCCAAAGCCCACCTGTAGACAATTGGACATCCCCTTACAGAAGGGTCACAAGGAAGAGACAAACCAGTCAGGGTGCAGTATAGCCCTGATGAAACAAACAACTTTCCTCGAGTTCTTTAATGTTTCCTCGCCCCCACTATCATGAACCTAGTTCTGCCTTAGAAATCCAGCTAGACCAGAGCATGTACACAGGTACAGATAAGGACTGGAAACACGGGAATCCAAGACAGATAATTCCCTCAGGACCAATAATGAGAATAGCAACACCAGGAGGGGAAGGGGAAAGTGGGAGGTGAAAGGGGGAACCGATCAAAATGATCTACACCTAGCCCCATCCCAGGGAGACAGACAACAGAAAAGTGGGTGAAGGGAGACACCAGTCAGTGTTATGACATGAAAAAAAAATTTATAAATTATCAAGGGTTCATGAGGGAGGATGGGTGGGGGAGGGGGGCAATGAGCGGATACCAAGGCTCAAGTAGAAGGAAAATGTCTTGAAAAGGATGAGGGCAACCTATGTACAAATGTGCTTGACCCAATGGACTTATGTATCGGTTGTGATAAGAATTGTCTGAGGCCACAATGATTTTTAAAAAATTATGCTCCCACCTCACATGGAAAATTGCTAGGTAGTTGTCATTGAGTGTACATACAAATGGAACTTCCATAATGCTTTAAAGAAGTAGCTCACCAAATCTGTCTTCCAATGGGCCACTGAGTATGTTCGAATCTCCACTCGTTAAGCTCATGGTTGAGCACTGAAGCATTTTCACCACCCAGAATCTATTCTCACCGGAAGAGGGAGAAGGATAGGGTCATAGTTTATGAAGCAGGTGTGCTGAAGGTTAGATACATTCTCCATAAACATCTACACATGCATTCCAAGATAGTTACCAGAGTAAACAGGTAAATATTGTTGTTTCTAGCCACGTCCAACATATTAGTGAGCCTATGTACAACAGAACGAAGCACTACCTGGTCCTGGACCCTCCTGACAATTGTTATGTTTGAGTCCACTGGTGAAGCCACCGTAGCATCAGTCCATCCCATTGAGGATCTTCCTCTTTTCTGTTTCCCTGCAGTTTTACCAAGAATCATATCCTTTTCCAGACTGGTCTCTCCTTATAACCTGTCCAAAGTATGAGAATCAAAGTCTTACGATCCTCACCTCTAAGGAGCATGCTCACTGTACTTCGTCCAGGACACATGCGTTGGCTCTTTCGGTAGTCCATGGTACTCAGCACCCTTTGTCACCACCACATTCAAATGTATCGGCCCTTCGTCGCTCTTCCTTATTCAATGCCCAGTCTCATATGCCTATGGGGCCACTGAAAATACCATGACTTACACAGATGGAAAATGCTCATGTTCAGGAAAGGAAAGAAATCATGGGGAAAGTTGCTGAAGAAAAAAAGAGCCACAAGAATCTATCAGATGATGTACCACTAAGTAGTAGCGTGTGGCAGAAATGTGCCCATCACCCCCACGGTGCCTACATCCTGTCCTAGATCAGTGGTTTTCAACCTTCCTAATGCCAGTTCCTCATGTGGTGGTGACCCCCCAACCATAATATGATTTTTGATGCTACTTAATCACTGTCATTTTGCTACTGTTGTGAATTTGGGTGTTCACCCCCGATACTGTGAAAGGGTCGTTCAACCCCCAAAGGGGTCGCGACACACAGGTTGAAAACCACTGGTATGATGACCCAGGTGGATCAACATGATCATGCTTCTTTGCTGTTGTTTTCTCATGAGAGGGAGGCTCTGAGTCTGCAGGGAGCCGTGACGATAGGGCCGAGCTCGGACTGGTGCAGCTGCTGACCGTGAACAAGGTGAGACCTTCTAGACCAGTGGTTCTCAGCCTTCCCAATGTCATGGCCCTTTAATACAATTCCTCATGTTGTGGTGACCCGTATGTGGGCCGACCCGCCTGGAGATGATAGAGGAGCGGTGCCTCAGTTCCGAAGACCATCAGAAGTATGGTCTTAGGCAACCCCTGTGAAAGGGTCGTTTGACCCCCAAAGGGGTTGCGACCCCCAGGTTGAGAACCGCTGTTCTAGATTGACAGAAAAAGTAATGAAGACCATTCTCTTTTAGAATCCCCAGAAAGAATGGATTTTAGCCCAATGAAACCATTTGGGACATCTGATGTTCAGATATGTGAAACAATAAATCAGTGTTGTTTTAAGTCACCACGTTTGCTGCGATGTGTTACAGCAGCAATAAGAAATTAATGCCTAATCTCAATATTTTAATTAAGGTTCTATTATAATGGTAGAACCATGAGTCACTTGGATATACATACCACAGACAATTACACACAAAACCCACAAAACAAATGAAAAAAAGAAAAAACAACCATAAAATATTTGCAAAATGCTACATTGCAACTAAAATGTGCACTGGTATAAAAATAAGCTATTTACTTCCTAGTTTCATCTGAATTGTCAGGTTTTATTGTAAAACTAACAGTATAGTAAACTTGAGTTCTATATAATTAATCTATTTATAATGGAAAATAAGACTCAAAAGATGGACCTAAAGCAAACATCATCAATTTCTTAATCTTCAGAAAACCGCTAAGGTAAAAGTATAAGATACTAAAAAATTATGCAGAAGCTAACTTTGCCAGGGGAGAAAATCTCCATATATAACTTAAAACGCACAGAAGGGGGTGGGGGGAGCTGATGCCAAGGGCTCAATAGAATGTCAATGTCTAGAAAGGATGATGGCAACACATGTACAAATATGCTGGATACAGTTGATGTACGGATTGTTATAAGAGTTGGAAGAGCCCCCAAAATGATCTTTTAATAAAAACAAATAAATAAAATAACTGAAACAAAAAAAAACACATAGAAGGATATGAGTCTTAAAAATAAAAAAGGAAAGTATAATTGTTGCGAACATTAAGTTCGTAAGTAATTTATTGATTTCCAACAACTAACAGTAATGTCACTATTAGGAGAAACACCCAAGAGGCTTTGCACATGCATCTGTTTTTACCAGCCGTGGTGTATAGCAATGAAACAGCCGACAGGATGCAAGAGAAGGCCTTGGGAAATGCCCACCGGCAGTTCAAAAGTCATTACCCATGTACTGCGTTCTCATCTCTGCCCTAAGGAAGTTAGAGAGTAACCCAGTACTTTTTATTCACGTGCTTATTAAAGTCACACAGGTGAAACATTTCCAAATGTGTTTTCAAAACACGTTTTATTTTAGTGCTTTCAATGTTTTGAGGATAATTGTTGAAGAGAAGAAAAAATATAGGTGCTCCGTCTGAGAATAAAAATCTGTTTTGGCATTTTAATGTCTAAAGACTCGAGATTTGCCAAATGTTTGCTAATCAAGAAGCAGTAGAAATTCACAACCAGTCCCCAAAATATAAAACAATTCTATTCACTGTAAAAATATGTTTACTGCATTTACTTACCGGCTGTTTAGCACAAATGCTTTTTGTCCCAAAGTGGGAAACGCTGGCAATCCTTCCCTTTCCAAAGTGCTCGTAGAGCGCAGCTGTAGACACAGGCATTCGCTAATGGTGTCTCCAGGTACTGCAGGCTTCTCGTCTGTCTTCCTTTCCCTCTGGCACCGTTTACAGGGATTGTCTTCCCACAGAAATCACAAGGCCTCCAGCCGTGGTTGGGTTTTCTTTGAGCATATCCAGAGGCAATTTTAACTCCTTTTTTAAAAACTTTAGATGTTTTGCTTTGTACTGACCATCATCTTCTGTAACCCGCCCCCCCCCACCTGATTTTCACATGTGGGGTTCATCGACATAAATAACTCTGCTCCCCAGGGTAAAATCCCAACGACGACAGGTTTAACAGCACAAAACAACTGATTTGTCAAGTAATTAAAATATCCTTTTTAAGCAACAATTTCTTTAGTTGGACTGCACTCTCATCTCCCTTGTTGGACTTTCTCTAAGCCTGGCTCTTATGGGATTGGTGGACACAGTTCCTTCTGAGGTCCCTGACCATCACACGACATAGGTGCTGCCCCACTTGGTCACCGTGGGTCAACGTTCAACCAAGGGCCCCTAACAATGATAACAGCAAGCGTACTGTTTTCCATCTTTCTACAAACCTGAAGGAGGTGATTCTGAGGCAGCCCGTGGCCCTGAAAACAAAGGGCTGCCAATCTACTTCCATAGAGCCACCAACCCCATGCGCAGGTCCGCTCCAGGACACCTGCAGTTGCGCGAGTTCAAGTCAACGCTAAGGCAACGTTCTTTTTTGCTTTTCTGTTTTCCTCTTTCCAAATACGAGGGCAGAAGCCCTGGGTAGTACAAAGAGTTAATGTGCTTGGCTATTGACCGATATAGATTAAAGATTCAAGTCTACCCAGAGACACCCTTGGGAGACAGGCCTGGCAATCTACTTCTGAGAAATAAGCCAAGGAAATCCTACGGAGAATGTCCTCTCCGGACGAGTGGGAAACCTAGTCCCCTCGAGGCAAATGGGATTGCTATGGGCTGCCGTGGACCAGATAGTGGTGATGCGACAGTGCGTACACATTTATGATAAGTAACAGTGGCTACTAGAGCCTCGGACTCACAATGAATTCATGATAATCTTTAATATGCAGAAATACTGACTCCAGAAATCTGTAAAAATAATGTGTTTGCCTTTAAAACTCAAAAAAACGGTCCAGCCGCTGCGATTCTTCCTTTGGAAGAAGCAGGTGGAGAGTTGAAAAGAATGAGGGGAAACGTGGTAAAGAATATTACTTCCTGGCTGTCCCAAGCATTCAATAAATAAGCCTTGCAAATGGACTCCCTTGAAGGAGGGAGCAAATGATAAGGCAGCAGACACAGGGCTACGTCTCTAGAGAACACTCTTGGTGAGGGACGGGCAGGGATGTAAGCCACCAGCACATCCCCTGCTCGTTGAGGGCAAATTTAAAGAAGCTTAGTTTCTTCACCTGAGAGGAGCTTTCTCAGAAACCCTCCCGTTTTAGCGTCTACCAATGTGGTGCCCTCCTATATTACCACCACCTTTCCTTAAAATATGCCAAAGGAATCAGCAAAACAACTGCTATGGGATCTTTGAGATTATTACCTATGACAGAGATCATATCCATCCAAAAAAGAGTAAGTTCACGTATTTGATTAGTAGTATTCCTCGGAGTCAAATTTAAAAAGATCTTTGATGCAATGGATATTTTGGGTACTTACTTCTAAGGCCACTTTAAAATTCATAATAACACTTTAAGGGAAATAAAACTCCCAGGAAAGCCTTAATTAAGTTAAAAAAAAAACAACTCTAACCAAAAAACATAAAAGTCACGTGGCTGTTGCTGACTGCAAGCCTCAAGACCCATCGAAGGGTATCTTAAGAAGCAGAGGTGAGTCGAACCCCAGTACTGGACCACGTCGGTACTCAACATAAGTGGATTTCCACATGAAATGTCGAGAAAATTTTGTGTTGGAGCTTGAACAAAGCGGCGGAATCCGACCTGACGCACGGGATTTCGGTAAACAAAAGCGGTTCGTGTTTCGGTCACTGGGCGTTAGTTAGCATTGTTAGTAAGTGTTGTTTAAACCTTTTGCAGCTGTGTTCCAAGTGTTTTGCTATAATTTTCTTAGTTTTTATGGGTTGTTTTAGATAAAAAACACGGGTCCTAAGAAAGACGTTTTTGAAAAGAATCATCATGATAACGAACTGGTTAACCGTGTTATCGATATTGTTGATGATAATTTAGTAAACCCTTTTAGCAAACAGTGAAGGAAATGCCAACAGCTGACCACATTACACAGGTTTTTTTTTTTTTAGAGAAAGCCAGCCAGGTCCTAGTGAAAAAGGGCAAAGAAGGGGAAAGGCAGCTGCCAGTTGATTTGATGGACGGGGGTCCCTTCCCAAACAGTGACTCTCCCTCCACACCTCCTCTCCACATCCGGGTCCACAGATCCAGATCCTCATCAGTCTCAAGGTAGGGGCCATACTATAGTTAAAAACTTTTAAAATGTTGTGTTTCTTATTTAGACTATATTATTTAACTCTGAACTTAGATACTTTGAAATTTCTGTGTAATATTTTGTATAAAAAGGCATGGTTAGGGTAAAAACTTGGTGGTTGAGAACGGATTAATCTGTTTTCAGCTATTTCTTATAGGACAAATTGATTCGGAATTCAACTGCATTGCATCTCAAAGCTCCTTCTAGAACGAAGTAGCTTTGAGATCCGAGGTTATACTGTATATGGGTATAAGTTTCTGCGTCTATAGTTCTACACTGCATTTTCTAATCAGCAGCATTAGTGGTTCAAACCCACCAGTCACTCCTCAGGAGAATGATGAGGCTGTTTGATCCCTTAAAGATTTATAAACCTCATATAGGGTCATTTATAAACTCAAACCCTATATAACTCATAAACCCTATGTAAGGTCACCATCAGAGGGAATGGACTGGATTTAAGTGAGTTTGGTAGTAAACTTATGGAGCCCAGATAGCACAATGGGTTAAGCATTAGGCAGTTTACCACAAGATTGGCAGTTCAAACCCAGTAGCTGCTCCTCAAGAGAACGATGAAGCGGTCTGCTCGTGTAAAGACGCAGTCTTAGCAGCCCTAAATAGGAGTCCCACTTTGCCCTGCCGGGTCCCTATGAATCAGAAGGGGCTTGTTCGCGCTAGTGCACGCCTAAAGAATCCAGAACATTCAGAAGTATTACTCCTCCACCAATGAGACCACACAGTACCATCAAGCCAATTCTGACCTACACTTACCCATGTATGTTTGTAGCCACGCAACCATTTGCATCACCCAACCAAAAACCAAACTCACTGCCATGGAGGCAATGCCAACTCACCGTGCCCCAGCAGGACAGGGTAGAGCTGCCCCTGGGATGGTCCTACAGCGTCACTGTTTAGGGGAGTAGATAGCCCTGCCTTTCTCTCATGGATCCTCCAAGGACTGCTAAGAAACAAAACGCTGAAAATATCATCTCCTGCCACTTTTTTGGGCCTGCAGAGGTCTCTAACCCTGACCTTTCTTTTAGGTCAAAGGAAGTGATGAGGCAAATCAGGTTATAGCGACAGATCCTGAGCAAAGAGGCTCCAAAACTAAGTAGAATAGGTCAGCATCGTCTAAGAAATGTTTCACGAAGAAAGACGTAGCAATTCAACAACACTTTAGCCTTCTAGCTCATCTTTCTCCCAAGTTTCCTTAAGGTTAATTGACAAAACATTTATTTTCCCTTTATATTATTTCTTTAAAATCATTTTATTGGGGGCTCATACAACTCTAATCACAATCCATCCATCCATCC
>NW_022108124.1:22235406-22236904 GCF_000313985.2 Echinops telfairi | reverse complement strand
TCCCCATCATCATTTATAAATATATTTACATATGTACATGCCTGTTGTAGACCTCTATAGTTGCCCTTTCAACATCTTATCAAAAAAGTACATTTGAGCAGAACCCAAACTCAATCGTGTGTGTGTGTGTGTGTGTGTGTGTGTGTGTGTGTGTGTGTGTGTGTGTGTGTAGAAGAAAACTCAAGAGGGGCGGGATGTGAACTCTTGTTGTGATAAGCGTTAGACACCTGATGTGCTCCGCAGTTTAGCCTTTCAACTGAGGGATCAAAAGAGAAACTGTTTTGCTCTGTTTTAGAACTGATTGACATTTTAATTATTCGACAGCTGGAAGTGTTAATCACACCAGAGAATGAGGGGATAATTCCCAGCTGGTAAAATTTCACACAATAGCTTGGCAGGCACCAACATAGAGATAGTTTAAATCATTTGTTAAAGAAAAAAAAAATCAATATTTAAAAGCCCTTATCGCTAAACCAGCCACAATAGATCTGTACATCAAAATATCCTCAGCTATTATCTATCTGTCATAGTTTTGACCCTTCAAAAAGTCAAGACAATCTGAGGAAATTATAAATTTAAATATAATGAATTTAAATTGCATATGGTGATTAAAAGAAATTAGGACAGTTGAATTTAGGTCTTATTTGTGGAAATGTAAACTTTCTTACTGCTCAAACTCTATTGCAATATTTTAATTACTGCAATTCAATTCTCTCAGAAAGGTCATGTTGTCTTTAACTGACTTAAAAACAAAACAAAAAAAATTTACCTTGGAAGAAACTTTGGTGGAAGTCAATGTGTTTCACAGACTTGTTTGATCATAAAAATCACATACTGTTGTTTACCAACACATTATTCCCTCATTTTTTCCTATAACTCAAGGAAGAGATCTAGGAATGTGGGTTACCAAAAAGGATTATGGGTGCAGTTTAAAATCAGATAAACTTGGGCAATACAGAAGTACATATCTGGAATGTTTAGTTAAATTTTATTTAGCTCTAGTTGTGTATAAAAAATATTTATTTCCCTAGTGCTAAAATGTAGCGAGAGTTACCAAATTAATTAAAAGTATAAATTTTCTGGCTCTTATCTTAGTTGCTGAAAAAATGTGAACTATTTTTCCGTAAACAAATTCTAGTAATTGTTTTAGTTTTAACATTTAATAAAACTTCTGAAGATAGTTTTTCAGTGTTCAACTTAGATGTAAATCCTGAGAACATAAACATGCTTTCATTGTAATGAGATAGTCCCCATCTTTACTACCTCAGATGTTAACATTTTGCCTTCAGATAAACTTGTCTCATTTCCATTAATCTGTTAGTCAAATAAATGTAAAAATGGTTTGAATTCCTGTAAAATGCATAGCAGTAGCCAGTATATTAGTACCCTGGATATGTTATGGAAAGTCTTTTTTAAAAGATTTTAACTGTTCTTAAAAATTAAATGGTGGCGATACTGGGAGAGTAGAGGGACAGTGGGTAGGAAAGAGGGAACCGAT
>NW_022108124.1:22231991-22234909 GCF_000313985.2 Echinops telfairi | reverse complement strand
AACCTATGAGGACCAGGTTAAAAAAAAAATCTGTGTTTCTTACCCATTTTCTTCATTTTGAACTTTCACCTAAATCTATTAATAAGATGTAAACAGCAATTAGTTATTTAGCTGCTATCTTTCAAAGTCAGAAAGACTTTTCTCCCTCCAACGTGGGGGGAGGTAGGGCAGAAGAAATGGAGGGAAGTCAACCAGGACTGTTGTGAGAAGATACAGGTGGTTTGTACATGTGGCTGCTATTGCTGCTGTTCAGGTTGGTTTAAAAACCTATGCAGTCAAGAACCATTAGTGGACCTTATATTAGGTAGCTAGATTAGGGACACGGCGGTGTCTTCCCTAACGCCTGAGCTATACAGGGGCTGGAAAGAAGTCAGGCACACCAATTAGACAACTATGGGAAGATCCAAAGAGCATGCTCAGACACAAGCCACAAGCCCCCTCAGCCCAGGTAGGAGGTCCACTGGACTCACGGACTAGGCCCAGCCACATGACAACACACAGGTGGGCCGAAACTCAGCCAGTAAGATCGACCAATGCCCTCAACCACGCCTCCCCCAGCAGTGGGTGGCAGAGAATGAGAGCCAGGTGCACAGCACTTATTTTACACATTCTTGCTCAGGTGGTGCTGCAGGCAGGGAGGGAGTCTCTCTGGGGCCTCGCACCCCCTTTTGGCCTCCAGGGATCCCCCAGTTCAGCAAGCGATGCTTTCACGCTCCCCTTTCCTGTGTTCTTTCCACGTGGTGTTTTTGTGCCCAGTTGTGAACCCCAGCTGGCTTCCATGCAGCCTGGCAGGCTTTCTAGAAATAGAGTGTACCCTTTAGAGACTAAAACCTGAAACTTCATAAAAACCTTCCTTCATAAAACTTCACTGGGATTCGAAAACGTGCTTTCCACTGCGAGATCCTGTCAGCCCCCTAAAGCAAAGAATGGAGGTAGCCCCACCCAGACACCTACCAGTCAAACAGAACTGGTTCAGAACTGAACGGAGGTTTGGCGAAGCCATTCTCGGGAGGTCTCTAAGTTGTGAAATACAAGCGCCTGGATGGTTTCTTCTCCAGAGCTCTCCTAAGGAAATTGAAGAGACAGGGCCTTAACTGGTGGGAAGCACCTTACCCAAAACCAATCACCTTCTACTTCACAGGCACTGCGGCTCAGGGAGCCCAACAGGCTCACTTCTGGCTTGGTGGCCTGCTGGAAATGGCATTTCCGCTGTGGAGGCACTGATCCACCTGCAGCTCCACCAGACCCGGTGGTTCCTGTGTCACACCTTTTTGACACCTGCAGTCTGATGCGGTATGGCCGAGGTGAAACTGCCGCAGGGAGAACTGGAGTGGACCGGTTTGAAGGCCTCTTCCCTCTTTGCTTGAGGCTCTCAGCCAGAGCCAGGAAGCTTGGAGCACCTTCTGATTCTGTCAGCTGGCTCTTCAAGTGAAAAGGATAAAAGTCCACCATCACCACTGGAGCAGGCGGATTCCCCACTGAGCACAGGTTTGCATGATAAAACCCCAAGGGAAACTGGGTTCTCTACGGGCTAGTCAATACACACACTTCCGCCTCTGCCTGCCTTGCCTCTGAGCCCACTCTCTTTACAATCTGTCCTTCCTCTTCGGCACAGAAGTAAACCTAACCTTACTTTGCATCTACGACTCTACGCAGGAAACCTGCATCTAGGAGAGTGTTGGACAGCCTGCTTATTATTTATTTTTTTAAGAAAACGGACGCAGAAAAACGACTCCACCTTTGCTGCAGGTTTAAAGCTCTTAGGCCCTTGGGTTGCTGATTTACAAGCTTGATGTCAACATGCTGTATCTTTTTATGTCCCAGTTTATAATGCAGTTATGTGGGGCTCTTAAGCTATTAAGGCATCATCGTCAACGTGGCAATTTGGGTATAAGTTTTATACCTCATTAAATTCTCATTTCGCCAGCCCACAGCCATAGGCTTCTGGCCTCGATTACAGCTTAATCTCATAACATCATGAAAAAGAAAATCCTCGCAGAGAAATGTGGTGTTGAAATCTTTGCTGCCCAAGCAAGTGATCGATTGGTGTCTATGATCTAATAGGTACAAATCTGGTCATGTTACATTGAAGTGACTTCCAAAGCCTTAGTGTCTGGGACAGTCAACCTTTCCCGTTCAAACTGAACCTGAATAAATGACGAGTCGAATAACACTATGGGTGACGTCTCTGCAAACGATGATGCTTTAGAGCTTCGATTAAGTAGACATTTGAATTGATGCTGCTCTCCACTTCGGCAGGTCGATTCTCCCTTATTATATTATCACAGGAAATGTCTCCTCTGATTCCAGACACTAATGATTGCTGGGATCATCTCCGACCAAGTGATTAATCCCCCGTCCCTGACTCAGAGCCTCACATGTAGCGGGTGTGCAAGAAAGATCTGTTGACTGAAAATAGCCAATTCATTTAACTGAATTAACTGTTACCAAAAATAAAAATTCACTGGTCAAAGTACACAGCAGGAAAGAACAATTAAGAGATTCATTAATTGTCCTGTGTGCTTCTATTTACAAAGCTATTTATTAGTTTGCTTAAACTGTCTATTTTTTTAAAGAAAGGTAACTTTGTAAAACACTATACAAAATGAGATTTTAAAAAGCAGAGTTTTCATTATTAAAAAGCAAAATATTGAATCTATTTTTACATGTAAACATTTTGATGTTAAGAGGACATAGAGAGACAACCTCATTCCTCTAATAAGACATTATTCCTTCAATCTAATTAGTAGTGACCAAAATCCGGCCATTTTCTAATGTCAACTACAACAATCACTTAGAATTTGTTCAGACTACACAGTCTGTAAGGTATTAGTAACAGCTATTGTATAAATTCTCCTCTTTCTTCTCCTCCTCCTTCTCTCTTCTCTCTTCTCTCCCCTCTCCTCCTCTCCTTCTCC
>NW_022108124.1:22226020-22231829 GCF_000313985.2 Echinops telfairi | reverse complement strand
TCTCTCTCTCTCTCTCTCTCTCTCTCTCTCGGAACAGGTTTCAGTGGAGCACCCAGCCTAAGGCAGATAAGGCCTGATCTACCTCTACAAAAGCAGCTAGAGAAAACCCTGTGATCCTGGGGATGGGGCAGGACTATGCCATGTTTCTTTCAGTCATGTATGGAGTCAGTAGTGGCTATGTGTTGGGCTGCAATCCTCAACATCAGCGGTTCGAAACCACCAGCCAATTCACAAGAGAAAGATAGGGCTTTCTCCTTCCATCAACAGTACAATCTCAAAAGCTCACAGGGCAGGTCTACCCTGCCCTCTAGGGTCACTGTGAGTCAGCATTAACTAGACAGCAGTGAGTCCGAGACAGTGCTGACCCCTTGGCAGACAGATAACCAAGGACAGCAACCACTGCTTCAAGTCCTTGGCTTCGCCTGCATGGGAGTTGGGAGAGGAGTGGTGCTGAAGAAAATAAATAGTAGCAACAAATTTGAATTTGAAAGACCAAATTCCCAGGGATGAAACTTCAGATCCATCTTGCTTCAAGGCCTACCATATAGATTATAGGAAATAAAATATGCAGTAGAAAAATAATAGCATTAGGCAAAGACTCAACCAGTGGCAGTGTCTTTCCTAATGCCCACGGTGCTCAAGGAGGCACACATCTGGCACTGAGGCAGGATGGAGCATGTGGTAGGACAACTTCATCAGTTTCTCGCTGCTCACACTCACTCACTGCCAGTGAGTCGATTCGAACTCATGGCGACCCCATAGGATGAGGAACAACTAGCTGCTGCTATGGGTTTCTGGAGGAACTCTTTACCGGAGGACAAAGCCTGCTCTGTCTGGAGCACACCACTGGCCTTGGTTAGCAGCCCAACATGAAACCAGTACGCCCCATTGCTTCCTAGTAAGAGAATATTCAGTTCACACATTATTCTGCTTGGATAAGTCAGAGTATTTTATGAAGGTTACTGGCGAGAGAGACAGAGTGAGAGAGAGCAAGAGAAGAATGTGTGAGTGTATGTCTAAATACCACATGAACTGTCTAAGACCTTCTGTTTCTTGTGAATCCTCATACTCAGTGCCACGGGCTTGATTCCATCTCATAGTGACCCTATAGCACAGAGCAGAACTATAAAGATGGCTTCTAAATAGGAATAAGATTTTCATAGAGGAAATGATTTTATTATATTTTTTTCAGTAGAGCTCTACTCTGATAAGTAAATATGACATAGAATGCAAACACCCACAAAACATGAGTCTAATGACCCTTGACCTGTGGATCTCAGTAATAGTTGTGAATGAAAGATAAGAACACTCAGTACAACTTATGATTGAAATATAAGACAAATTTCTTAAAACTTTTCATCATCCAAGTTGTTACTATTTGTAGAGCTATAATATGCTATGTCTCATAACATTTGAGTTAATGGATCCTTAAAATATTGTGTTAGTGCATATTCTTAGGTAAACAGCAATCATTGTAAGTTGAGTGAGTTATTAACTTTAGGGGTAAATTGGGGCTCATCTGATTGAAATGAGAAGATTTGCAATTTTATTGCTCACAATCTTCATCTTGGACCATGTGCCAATGAATTACAAATTATGTGGCCAGGATAACAACCTGTTTTGGTTGTTGGAACTGATATGAATACTAAAATAACGAAGCAGTTCCATAATCGGCATCTGGAAAAAGTGGCAGGGGCGAAACAGCTAGTCGGGGATATGTTTTATGTCCGAGGCCAGGTTTCGAGAAGAGGGGCTGCAGAGCATGAGTTCATGCTTCTTCAGCGTGAGTGTTTCTGTGAGTGCTTGGGCACGGCAATGAGTGGAATCGTTTGCTGCAGATGAGGGAGACCCCAACTGGAAGGATTCTTGGGCCCTGGACCAAGTTTCCACAAACATAGTACAAGTTTGAGTACTAGGAACAAGAACCATTTTCATAAAAAGGCCTTGTCTAGAAATGAAATAAAAGGTGAGAGTCAAACCAGAGGCAAAGTAGATTCAATGATGCGTCTAAGAACCCCTCACTCACAAACATTTAAATGTCAGTGTATTGCAGCTATTCCACATGACGGGAAGAGGTAAAGTCATTGTCTGCTCCCATTATGCTTTACAGTCTTGGGAATCTGATATAGGGATGCTGTAAGTTGGATCCTCTTTGAGATTTTAGCTATTGAAGTTGGGTGGTTTCTGGGTGATGCAGGCATAAGTTCAGATATGCCCAGATACAGCTCAAAAGAAAGGCAAGACAATCTCCTTCTGAAAGTCAGCTATTGGAATCCTAAGGGACACAGTTCTACTCCGACTCCCATGAGATCACTGCAAGTCACTCCAACTCACAGGGACCGTTTCAGTTGTTTGTTTATGTGGAAACTAGGATTGACCACAAGTTCTAGAGTACAACAGATCATCTCAGTGTGTGTGTGTTTGGCGGGGGGAGGGCGGGAGCAGTGAGGAAGGAGGGGGTGCAGAATTAAGGTGCTGGACAGGAGATTGCTGTTGCCTGATTAATGTCACCCTCAGATCCTTTCTTTTCTTCCTTCTTTAATTCGGGACTTTTCTAATCATTAATGTTTCATTTAGGTCATGTGCCAATTCTAAAGCACTTTTAAAATGCCAAGGGACAACTTGATATAATGCCGTATGCCTGGTACTTAAAACCAAACTGAAACATAAATTACAGACTCCCCAAACTATATTCATGTGATCTAATTTAGGGGCACAATGAATTAGTAAATGCTAATATTGTGATGCTGTGCCTCATATCTCTGGATGATTCATCAGAATCCTAAGACCTATGAGAAAATTAAAAGATTTTTTTTTTAATATCAGGAGAGAGTTTAAAAATCTGCATCCAACCATCATTCAATGAGTACTTATTAAGGAGCTAGTATTTTGCTGAGCACCCAGTACAAGGTGATAAGTGAAATAGTAGTGCTTTCTGGCCTTACAATCTAGTGGGGCAGGTGAACAAAGAAAGAGACCATTTAGACCATTATGTTAAAGCAAGGCAAAGGCCTGTGGGAACGCAGGAGGGCTTGTCTGCAGAAAGTCTTGGTTAATCAAGGCCTAAGGAAGGCAGGAGTGGGTTGCGGGGCAGGGGCTGGAGCAGCAAAGAGCATTCCAGTCAGAGGAAACCAAGAAGCGAGAAAGCAGTTGATAACTCTAGACCAAACCCACTGCCATTGAACCAATTGCTATTCCCAGGGACCCTACACACACAGTTTAGGGGTTGTGAGGCTGTAAATCCTTGGGGGAGTGAGTAGCCTCAATATTCTCCCTCAGAGTGGCTGGTGCATTTGAACCACCCAACCTTGAAGTTAGCATTCCAATGTTTCCCTGGCAGCTCTACTCATGCTCAGCCTATCTAGAATTGAGGACCCCAAGCAGGTGTTGGGTGTATCCAGGTTAGCTTATGAGGAAGGCAAGGCCAAGTCATATCCTGATGCAGAGCTGAGGAGGATGGTGGAGCCTAGACCTCCTCATTTGATTGGCAGATTAAAAGAACTGAGAGTCCGTTCTCTCTCTCTCTCTCTCTTTAAATCATTTTATTGGGGGCTCTTAACAGCTCTTACCACAATCCATACCCATATCCATGTGTCAAGCACATGTGTACATATGTTTCCATCATCCTTTTCATTCCTAACCAACTCCTTTCCTGCTATGAAATGATGGTTTCAGGTCCTCTCAGGGCATCTTTCCATCACTTGTTTTGACTACACGGCTGTCGGGACCCTGAGGGGCAGATGGAAGGAGCTGCTGGACTTCATGTCTAGCTGGTGTTTCCACGAGTGTGTTCCCTTACAATCCCAGTTCTACCCAAAACATTAGAACGAGATTGCCAACCCCTAGCTTCATGTTACCAGCCAATCTCCTTGTGGAGCGTGAACTCTGACATCGGAAATTGGTCACAGACACCTTTAAAAGAGACATGTATGGCTTCGAAATTTCATTTGCTCCTTGAACATATTTTATGAGATAAGGAAGCAGATTAAAATGAAATGAGAATATGAAATGATAAGGTTCTCTTCCTTTATTTTCAAGACTCAGACCTCCCCTAAAGGCAATTGATAATTCTCCATCCTTTCCATTTAAGGGGTTGCTTTAGCAATATCATTAAAAGAGTTGGCAAATATTTTCAATAATAATTTTTTTAATAGTCATTGTTGTTATTCTTTTCCAAATATTCTTGTTCAACCTAGTGAGTGAAAATACTTTAATCTACTTAGGGGATTAATTTTGTATAAAGTTTTATGTCTGAAAACTGAATCCATTTTTCTTTGCTACTGGCATTGAACACAACAACATCTGCAAGCTATTAAAAGGAGATTCCTTTGCAAAGCACTGTGGTTTGACCCCACTACATGATTTCACTTGGACTGAAGCTTTGTTATATTTCCAAATCAGCTATGACTTGAATTAACTGGAATCCATTTTATGTTAGTTAATATTTAATTAAAGAGCATATTTTTCCACACTAGCTGTGCTTTTAAAAAATAGTGGGACTTTGAGTTTTAGATTTGTATTACTTTATCATTGTTATCGAAGTTATCATTGAAACAGTACTGTGAAATGATGAAGGAGATTGAGAAAACAATAACTACCTCTTATGTCACTTGCTATAAAACACAAAGTTGGCATAATACCACCCAAACATTTTCTTCAACACAACATACTTTGTATCATTAGTCCATGTGTGTAAAAGGAACACACACAGAAGCTCCCCACACGTGTCAGTTCTCCTTTCTGGGATTGTGTAGATTCTAACAGTGGTACTCCACAGATATACAAATGCTGCCAAAATCAGTTCAGAGACACATATCTAAAAAGCTACATTCATGTCACCTGTGTACAATTAATATGTTGTAAAAATGGGAAATAATATGTTTAAAAAATCAATAGTTCCCTCTTTCTTAACAAAAAGAAAATAGTATTGAAAAGTATTTGCATGAATCATTATTGGTTTTTGTTACCTAATATTATAATCCATATGCCTCTTAAACTATGTTTAAACTGAATTTTGTGGAAAGAAATGCT
Source organism: Echinops telfairi (assembly GCF_000313985.2). Lineage (NCBI taxonomy): Eukaryota > Metazoa > Chordata > Mammalia > Afrosoricida > Tenrecidae > Echinops > Echinops telfairi. Next base: position 22,226,798 of record NW_022108124.1, on the reverse strand, counting down.
TACATGAGAGAGAAGGAGATTTGAGGTGAGACTGAATTTTTCCTCCTGTCTACAACAGCAGAAACAAATACATAGCACCGCAGGAAATCATTCATTATTTCTACAGTGAAATGGCTTCACTCAGGAAGCGTTTTGAAATGATCGGAACCAAGTCGTGCTCACCTGTACAGTCTATACTGAGACCTTCACAAGTCTTTTGTGATTATACTCTGTGGTCTTTGCCTTGTCCCCCCCACCCCCACCCCGCCCCCACCCCAGGACCGCACAGTCGGTGCTTCGATGTAAGTCTAGGAAGTATGACGTTAAACTTAGGCATGGGGAACAGTCTTCCCTAGCCCCCCTGTTACAAAGGTGTCTCAAAGTAATGCAATCGAACAGTTTGCCTGCTTCAGAATGACATTAATATTATTATTGTTGTTGTTATTTGGGTTTCAGGTATCTTTTATTTCTTCAAATGTATTTATTTATTAGGAGTGACCGAAATAATAACAAATAGAATTGAGTGCCATCGGCATCATACGCATTGTGGAAATAAATGGCTTTAAGAGAAAACCGGTAGGAGGTGACCAGACGTCCCGCTTTTGGCGGGAAAGTCCCGATTTTTAACAAATTTTCCCGCATCCCGCGGTGTTTTTAAAAAGTCCCAAATTTTGGAAAGAATGCACGTCAAGCTAGGGTATACGGTTTTTGGCTGCCATGTGGCTATTTCGCCAGGATATGAGCTTTATCAATGGCGTCCCGCTTTACCAATGTTAAAATGTGGTCACCTGTGTGTCAC
>NW_022108124.1:22208891-22225657 GCF_000313985.2 Echinops telfairi | reverse complement strand
ACTAGGCGGTCGCAGAGGCCTCGGAAGTCCGGTAAAACCGAGAGGATGCTCAAAGCACGAAGATGTGGTCCCCAGGGCACCCTCCATGCCAGGTCCCCGGCCGAGCAGAGCCACAACTGGGGGCCCCTTGTCCACACCATCCTGGAAGATCTGCCTGCAGCGGTAGTCTTCGAAGGCAGCGGTGTGAGCCTGGGTGGGGGCGTCTGGGATGACACTGGCCAGGTCACCACACCAGAAGGACAGGATGCCCTGCACCTTGAGGATACGAACCACGCAGTCGTCGTTCTTGGACTGCTTACCTGCAGTAATTTCCTTGCCGGCCTGTGGCACCTGCAGCAGCGTCTTGACCCCTTGAATGGGCTCTATGCCCGCAGCCACTCCACCTGCCAGGATGTCCCTGGCGAAGGGCACACTGGCATCTGTCATGCCGGAAGAGAATGAGGGGACAGGCGACTCGGCTGGAGCAGGTGCCCGCTTTGACTGGGACTCTGGCAGAATGACGTTATTTTGAAGAGGTCCTTGGGAACCAGGATGCTGGTGGTGGTGGCTCCTTCACCTATTCTGCGGAGCAAATCGCAAAAACAAAAACAGACATATGTTCGTTTCGGTGGGGGGCGGGGAGGAGAGGGGCGGGTGAGCTAGGTACTGCTAGGTGTGAGCTGCTAACAGCGAAGTCAGAGATTTGAGCCCACCACTTGTCTCCATGGGAGGAAGATGAGGTGGTCAGCTTCCACACAGATCTGAAAGTCTCTGAAACTCCAGGGGCACTTCCACTCTGCCCTAGAGGGTGGCAGCAGTCAGATTGACTTAGACTGCTGTGTGTGTGTGTGTGTGTGTAAGAGAGCTTAACACATTGATGTCAGGCTCACTATCATCAAGTTGACTCATATATATATACTTTAAACTCATTGCCATCAAGTCAACTGTAGCTCATAGGACCTATTAGAACTGCACTGTGAGTTTCTAAGACTATAACTCTTTATGGGAGTCGCAAGCCCAGTCTTTCTCCCTTAGACCTGACTGGTGGTTTGGAACTGCTGACCTTGTGGTTAGCAGTCCAGCACGGAACCACTACACCACCAAGGCTCCTCTGATTCATTTATATGCATATGAATTTGTATATGTGAATTAAAATATATACACATACATATGTATGTATACAGATATACACACACAGCTTGATGGCAGTCATATATATATATATGTGTGTGTATATTTTTATACAATCCCAAAATCACTGCCATCAAGTCAATTGATATATATGAATTCATATGTGTATGTATATATGCACATACATATATAATGTAGGCATAGACATGTACATATAAAAGTGTTATGTATAATACAGATATTATATGAATATGTGTGTGTGCATATACTTCCCTCTTGGATTTCTGAGACATTTTAAATCTGTATATGAGCAGGCAGCTACATCTCTCTCCCATGAAGTGGCAGGTCACTTCAAACAAACCACTGTGCCAATATATATATATATCTCATCGATGAAAAATAGAATTATTCTACAGACTTCTCAAGTACCCATCTTAGCTGTGCTAACTATGCATGTGTGTGCATAAAAACAAGACACAAATGCAGTCACCACTGAACCGATGCAGACACAGAGCAGCCCTCCACAAGAGAGTGGAGCTGCCCCGGGTTTCCAAGGCTCGGATCCCCATCAACCATCTGTCGCCTGCAGAAAGGCTCTGGGTTCAAATCACACGTTTTGGGGTTAGCTGCCAAGCCCTTAATTACTGTACCACCAGGGCTCATGGCTCATTTATATATGTAAACTGTATATATATGCACCACATAATATAGAAAAACAACATTTCTACCATGGACTAACAGTGACCAGTGTTTTTAAAAGCCTTTTTGTTCTTATTAAATGTGTCTGAGGGAGGAGTTAGGGGTCACAAACTGCCATCTTCATTTTTTTTAATGGAAAGAGGAACAAAACACTTTCTAGGATCAGTTAGAACTAAGTTTCATTTTATAAGAAATCCACCTTTCCACAGCAATGCCACCATCTGCTGGAATGTGAGGGCATTGTTGCTCGGAGCTTCCGAAGCCCAGGGTTGCAGTTTCACAACTGTGGGCCCACGTGGTACTTGGTACATATGATCAGATCGTACTAAGCGGCTTCCGCAACGTGGACTGTGTGTGTTCTTACCATTCCTCACCCAAAAGTCAGAAACTGCAAATAGATAAAATCATTTGAATATTTCCCTTTTGCTGAACTCAACTCTCTTTTGTTGTTTGTTTAGTTCTCGTTTATAAATCCACAGAATAGCTGAATCATTTAACAAAAGTCCACTGACTGTTAACATGCTAAGAAATATGCTAGGCATTAAGACGTAATGTTGAATCACATATTAGTTCCAGAAATCTTGGTCCAGTAGGATGCCCACAGCTATAAATAAGCAATCACAAGGGCCATCTAAGCACGGATGTCAGGGTTTTGAGGCTGAGCAAGGAGGTTTATGTTTATGCCAGGACATGATGGCACCTGGGTGTAATTATTGGAAGGGGGTGTTCTCCTAAGGAGATGATGCATAATCTGAAAGAATTTGGGGGGAAGACGACAAGACAAGAATAAACAAAGTTCCGAGAAGCTCAAAAAGTAACATTTACAAAGAAACCTTTCACATTCCATCCACTCTTGTCCATTCAGGCCTTCACTTACCTGCCCTTCATCCATTCACTGATGACTTTGGACGTGATCAGCAGTGAGAATGTGAAATCAATAATTATATAGCACTTGTGTGGTAAAAGCCTGTACAGTAGTAACATTCTTGTTTTTCCCCAACTCTTTCAATAGTCCCATAGAAACCATGATGATGATTCCATCTAAATCTATAGAACTAACCCATAGTCATGGACTTCCTGTCAACTCATGGTAATGGTAGAGAGCAGAATAGAACCGCCCCTCTGGGTTTCCAGTGTTGTAAATCGTTATGGAAACAGTTCCATCTTTCTCCCTTGTAACATCTGGTGATACTGAGCTGCAGGCTTGGTGGTTAGCAAGCAGTTCAGTATATCACCTATGATGCCATCAGGGCCCCTCCTAAATCTAATGCCCATGTTTGGAACGGCCAGGGGAGGGCCCATGAAGAAAAGGCTAGCGAAAAAGATTTTATAAAATCAATTTTCATTCACTCGTTAAATGAGATGGGAGGCCTGAGGGCATGTGGTTATGTGGTGGGCTGTGATCAGAACAGCCAGGCACTCCATGGGAGAAAGATGAGGTTTTCACTCCCGCAGAGTTACTCTCTTGGAAACTCAAAGGGGCAGTTTAGAGACCTGTCCTGTAGGGTCTCTGGATGTCGGCATGGACTCAACAATATTGAGTGAGAGAGTTAAATAAGACCATGTGTTTGCTGTTGTTGCTAGGTGCTGTGAGTCAGCCCTGACTCTCAGCAACCCTATGAGGAACAGAATGAACTACTGCTCAGTCTTGCAACATCTTTATACTTGGTATGTTTGAGCCCATTGCTGCAGTCACTCTGTCAATCCATCTTGTTGAGGGTCTTAGTTTTGTACTACCTGTGTCCTTCGCCAAGCCTCATGGTTTCCTCCAGGGACTGGTCTCTTCTGACAACATGTGCAAAGTACATCCGACAAATTTCCCCATCCTTGCTTTTTCTACGAAGCATTCTGGCTGTACTTCTTCCAAGAAGGATTTGTTTGTTCTTTTGGTCATCCGTGGTACTTTCACCCTTCTTCACCAAAGTACAATTCAAATGCATGCATTATTTGTGAGTATTTTTTATTCGATGTCTAACTTTCACTGTAATATGAGGTGTTGAAAAGATCATAGATTGGGCCTAGTACCCCCTTCACTGGGAGCAGCTAGTGCATTTGAACGGCCAAGCTTGCTATTAGTGGTCCAAGGCATCAGCTACTACATCACTCAAGTTCCTAACCAAACCAAGTTCCTAAGCAAACCACAGAGGTTAGAATTAACCTGACATGCTAGTCTTGTTAGAGAACTACAACTGGTTAGATATCTATGCAGTCTTTCAATCTGCCTACATACACTAGAGGCCTGCTGTTTGGCACCAAGCATCACTCTTGGTGTGGTAGCATGTGCTACTCCAGAGAGGGCCAAATGAATTTCTACCCAGCTCTGGCTGGTTCGGAGTTTGCTACAGAAGACTTCTGGAAACGGTAGTATTTTTAAGTTGTCAACTGCAAAAATGATGAAATAATATGTAAACCCACACCTAATTCACAATAAAGAGAAAGAGCGAAACAAAGAAGGAAAGAAAGAAAAGAGAATGTATGGGTCATCTTGATAGTGGAGTTTAGAATCCAACTAATTGTCTGACACTAGAGATTGGAACGCCTACGGAAGAAGAAGGCAATGAGGATAACTTAGCATGTGGAATATAGCGTGGGTGCATGCTCTTCAAGAACCTGTGGATTGAATATAGAATGAAAACAAACTGTTCATTGGCTTCATATATGAGAAGCAATATAAGAAGCTAATGTTCGAGAATATAAAAAAAGACAAACTCTGGAAGCCACTTATAACAGGGTAATAAAATGGAATGGCTTGCCCATAGGTGGTGTCTCCCTGTTAAAAAAAGTAACCACCGACATTAGATGGATTTTGCTATACCGTGGGTCAAATTGGATCCTCGGAGATAAAACAGCTACATATAGACATTTTAATAAAATATACATCAAGTTGTCATCATTAGCCCTGAGGTTATAGATTATATAGAATAGGCAGGAATGTTGAATCAAATTGTACATTTTATTTCTAAATATCTCCCCTAAGGTTTCCTCTCAATAAAAATGTGTTTAACTTGATCTGGGAAATAAATGCAGAAAGGCTTAAATTTGCCATCACATGTCTCTCTGTCAATATCTTCCTTTATTAGAATCTTTTATTCTAGCCAGGACTCACATAGCTGGGAAGAATGGGCTAAGTTAAACATGGATTCTGATTTGTATTGCATACATAAAACAATAACTCTTCATAATTACCTGACGTCATCACGGGACCAAGAAGCTAAGAAAAGATGACCATCTAAGGACAGTGTTCAGATCTCCCTTCAGAAGAGGGAGCGAAAACCATACAGGGATGAAAAGAGCATTTGAAACAGGGAAACGGGGTAACTTTTTCTAGACAATTTCTACCCCCTAAAAACACGTGTCTGCATTTAGCCCTTGAAGAAACTTGCATGTTGCCTTCTGTCCTGCCAGCAATCTTTAGCCACTTGCTTCTCTTCTGGTCCTCAGGAGTGGGACGGCTCAGTCACTGTGCATCTAAGGGCCTGGTTGCCATGGTCAGGGTTAGGAGCAAAGGAAGGGGGCGTGCAGGCCTCTCTGTGGTGGTGGCTGACTTGACCTGGAGGGGAGAGGAAGGCTCAAATCACTCTGGCTTAGAAGTCAGCCCACTCCACCTTTATCATTCAAACCACAGCAGTGCAGGAAGTTTGTCAGGACCCACCCCCTCCTCAACTGAGGTGCAGCAATACCAGCGGCATCTGAGACATAATCCCGGCCAGTCATGAATTAACGAGGCTCTTGCTACAAGGAAAAATAAGACAATAAATAGGAAATAAATGGCTGAAAGGGATTTTTCAAGCAGCAGAAAGCAAAGCAGGCAGCCTGCACAAAAGAAGGGCATGCAGAAGAGCGGGACAAAGAAAGCTGCGGCCCACGGAGGGCCCATGGGATAATGTCTTCACAAAGTACAAAGAGGACCAAAGAAAGAATTCATGACTTGAAGGGACCCGGGGTGAAAGGGCGCCAAATCAGGAAGGCAAAGTATGAAAATTCAAAGAGAGAAAGGGCATGAACGACAGGAAACACTCACGTGGTCCCATTGCACCAGGACCCCGTCCGTCTTGTTGCCAAGATTTTGGAAACATGAAATAGCTCAAATCTCCCATGCAGAATCCAGCATCAACAACATAAAGACATCTCATGACCATACCCGGTCCTTGGCTCACTGCTAGTGTGACTCTTAACCCAGCTTGTTAGAGAAAGCAGCAAGAGTTGTCAAGCCTAGCACCATCCGGAAGATGAACAGACTCCCTCCTAATACACTGATGTGTGAACATACAGAAAACAGGGCGCCATGTAGCAGTGATTTTGCAGTTCCTATTTCTACTCAAAATATTTTCCTCCCGACTTAAATGGGGTTAGTTAGTGCCAAGGGATGTGGAAGCAACTGCGGCCTTCATGTGAAATGCTGACTTTAAATCTGACATTTGAAATCACTTCTAATTGGAAAACTAACTTGTAGATCATCATAAATCTCTGCTGTGCGCAAACTGCTTTCTTAGAAAGCCAGCAAAGATATTCGCCCCTCTCACCGCCACCCAGATCAGCCACTGAGCTAGCTCTCTTTCGAAATGACAGCATTCATACCTACTTGTAGGTTCCGTTTTTAAGCAATGGAGTGGAAGTCCTGTCTCTCAGAAACTTCCTTAAGTTCCTAATAGTTCTCCAGCTAAAATAAAGGCAGAATTATTTCAGAACCATAGGTATAACTAATATGGGATTGTAAATTGGCCTTATACTGTATTTGTTAACTATCTGGTGTAAACCGGTTTCTCTTTTCTTACTTTGCCAACTGTGACTCCCTCCGCTTAGCTGCTTGAGTGCAGGTAGGGTGGTTTTCTGTGTCTCAATCTCCAGCAGTTAGAATTCCATTTAACTAGGGCATTTTAGCTGCTCGGCATTATACTGTGGCAATTGCATTACAGAAATTATGTACTAAGGACAATGATTAAAATTGATATTTGACTTAATTACAGGGTACAGTACATGGCTATTTGAATGTAACTTAATGGAAAACACGATGCTTTATTTGCAGTAATTTTCCAAGCTCTTTTACTTGCATAAAATTCATATGTCAGTAGCTGTCGGGCCAAATTTCATAATGCTGACTCTTTAGGAGGAACGTGGAAGAATATGCAAGAACTGAAAGTTAATTATGTAGCTATCTAGCTACATGTTTTATATTTTGATATCTTTCCATTTAAATAGTGTCTCTCTCAATGAACCATCTTAATTCTATTACATCACACTGAAGTAAATATTCAACTAGTCAGCTGACAATGTTATGGTTCAACACATCAAATTGGGAATATAGTTCTTAAATAAATAATGTCAGCCTTATGATTAATAACAAAAGTGGAAGAGCCAGTACATTGACAGGGAGCTGCTAGAGGTTCAAGCCAGATTCAGAAGAAGGTGGGAACCATAGCGACCTGGGGAGATCCTTGAGAAGAAAGGAAATCCCACCGCACTTAGTTGTGCTCCTGTGGACCCTGTCTGTGGATCCAGATGCGAAGATGCGAAGAGAGCAAGGGAAGACTGAACGTTTGAAAATTGGGAAAGGTGCATAGCAGGGTTTTGTCATTCTTACTGATTCAAAATGTATGCTGAACAAGTAATCAGACAAGCTATATTCTGTCAAGAAAAATGCGGCATGAAGAGGAGAAGAAACTTGTTAACAACCTGCAATGTGCAGATGACACAACGTTGCTTGCTGAGAGTGAAGGGGACTTGAAGCACTTGCTGATGAAGATTAAAGATTACAGATTTCAATCTGGAGGAAAACTCTATGTAAAGAAAATAAAAATTCTCATAACTGGACCAATAGGTAATATTATAAATAGAAAAAGCTTGAAGTAGTCAAGGGTTCCATTTTGCTTGGATTCACGATCAAGCTCATGGATGCACCAGTCAAGAGATCAAATGGTGCAGTGCACTAATAAATCTGCTCTACAAGATCTCTTTAAAGGGTTGAAAAACAAGGGTACTACTTTGAGGACGATGGTTCACCTGACCCAAGACCAAGTTGGACATTGAATAACAAAAAACCAAAGAATCGGTGCATTTGAATAATAATGCCTGGGAAGAATCTTGAAAATCCCACGAACTGCCCAAAGAACAGACAGCTCTACCTTGGAAAAAGCCAGGCACAATGATCCTTGGAAGTAAGGATAGTGAGACTTCAACTCCAGTACTTTGGACAAGTGATCAGAAGAGAATCCACCCTGGAGGAGAGCGTCATGCTTGGTCAGTGGATGGGCGGTAAAACGAGGAAGGCCCTCAACCAGATGGAGTGACACGGTGGTGGCCACAATGGGCTCGAACATAAGAACCACTGTGAATACAGGGCGGAACACAGGGCCGTATAGTTTGGTTTAGACGATGTTTCACTCTGTTGCTCATCGGGCGGCTATGAGTCAACTGACTCGAAGACATTTAACAACAACACTGCATTGACCGAATCTGGTCTCAACGACCTCTTTAAAATGTCAAAGAGCGAAGATGTCACTTGAAGACTGAGGTGTACCTGGCCCAAGCCATGGTCTTTTCAATCAACTCATATATATGTGAAAGTTGGACAATTAATCAGGAAGAATGAAGAACTGCTGAATCTGAAATCATGCTATTGGTGAAGGATATTGAGTATGTCAGGGGCTACCTAAAGAATAGCAATTCTGGTTATAGAAAATGCTGCCTGTTTCCAGCTCCTGTTTCTATCCATGTATGTGCTCTGCTCTAGCATAGGGAATCCAGGACAGATAAACCCCTCAGGATCAATATTGAGAGTAGCCATATCAGGAGGGGATGGCGGAGGTTGGGGGAGAAAGGGGGAACTGATCACAATGATCTACATATAACCCTCTTCCAGGGAGATGGACAACAAAAAAGTGGATGAAGGGAAACTGGTCACCGTAAGACATGAAAAAAATAATAATTTCTAAATTATCAAGGGTGAGGGAGGGAGGGGACAGGAGGAAGAGAGGGGGAATGAGAAGCTTATACCAAGGGCTCAAGTAGAACGAAAATGTTTTGAAAATGATGATGGCAACAAATGAACAAATGTGCTTAACACAACAGATGGACATATGGATTCCCATAAGAGTTGTATGAGCCCCCAATAAAATTAGTTTTTAAAAAAGTGCAGCCTGAATGCCCCTTAGAAGTGAAGGTGGCATGGTTTCCACGTGTTTGGGCATGTTATCAGCTGGGTATCATAATTGGTAGAGGGTAATTGAAAAGTAGGAAGACCCTCAATGAAACGCATTCACATCGTGGATACAACAATGAGCTCAAGCTTAACAATGTGTGAACATAACACTGGAGTACGCAGTGTTTTGTTCTGATTCATGCAGGGTCACCGTGGGTTAGAACCAACCCAAGTGCACCTAACACAACAGCACTACAATTGAAGAAAGAGGCTCGTCCCAACTGATTGAATGATAGATGACTTGGATGACGTCTTTTTTAATTACTTCTATATTATGAGGTACTATTTAAAATAGTCTTGTCAATAAACAATGCCTTTGTGTTAAGCTGGGTTGACTAGAGAAACAACTTTACTAACACTCATATATGCGTAAGAAAGAGTTTTATATCAAGAAGTAATCATATATCAGGAAAACATCCAAGCCAAGTCCAACTCAGTATCCATAAGTACAAAACTGGTCCATAAGTCCCTCTTCAGACATAAGGCACATGCAATGATGCATCATGAGGGAGATCACAATCTGGTGGGTGAAAAGTCTTGTGGACTCAACGCAGTAGAAGCATCACAGGTCTGGCACAGGTCTCAGTGAGGCTTCTCAACAGGAAGGTAAAAGCAGAGAGAGTGAGAGAAAGAGAGAGGAGGTTCCCCAGACCCTCCTGATGAGAAGGTCATTCCCACAAGTAGGTACCATCAGACTGTGACCTTACTGACAGGCTAGTCTCCACCCCTACAGTTTTCTAGCATCAAGTTAACACGAAATTATGTCACTACCATGGCCTTTAATGTTAATCAATATACCAGCCCCTCACTTGTCAACCCTCTCATTACCCTACATTTTATATTGAGGACACCAGGAAAATCGTGTACTATCGGACTGTTTTACACATTAAAAAATGAGCGTCTGGCAGTAACACGTCTGGCAGGTGTGAGGTGAGGGTAACACTGGATCTGACAGTGTTGATAAGTGAAGACTGAGTCTAGACTTCAGCCTCAGTTAATTAGGAAGCTCCGACATGGAAAGGAACCTGTGAGACTTTTACTAGTAAACTGAAAATAAAAGTAAAACAAGAGCGATGCTTTTTATAGAAGTAATGGTTATGCTTGAAGTTTGGGGTGCTTTGTTCCCTTTGTAGTATTGACAGGGAATATTAATGATTCAATCTGTAATCTGGTTACATATTAACTCAGGTTAAAATTATAGCTCTCCCACTTAATAACCGCTGGATTTTTCTAAACCTCAATTTGTGTGAGCCTTAAATGAGGTAGTGTGTGCAAGGCACACAGCAATGGTTGCTTGTGAAGAGAATGGTATATGGTAGCATTATTATTGTAAAGCCTAAAGGAACATAAACTCCTCCCCCCCACCCATCCCAGATGACATTGAAATTCAAGTTCTTTCTCAAACTGGAGAAAACAATTTAATGGTCTTCTAAATAAATTAAGATGAAATCATCTTTCCTTGAGCTTTTAGATTGTTGTTGTCAGCTGCCTGCAAATTGATTCCCACTCAGGGAGATACCGTGAGTGCATAGCAAATCTTGCTCCATGGGTGTTTCACGGCTGGGGCCCTACAGACACAGACTGCTCGTTCTGTCTTCCAAGGTACTTCGGAGGGGGTCGAACTGTGAAGTTAGGCGCCACCCAGAGACGTCTAAACATTAGATAATCAAGGAAATTATTATACAATCTCTTTACTGAAATGAGAATTTGAAGTCATTTTTATTGGCTAGTTGTGCTAAACTTTAACAGGCAAAAGCACATATCGTCTATAATCTCAGAATAGGGAGGTAATGCACCAACATTTTAGGTCTGTTTATATACATCTGAATTTTAACAAAACGTGAACTGCTTACTGAGAGGTTAGCAGTTCGAAATCACCAGCTGCTCCTCAGGAGAAAGATGGGGTTTTCTACGCCTATAAAGAGTTACTGTCTCAGAAACTCACAGTGCAGTTCTACCCAGTCCTATAGGGTCACTACAAATCAGCATTGACTAGATGGCAGTGAATTTGGAGTTTTTTTCAGCGTATATATTATGTGAAATTTAAAAAATTGTTTTCTTGGCATATAATTCACATATACAATTGACTCATTCAATCATATTTTTAAATGTTTAATTATTTTATTAATCCTTTTATTGGGAGCTCTTACAGATATCATAATATCCCATAGTTCAATCACATCAAACAGTAATATACAATTGCTACCACAGTCAGTTTCAAATATTTTATTCCTCCTGAACTCCTTGATATCAACTTCTCTTGATCCCCTCTCTCCGTAATCATAATAAGATGTGTACAGTGATTCCCAAAATTGTATAACAGTTTCTTATACTCGTTGTTGTCATCTCCCTATTTCTGCCATCCCCATCAGCAATTAGCAATCCAGTTACTGTCTCTTTAGATCGACCTCTCCTGGATTTTATATTCAGAAAATCATACAAAACACAAACAGGAAGCAAACAAACTATCTTAAAAATATGTCAAGGACTAGACAAAACATATAAACCTCAATCATAAAGAAAGCAGAAAATGTTAAAAACTGAAACCACTTTAATGTGTCAAAGGAGATATTAAATGATAAGGTATTACATTTTAACCTAACTATATCTGTCATGGTCTACTTCACAAGGCTTCCTATATAATATCAGTGCTCTTCATACCCCTCGACTAGGATCAGAGGGGATTCACCATCCTGTGTGGAACCCGTGCATGGATTTTGGGCTTCCACTGAAAACTGGGTGTTCACAGTCTCAGCTTTGTGTCATTCCTTCAACTGTACTATTCACAATCCTTGGATCACGCAGGTTGGGGTACTTTTTCATGTGGATGTAGAGGATACCTCGCTGGCATGGCTGCCTCTTTGAAGACAAACCTTTGAGACCCTGCTGCACTCTTCTTTCTGAAAGCCAGGCACCGTTTGGTTGTCCAAGTTTGATCCTTTTCCCCCTGGACTGAGATCTGAGTACTAGTTCCTCACTGGCTGTCATCCAGGAGCCCATCCGGCTCCTAGACAAGACCTGCATACTTCTCCTGGGTTTGCTGCCATGGCCTCCACGTCCTAGTCGCATGTCAAATAGTTAATTTCCTCTTCTAGGCACTGAGCTGCCAACCCCAAGGCCAGCAGTTCAAAACAACCGGATGCTCCTTGGAATAAAGACAAAGCTTTCTACTATAAAGAGTTAAGGGTCTCAGAAACTCACAGGAGCAATTCTACCCTGTTAACTAGAGTCACAATAAATCGACGTTTACTTGACAGCTGTAAACTTGGTGTTTTGTTTTCTTTTGTTTTGTTTGTATAAGCTCTTGCCTGTAGCGGCTTGTGTGATTAAATCAGGCTGGCTCAGATAATCTTCTTATCCTAAAGCTAACTGATCCATAAGCATTGAATCTGAGAATGAAGGTATAAAATCTTAGCGGGGAAGGGAGCATTTTTAGACTTCACAGAAATACGTCATAGATTCAAAGATTTTTAAAAATCTGTAAGAATAAAAGACTGCTCGTACTATAGCCCCACGAGAAGAAAAGGAATAACATACTCAGTGTGCTGGAATAAAATAGCTACTACTGACCTGTTGTCTCCCCACCAAAATTGTCTTCCAGCAATAAATCTATAATGAAAATACTTAGTGCATAAAAGCCAAGAAGGTTTGCCAGGGATCAGAATGAAAGGAAATGCTAAAGAATAATTTTTTTTCCCAGAAGAAAATGAACCCAATACGGTCTGAAATGCAACAACACCAAACGCCAAAAGCACATCTAAGACTGACACTATCTTCTGTGGTGGTTTTGAAGGTAATAAATTACCCAACGACAGACAGCCGCATAGAGTAGCTGGAGGGAAGCATCTTAAATCCAGGAATTTTTTTAGAACAATAGAGATAATGTTCAACATACGACTTCCATAACTCAAGAATATGCATGCTGTATGTTCGAATTCCAAAGTACGGTAGTGGAAATAAATAGAATGATAAAAAGGACTAGATAAATTCTGAAAAACAAAATAAAAAAAATGGGAGGTTTAAAATGGAAACATAAAGCATAATTCAAAATTAATAAGTAAAATATGTAATATGTTCATGCTAAACACAAATAATTAAAAACTATATTAGATATAAATGCACTGATACTCAGGTTTAAAAACATATACATTTAAAAGGTAAAAATGCACAATTCAGAATGGTTGAAAATAAAAGGATTAAAAACTATCACGAACTCTTTTTAGCTATAGATAAAAATTGTCATATTGTAAATGTTAAGGAAACTTTAAAGAAAAATGAACATTTTTTACTTACACTTTTCTAGAAAAGTAAACACTTTCTAGCTCACTCAATGAGGTCATTACCCTGATATCAAAAACGGGGGGGAAAAAATGTAAGGAAAGAAAACTTACCGACTGTAAATGTTGTGAAACGTTGTGAAATATCTGTGTAAAAATTCTCAATAAAATAGTAAATAATCAAATACAAGAGAGACCTTGAAACGCCTTTTGAATGTAAGGTGGCTAAAGAACTAGAAGAGGTGGTGATGCACAGGAGCAAAAGAGAAAGTTTCAAAGGGCAGCGCCCAGGACAAAAGAGTGTCTACTCGTGATGGTAAGTGAGAAGACCTGGACTTAGGACTCCACAAAGGAGGAACAGGGACAGCCTCGCTCAAGCTGAAGAAGTAAAGAAAAATTCAACCCTTGAGTTGAAATGTGGAAAGATGTCATGGGCAAAATGTTGAATGATACAGAAAGCATCAAAAGAAGATGGAATGAGTACACAGGATCAATGTACCAAAAAGAATTAGTCTGCATCCAATGATTATTTCAACTTCATAGGATCGACAACTAATAGTAATGAAGGAAACAGTCCAAGCTGCACTCAAGAAATAAGTGAAAAACAAGGCTCAAAAAACAAACCAAATATCATTTGGAAAGCGTCAACATACTGCTGAAGTTGGAAGCACGCACTGGTCTGCTGCGAGAAATCTAGTCCCGCTATCTAGTCGAGACATCGGGAAAAACAGCGAGACACATTGCCCAGTCCCGCGCTAGTCTCGCATTTGCTCGTGTGCTCCGGCCCTTGCAGCGGCCACTGGGTCCATCCACGTACCGAGGGCCGTCTTCTTCTCACTGCGCCTCTATTTCACCGAGCACGAAGTCCTTTTCCAGGGGCCTGACCACGAGGCCAAGTCTCGCCTGGCCTCTGAGAAGCATCGTGGCCACACTTCTTCCAACACAGACGGGTCTGTTCTTCTGGCAGCCCGTGGTACTTTCCACCTTCTTTGTCATCACCATGATTCGAAAGCACCGATCCTTCATCTGTCCTCCGAACGCGGTGTCAGACTTTCACGTGTAAATGAGGCGATTGAAAATGCCCTGGCTTGGGTCAGGTGCACCTGAGTCCTCAGAGTAGCAGCCTTGCTTTTCAACACTGTAAAGAGATCCTGTAGGGCAGATTTACCAATGAAAACATCATTTGATCTCTTGACCGTTGCTTCCATACGCTTGATTGGGAATCCAAGCAAGATGAAAACCTTGACGATTTAAAACTTTTTCCATTTATTATGTTATTGCCTATTGGTCCACTAGTGAGAATTTTTATTTTCTTTACATTGAGTTGTAATCCATCCTGGATGCTACAATCCTTGATTTTCATCAGCACGATTCTGTTAATTCAGTTCCAGCTCATCATGACCCTCTCTACAGCAGAGCCAAACGCTGTCTGGTCCTGCCCCATCCTCGTCATTGTTATGTTTTGAGCCCGCCATTGAAACCGCGGGGTCAGTCTGTCTTTTGGAGGGTCTTTCTCTTTTCTCCTGACCTGAAGTCTACCACGCATGGCGTCCTTCAGGGTCATGTCACTTCTAACAATAGGCCGATGTAGGTCAGAAGTCTCTCCATGCGCACCGCGAGGGAACATGCTTTCAACACAGCTTTGTTACTCTTCTGGCATCTTGATAATTATCCTCAGTAAAATATTGTTAATATTTGTTATTGTGATCCCACATATATAGTTAAGTTATGAAACTATTTGTTATTGAATATAAAATATACTTCCTTAGTACATTTCTGCATCAGATCTGACAAGATTCAAATGCATCTCATTAGGTCTTCATTGCAGGCACAATTGACATTTGAACTGTGATTTAATTTAAAACATAGGTTACTGTGGTAGGTAGGTTGTAAGAGAACTTGGGTAGGTCAGGATTGCTCCATGGTATGATCTCACGTGATGTGTTCAAATCCATGGAACGGGGTCTTCTGTGAAGCAGCCCCGCAGTTGTGGAGAGAATAGTTCTCCTATCTATTTGGTCACAGCCTAGATATGATTGAGGAAGGTTTCTTCGGGGTGTGGCCTACTCGGTATGAATTGGCAGTGTGGGAGAGCTCTGGGAGTTCTGCTGCTGGATTTGGATCCTGCATCTGGTTTGCCATTCTCTTTTTATTTCACCTACACAGTCCATGAACCATCAGCAAACTGCCGACTTTGGATCCATTCTGCTGGCCTTGGCTTGGCTTCCACCAGTCTGTGGTCTTCCTGTCTGATCTTCCTGCAGCATCTTCACCAGCTCCTGCAGCAGCAGGCATCAGGAGAAGCCCCCAGCTTATGTCTGAAGTGTGTGGAACTTATCTACCTCTACGTCTGTGTGAGCCACTTCTTGATTTAACTCTCTTTCTCTATACAATCACACAGAAGAGTCACTAGTTTTGCATCTCTAGGGAATCCATCTTAACACAGTTACCAACTCCTCTAAGACAAAGTACCTTCATATAAACCGAAAGTTGGTTTTTTGGAGTTTTCCTTTTAGGGCCCCAAGATACTTTTTCCTTCTCTACCTACTTCTATTAACAACTATTGTTCTCCATCCTTTTGCATCAAAAGGTTTAGAATAAAAACATTTTATGTTTCCCTGCATTCACAGTCACTACTAGAATGGGTACTAATAAGCATATTATCCAAGAATCATGGATTGAGTAGATTGTCATATTTATAAAAATTATTTTTTTGTCTCATTTTGAATTTAGTTACCATTCATAGATGTGAGAGAATTTTAATATCAGAAGCCAAGTTCATAGCAGTTTGTGAAAAAGATAGCAGAAATTCATCTCATAATACATATATAGTATATATATGTGTATATATATATTTATACGAGAGGCTACCTCCCCCCCAATGGAATTTTTTTCCAAAGCCATGTATTTAAATTTTTTTACAAAACAACCCTATCACCTTGAAAGTACTCTCCATTACACTTAATACATTTGTCAAATCTGCGATTCCATTCTTGGAAGCGTTTTACAAACACACCTGTTTAGATGGCTGACAACACCTCCCTTGTTTTTTTCTTCACTTCTATTTGATCAAATTGTTGTCCTTTTATGTCCTTCTTCATTCATGGAAACAAAAGAAGTCATCCAGAGTGAGGTCAGGTGTGTCCGGTGGATGGGGAAAGAAAGACATGCTGGTTTTTGCCAAAAACTGGCACGCTGAGATGGCTGCGTGAGCAGGTGCATTGTCATGGTGGCAAAACCAGTCCCCATCTGCCAAAAATCAGGCCTTTTTGGCCGAACAGATTGATTAACAGTTTGACCTGATGGAATGAACTCCAAATGCACTACCAGTAGACATTTTTGTCTGTTTGGGAAGTTGATGGACATCCAGAATGAGCTTTGTCATCAATCGACATTTCACCTTTTTTGAAATGAGGAAACCACTTGTACACTTGAGTTTTTCCCATAGCGCTGTCCTTGTAAGCTGTGTGCAAGATCACAAG
>NW_022108124.1:22206622-22208204 GCF_000313985.2 Echinops telfairi | reverse complement strand
ATTGTGTTCTCATTGTAAATAATTTAGAGAATATGAAAAAGTAGAAAAACTACGCATATTAAAATCATCTAGAGATAGCTATTATTATAAATTTTTATTATGTCCTTTTGGATATTATCTTGTGGTTTGTCACGTAATTGTGATAAAGTCTTTAAGTCTTTTATGCTACTTTACTGCTTAATATGCTTACATGTTAGTTTTATAATTAGCTTCATATACCACAATTTGCTTAAGCATTTTACTGCTAACTTCTTAATTTGTTTCAACTGCCCTCTTTATGCCTAACTCTTTAAAATAGATAGATATTTTTTCTTTAAGGTAGATTTTTTAGAAACACAGAAAATTGATAAAAGTCTTTAATACTCTCATTTTCTGCTACCAAATTGACTTTGATAAAGTTTGTACCAGTTTATGTAATTGCAATAAATACAGGTATCACTCTCTATTATCTCCTCACTAGAATTCCTTGTATTATTTGCTAACTTGATGGTGAAATGCAAGTTGATGTGTTATTTTTGTGTTTTGAGAGTGTAAACTATCTTCATTAGAAACTATCTTCATTTAAAAAAGTTGTCAGTTTTCATTTTAATTTGTGCTAAGGTGGTTGGGAAGTATAGTTACATAGTAGGGCTACCTCTCACTTGGCTTGTGAAATTGCTATAGGTTTGCTGAAAAGAGAACATCCGATAACAGACTTCTTGTACAGAATATGAGTTCAATATTCTTTCCCTGAGTTAAGCCTTCCAACCAATCCGAGCCCTTACCCTCATCGTGCATTTCCGCTCACCCAGTGAGTTAATCCAGCATTGTCAGCCATTTACATGCAGATGTGTAAAGGTTGGGTTTCACTGTGAAAGCCAGCAGACATTATATCAGGAGTATTAGTCTGCTGAAGCCTGTGGTATTGAGACACAGTTATTTACGTGCTTATTTATAACATTTTATTTAGTTGGGTTATACCTACCTATTTTAAAAAAAAAAATTTCAACAAATAATTCAAAGCCATGTAAAGGTTCTGTTGTCCATAACTGGCATCCTGCAGGGAAGATGGCTATCTTTTTCTGTGGCAGCATAGCACACTATGCAGTTAGCACAACAACAACATCTCAAAAGTAGTCTTTGAAGTACTAGACATAGAATCGTTTTGTATCTGTTTTGTGCACACACACCTATCTTCATTTGTCTAGTTGCCAGAATAAAATACTACTCAAACTATAGCATACTTCCAAATGAGTTAGGAATGGTTAAGTGCTTCACTTTATAATCAAAAGCTACCATCTCTATGCACCTAATGTAATCATAGAAGAAAAGAAATTTCCTCCATTTAAATACAAAGTCACCCTTTATTGTAATAAATCGTCATCCTGAATTCACCGGAGTGTATGTGTGTCATGTGAATGGCCAGCATGCATTTTAATTCTATTTCCTGGGTCAACTGTGATTTGCATTCCTTGTGCAGGAGACAGTAGTTCTGCAGCGTTAGTCAAATATTCAAGAGTGTGTTCACAAGACATCCTCAGAGAGTTGCCCCTTTCAGAGGTTGCAGGTCTTCCTCGACTTCCTAAAACCCAGGGAAGTTTCT
>NW_022108124.1:22203492-22205564 GCF_000313985.2 Echinops telfairi | reverse complement strand
AAAAGGAAGGTGAGAGAAAAACAAGAGAGGTAAATGCAAATTTTGCTTTATTCTTGGCCTTTTTAAAATATATATATGCTCTCCCTAACATTGAAGAAACCCCAGGGCAATGGATCCACTCTTTTTCCTTCATGGTGTCGTTTTATTTATTTGCTTAATTTCTATTATCCTATTAATAATTTTCTTAGCAAATGTGAATCAAATAAAATATCTATAGGATATTAAAGATCATTACAGTAAATACACACATCTTACACGGTTTTGAAAAGGAAACATTAACATCATGTAAAGAATCCTGAATGTTCCTGATTTTACCTCATATTTCTGCTCCCCCATAAATACCTACTTCCCTGTATTTTAGTTATCACTGTCCTATTACATGTATCATATCATTACATGTATAATCTCCCACATGAAATAGATGGAATCATATCTCTTCAAGAGATGTTGAAATCCTGACCTCAGTTAACCCTTGCAGGGACAGTGTTTCAGTGCTCAGCTTTTAACAGAAAGTTCTTACAGAAAGTGCTATGAGAAAAAGATGTGAGTGACAGTCTGCATTTAGAAAGACGTATAGCCATGGAAACCCTGGGGCAATTCTATCTGTCCCATAGGTTTTCTATGAGTAGGAATCAAACCTCTGACAATAGGCTTGGTGTTTTGGTTTGATATCTGTGAGAAGAGCTAGTCTCCCAACTGAAAGGTAGGTGGTTTACAATGTGAACCTTGTATGCTGTGATTCACACTTTGCCTCATCAGTAAAACACAGGTGAACATCTTACTGGCATCCTTAACTTCTAGATGAGTCCATCTGATGACTGAAATGACATAACTCATTCAATGTCTTTATCAGAATTCGACTTACATTTCTGGAAGTTCCCTGTTGAGGTACTACGGCCACAGTTTCATAATTGTTGCCAGCATAGAACACACACGGTCGTCTTAGCTAGGTAGCCCATATTTTGCTTTGGAAAACTCATTGAAATTTGGGAATTCACTGGAGTTCTGCCTTGTGTATAAAAGACAACGTGCTAGGAAAGAATAGACTTCGTTTCTGAGTGGATTCAGCCAATAAAGGATAGATGCTAGGAAGAAATTCGAGTGTGAGATGAAAGAAAGTGCCATGGACCACGCCCATTCTCTCTCTGCCTGGACTGGTAGCTCCCACACCAGCTGCACCTCCCCAGAGCTTCTGGTTCCACCAGCACATCCATCCTGCTACCAGCTCCAGCCAGGTGACCTTGACAAAGATATATTAGAGGAAACAGAAGGCAAGTTATGCTGTCTTCCGAAATGTAATTATCTAGGTGAAAAGGGCTATTACTCTAAATATTAAATCAAGAAGTTATATATAGATCATTTGCTATAAAATCTTAATATATTAAGAAAATCAATATTCTTAGATTTATTACTGGGTTTTATAAAAGTCCTCACTTCTCATTCTTACAGTATTTTATTACATATGTATATTTTAAAACTAGGTTTGTGGTGTTTTCATACTTTTACAACATTGGATTAGCTATATCTCTGTTCATATTTGTTTCTTTTCATTCTTGATGTCACATACTACAATGTTTCCAACTCCTTGCAATTGTAAACTGTGTCACAATGACCATTGGAGCACAGATGTCTGGACATGATTTGTTTCTTGCCTCTTCTGAGTATATGCCTAGTAGAGGAATTGCTGGGTCGTATGGTAGCTCAATTTCCATCTGTTTTAGATATCACCAAATCGATTTCCATAGTGGTTGTACATAAATACAGGTTCACCAGCAGTGGACGAGAGTTCCTATCTCACCGCAGCCCCTCCAACAATTGTTGCTTTCTGATTTTTTGAATTGGGCTATCTTTGAGGGTGTTAGGTGTTGTGTCATATTTGTTTTAATTTGCATTTCTCTTATGGCTAATGGTCGGGAACATTTTCTCATATGTTTATTGGCCATTCAGATTTCTGCCCTTGTGAAACTTCTGTTCAGGTCCTTTGCCCACCCCTTCAATGGGCAATTAGTTTTTTTCTTTTTGGAAGCTAGCAGAGTGTTGTAGATTTTAGTAATAAAGCCTTTGTCTGATGT
>NW_022108124.1:22198514-22202873 GCF_000313985.2 Echinops telfairi | reverse complement strand
TTTTCCAGTTCTTTAAAGAAAGATGAGGGTATTTGTATCAGGATATCATTAAACTTCTATTGTACCTTGGGCAGAACTGACATTTTTAGCATATTGAGTCTTACAATCCACAAGCATGGGATATTTTTCCATTTGTTGAGGTCACTGTTGGTTTCTTGTCATAGTGTTCTACAATTTTCCTCATACAAATATTATGGTTTTTTTTAGTCATGTGTATCCCCAGATATTTCAATTTGTGATTGCCTATTGTGAAGGGTACCACCTTTTTTATCCTCTTCTGTAGTCTTATCCGATGTGCATAGCAGTCCTGTTTGTTGATCTTGTATCCTGCCACTTGTATTCCTGTTTTGCTTCCAGTACTCCCCTTATGATGCTTCTGGGATTTTCCATACATAAAATTATATCATCTGCGAATAACGATAGTTTCTCCTCTTCCTTCCCCAGATGAACACCTTTAATGTCTTTTCTTTGTCTTATGCTGTTAGCTAGGACCTCCAGTATGATGTTAAATACAAGTGGGGACATGGGGCATCCTTGTCTGGTCCCCATTTTCAGTGGTATTGTGTTTGTCTTTTTTCCATTGACTACCACACTTGCTGTTGTTTTTTCATATATAGCTTGTATTATCTTGAGGAATTTTCCTTCCATTCCCATCTTCGTGAGTGTCTTAAACAGGAATTGTTGTTGGATGTTGTTGAATGCTTTTTCCACAAATATTGATATTATCATGTGGTTCTTGTAATTTTTCATGTCATTGTAGCAAATAATACTAATGGTCTTTCATATGCTGAACCATCCCTGCATCCCTGGTGTGAATCTCACTTGGTCATGGTGAATTATTTGTTTTATATACTTTTGTATTCTATTGGCCAGTATTTTGTTAAGTATTTTTGCATTGATGTTCATTAGGGATATTGGTGTGTAGTTCTCTATTCTTGTGGGATACTTGCCCAGTTTCAGTATCAGAGTTATACTAGCTTTACAGAAAGAGTTTGTGAGTTTGATGTCTTTTTCTATGTTCTGGAAGAGTTTGTGTCCCTGAATGCTTGGTAGAATTCTCCTGTGAAGCCATCCAGTCCAGGGGATTTGTTTTGGTAATCCCTTGATAACCTTGTCTATTTCTTCTATTGCTATGGGACTGTTGAGATTCTTGATGTTCATTGGGGATAGTCTAGGGAGGGATTGTTTTTCCAAGAATTTGACTATGTCTTCCAAGTTGTTGAATTCATT
Organism: Echinops telfairi; assembly: GCF_000313985.2. Classification (NCBI taxonomy): domain Eukaryota; kingdom Metazoa; phylum Chordata; class Mammalia; order Afrosoricida; family Tenrecidae; genus Echinops; species Echinops telfairi. The sequence continues at coordinate 22,201,643 of NW_022108124.1, read as the reverse complement.
GGAGTACAGTCCTTTGTAGTACTGGGCAATTATCCTTTTGATTTCACTAGGGATCATTGTAATGTCCCCTCTTTCATCCCTCATTCTTGCTATTGAAAATTGTTCCTTCCGTTCTTTGGTTAGGTTTGCCAGCCGTGTGTCAGTTCTGTTTATCCTTTCAAATAACTAACTTTTAGCAGCATTGTGTTTTTTTTCCCCATAGTTTTCATATTTTTCCATCTCCTGAATCTTAGCTCTGATTTTTCTTTTCTTTGCTATTAGTAGGATTGCTCTGTTGACGCTGTTCTAGTTGCTGTAAATTTTGTGCCAGCATATTAATCATGTCTCTCTTCCTTATTATTGTGTGCCTGAATTGCTACAGCACTTCTGATAACTGTCTTTGCTGTGTCCCATAAGTTTTGGTATGTCGTGTTCTCATTCCCATTGATTTCTAGAAATGTCCTAATTTCACTGCTCTGGGCCAGTACACACTCCTTTTTCAGTAGAAAGTTATCTATCCTCTAATTGTTTGCTCTTGTTTTCTTCATCTTCCTTTTGTTGATTTCCAGCCTTACAGAACAGTGGTCAGTATGAGGTCTGTATGATATTAATGTGCTTAAAATTATGCAGAAAAGACGTATGCCCCAACGTGTGCTCTATCTTTGAATATGTGCCATGTGGACTTGAAAAGAATGTGAATTTATTTTTGTATCTGGGTGGAGAGCTCTGTAAATATCAGGTGAAATCATCTAATTGTAGTGTTTAGATCTGTAGCCCCCTTGTTGAGTTTCTTTGCCTGTGATCTATCTGTCTCAGAGAGTGGTGTATTGAAGTTACCTACTATAATTGTTGAACCTGTGATTTCTTTTGTCATCATTTAGAACATTTGATTGATGTATTTCATGGATCTCTTGTTTAGGGAATATATGTTTAAAATGCTTAGTGGTTCTTGGTCTACAGTTCCCTTGAGCATTATACAGTGTCTCTCCTTATTTGTTTTTGTGGTTTGGACTTTGAGATCAGTTTCTTATCAGATCCATTTCTTATCAGTGTGTTGTGTGGGTGTGTGTTTCATTATTGACTTCTTTCCACCCTGAAGCCAATGCTATTTTGAGGGCTGTTTTCTCATTGTTGCCCTCTGGGTGAGGTTCTATGTGGCAGTCGCTCATTTATGCTTGGTGAATGTTCTTCTTCTGCTCATACTGGGTTGGCTAGGATCTTTTGTAGGGCTGGGTTTCTTTTAATATATTCTCTGAGTTTGTCCTTGTGAAGACTCATTTCTCCATATATCTTGATAGATAATTTGTCTGGACAGAGTATTCTTGGGTTTGCATTATTTTCCGTCAATTTTTGGAATGTTACTCCATTCTCTCCTCTTCGTCTTAGTGTCTACTGACAGGTCTGAGCATATTCTTATTTTGGTACCTTTAGATGTGTCTGCTTGTTTTTCCCTAGCTGCTGTCATTATTTTTTTCCTTTACATCAAAATTAGATAGGGAAACTATTATGTGCCTTGGTGACATTCATATATGTAAAAGTGGCATTTATATATGTAAAAGAAATATCTTTGTATCAAGAAGTAATTATAAGTCAAGAAACTATCCCATCCAATTCCAACTCAAGTCCTTACATCTGCTGTTACTCCATAAGTCCCTCTTCAGACTCACAGAGCCATGGGCAATGATGCAGAATGCCAGAAAAATCACAGGCCAGTGGTGCAGTCATGTGGAAAGTGGCAGGGCTCCTGCAGCTTTCATTGAGGCCCACAGGCAGGAAGGTGAAGGGGGATGTGCCAAGGAAGTTTCTAGGGTTCCCAGAGTTCTCTTCATGAGAAGGCCACAACCCTAAAGAGACAACATCAAGCTGTGACCTGATTGACAGGTTTGACTCCACCACCAGATAGAAGTGTCTAGTTAACATAAAATCATCTAACTACCAGAGTGGTGTAGTGTATTAATAATGTTAGTGACATTTCTTTCTGCTATAATATACGAAAATTCAACTATTTTGCTCAGTTTTATGATAACCATTCAGAAAAAGGCAAAGGAAATATAATTTTCAGGATATTGGTAGCATTTCCAAATGAGATTTACCACTGCTAGAAAGTTTAATTTATTTTTTCCTCTTTCTTCATGAGAAAAAAAAATCTTGATATAAGTTTCTTAAGTACTACTTAAGTTCATTGCTAAAATAATTAACATTATGGTCTTTCTCTCAGGGATTTCAAAATATATAGAAATTAATACCCTGGGATATATGTTACCAAAAGAATTCAGAAGGAACAGATGAATTATGGAAAACTAGGCAACCTTCAGAGAAGTATTGCCAATTATCTCCATGTTGAAAAATGAATCAAGGTCAGAATTAAAAATAAACTGAGACATCAAAGCCACAGAAGTGTAATTAAGGGTCACTGGAACTTGGGTTAATTATTAAAGAGAAGGGGGAAAAAAGATTGACCAGCTTATGCTACGTTGAGCAGAATCCAATCTTACCACATAATGTTCTGTTATTCTTCCATGAGCTTATAGATAAGAAAGTTTCAGATATTTTATTAGAAATTAGAATTTGTTACTTTTTGCTACCCGATCTAAAAAAGTAAGGTAAATGAGATGTTCCTCCGAGAATCAGTAGCTGCCATATCTAGGTGATTATTTGCTAAATAGTCTTTTTGTAATTACAGATGAATCCTTCTCTCTTTCCAGTTCAAGAACCTCTACAAGCTCTTCCTATAGTTTACTTCCAAATGAAATTCACTTAAACAAGGTCAGGGGAACGAACATCAGAGACAAATGAGAAATATCTGTTTTTCAGTCTAGCTCCAGACTTGACCCTATACCACCAGAAGTTCCTCCCAGTTCACCCACGCCACATTTCCTCTTCCTTCTGTAGTCATGAAATCCCTTTTTCTATATTGATCATTTCAAAATTGATTGCAGATTTTTTTCATATTTTTAAATTAAGACCACAAATTAAAATTTAGCATTGTAAACTTTACATTTCCTTTGTCCAAATAGTCCCTCAGGCTGTTTACAAAATAATTTGTTTTTCAAATAACACACCCAGCTCTAAGCAGCTTAAGTAACATAAGAGCAACAAGAAAGGCAGGTGGGTCTGGCCGATGACATTGGAATTTGGAAGATATAAGGG
>NW_022108124.1:22188228-22198414 GCF_000313985.2 Echinops telfairi | reverse complement strand
AAAAAAACAAGACCCATACCTCACACCATACAACAACAAAAAATTCAACATGGTTCAAGGGCTTACGTGTTAAAGCTGAAAGTATTAAGTTAATAGAATAAAACAAAGAGCCAAAACTATGCTACCTAATTTTTGAAATAATAATCAAATACAGCTACACATGAACATGCAGCATAAGACAAACTAGATCATTTAGATCTCAAAAAAATGAAATACTTATGCTTTTAAAAAGATTAAAAAAATAATCAACAGAAGGTCAATTCCCCCACTGGTAGTGAGAATGACACAGAACAGAGAATTTTTTCTTTTTTGAAATCATTTTATTGGGGGCTCTTACAGCTCTTATCAATTTGTGCATATGTTGCCATCTTCATTTTCAAAGCATTTTCTTTCTACTTGAGCCATTGGTATCAGTTCTTCTTTTTTCCCTCCCTCCCCCACCCTTCCACTCTCAAAAACCTTTGATAAATTAGATATAATTGTTATTTTCATATCTTACATCATCCTCTGTCTCCCTTCACCCACGTTTCTGTTGTTCATCCCCCTGAAAAGGCAGGTTATACATTGATCATTGCAATCAGTTCCCCCTCTCTCCCCCCTTCCTTCCCCCTACACTCACGGTATCACTAATCCCATTACTATTCCTGAGGGATTGATCTGTCCTGGATTCCATGTGTCCTGTCGAGAACTCTTATCTGCATATCAGTGAAGATGCTTAAGTCTAGCCAGATTTGTAAGGTAGAACTGTGTCATGATAGTGGGGGGAGGAAGGATTAAAGAAATAGAGGAATGCTGTGTGTTTTGTCTGGGCTATACTGCACCCTCACTGACTTGTCCCTTCCTTCTGACCATTCTGTGAGGGGATGTACAGTTGTCTACATATGGGCTTCAGGTCTCCACTCCAACCCTCTGTGTTTGCATTGGAGGGTTGTTTTGGCCCTCCTGATGCCTGATAACTAGTTTGATCAACACCTCATGATATCACAGGCTGGTGTGCTTCTTCCATGTGGGCTTTATTGCTTCCATGCTAGATGGCCACTTGTTTAATTTCAAGCCTTTAGGACCCCAGATGCTATATCTTCTAATAGCCGGGCATAATCAGCTTTCTTCACCACATTTGCTTAGACACTCATGTTGTCTTCAACAATTGTGTTGGGAAGGTGAGCATCACATAGTGCCAGGTCATTAGAGTTCTTGCCTGAGGGAGGGCTTCAATAGAGGCCCAATGTCCATTTGCTACCTTAATACTTAACATATAAATATATGTCCATAGACCCATATCCTTATCGTTATATATTAATATATTTACATAGATACATGCCTATATTTGTACCTCTATAAGTATCTTTTTCCTCCTAATTCTTTCCTCTATATCCTTAGGAGTCCCACTATCATGTTCTACCTTCATTTGGCTCTCTGTAGTTCTTCTCAGCTACAATGCATTTGCTCAAACACCCCCCCACCCAGGCATTCTATGCCTTCCTGGCCATCGATTTTAGACCACTTGTTGTTCCCTTATTCCTGAGTTTGCTGGCTCCACACTCCCTTTCCCACACTACCTCTTCTCCCATGTCCCTCTGGAACCATCAGTGTTGTTTTCTCCTCAGGATTGTTTATCTTGCCTACCTTAAATAGATAGACTTGGGAGGAAAAAATGAGAAGGGGAAAAAAATAAAGCCTATGAATAGTTCCAGGTCTGTCTGCTGAGCCTTCTGATAAGGTGCCAAGCTCTGCCCCCAATTCGGAAGTCTATTTTCGGGATTCCTCAGGTACTTTGCTGCTTTGCTCCCCTTGCTGCTCTGTTATTCTCCTTTTGTGTTTAGCTTTGGTGGAGAAGGGAGGGGAGGGGAGTATGGGGGAGGTCAGACCAGGCGCTATACCCCCACTGTGTCTCCAGTGCTGTCCCCATAGTGCTGTGGGTCAGCAAGTGGACATGTGTCTCGTGATGGGGCTGGCCTTACAGTCCGCTCTGTGCATTGACTGCTCTGAGCAGGAACTCCATCCTCAAAGCTTGGTAGGCCAAGAGAAACTTTTCACTTCTGTTGTTGTCCTTGAACTAGGGGTGAAGTTATTGGTAGCTAACAATATTCAGCTAATAACTGAATATTCAACGTGCAATTACTAGATAAAGTGTTCACCACATTTTAAATACTTGTTAGAGATGTATGTATTTTGTGGTTGTTGCTTAAACAATAAGACAAAATGCCTCTAAAAGTTTTGAGAATACAGTAAATAACCACTCTAATTCCAGAACAAGAAGGATTTGTTGGACAGCATGAATCTGCATATTGTATATCTAACTCCCAGTTACCAAAATACCTTCTTGGTATCTGGGATAGAAAGGGGTTTAGTTTTTTGGACGCTAAAAGATAAAAATCACTCATAATTTTTTTAATTTAAAAGTTTAAATGTTTTATTTTGTTGTTAACCTTTCTCCTCCTTTTTCCAACATGAGCTCCCTTCATCCAAGATAATCCAAATAGAAATCATGTATTTATCATTTTTGTTCTTGCTTTCTTCTATATTAATGTAAATATATATGCGTATATACACAAAACTATTCTCACACATTTATAGATATACACTTCTGTCCTCTTTTTTGTACATTTTCTGCCTGTTGTTTTTTTTCTGAGAATTGGCTTTATTTTACCAATTCTGTAGAACACATTTTGAATATATTTATTCTTATGTTTTGCTGCTGCTTTTTCCAGGATTAAGATTATTTGATCAAAGGGGCATGAGTACTTTGCATTTTAATATTGTCCAAATGCTTCCTTAAAAAAATAAAAATAAAAACTAGAAATGATCACATTTCACCTTTTTAATTTAAAATATTTTTTCCAACCTAGTGAACATTCAAAATTATTTAATTACTAATTTAATAACAATGTGCACTCTTTAAACTAGTAGAAGCTCTTTTTCACTTGTTTGTTGGCACTTTGGCCTTGCCCTGTTTTGAACTGCTTCTCCATATTCTCTAAGAATTTTTGCATTAACTTCTATAATTTTCTTGAGAATTCTTAAAATATACCATTCATATGTTAATATTACTGATTGGTCATCAATTCTGTAAACATTTGACTACACCTTTCATTTGTCTCTTGACTTTGTTTACCTTGCATGAGTGCTTTGTTTTCTTTTGTGAAATTTTTTTAGAGCTTCTGAATTTCTTGTCTTGGTTAATATCTTCCTAACACTAAAATTGTACAAGGGGCTTAAAAAGTTTAAATGAAAATGTGGTGAGAGTTTTCCATGAACTCTATTAAAGCCTTTCATAGGTGAACCCTCCAAGAACTTTTTCTAAGATACTTAGTGTTTGATTTTTACATTTAAATATTAAATATTTACATTTAAATATTAATCTCCCATTTTTGGAAATGGCATACAGCAAGGGCACAACCATATGATCTTTTTATCACTTAGTTTGTGTCTATGCCATGCCACTCAATGGAAAGTCTATCATTGTCATCTGTGAATATCATCTATGTGTGGAATCACCTGTAAATTCTCTATTTGCTCAACTGATGTATTTGAGGTTCTGCTGAGTAAGCACCGAACTGCTCACTGAGAGTTCAAACTCACTGGATGCTCTTCAGGAACGTGAAGAGGCTTCTCCACTCACATAAAGATTACAGCCTTACAAACCCTATAGAGAGGTGCTACGAGCTGGATCAACTTAATAGCATTGGGCGTGTTTGTTTTGATATAGTTATTTATTCTCATGGACGAACATTGATTTGATTGCAAAGGCTTAATAATATCACCTTAACCTATAAAGAATGGTGCCTTTTTGTTTTTATTTCCTGTAAGCTTCTTTACTATTGATGAATTTATCATTCTGTATGAAATTTAGTATTCTTTTATTCACTTCTTTGAAAAATTCTACCAATATTTCCATAGGATTTATAGAGGAAGGACCATTGTATTACATAAATCCTTCAGGAAGGTAGTTTTGATATTATTTTTAGTTTTATTTTTCCCAGGCTTACTGGAAAAACTAATACAAACCGGCCTACGGGGAAATGTCTTTATATGAAATATGAAGTGTAATATAAATCTTTGGAATAATTCTGGCAATGTGACATTTATTCCTCTGTGTGCACACAGAAATCAGAAGGTTAAGTTTCCATAGAAAACAAAAAGGGAAACAACTGTATTTTATTAGTCCTCTTACGTCTCAAGAGAACAATTATTCACAAAGTTTTGGGGTTAATACTGGTGATGTCGAGAAGAAAACATAGGGGACTTTAAGGCTTTGTAAACAAATGGAATTAAAAGCAATGGAAATTTTCCACGAACTTATTGAAGCTCTTTCACATATTTTTCTTTATTTTCATAGCAGCTGACACATGTTCTAACATCCTGTTTTGTTTATAAGCTGCCATAGTGCACTGTCAGACATACCGGCCCTTGATGGGGACATATTTAACCCGGACACTACTGTGCTTGTACAAAAGGGATCGTACCATCCTACATCTCTATACTGAGAACAGGAACAATATCTGTGTGTTCTAACTTCCATTAGGAAAACACACACCCATCTTTATTTTGCAAGCAGCCCTTACATTGGGTGATTCTTCAGGTCTGTGAAAAAAAATTAAAGTAAATTTCAGTGAATTTAAATCTCACATTATCATGTGGTTTAAAGAACCAACACAGGTGTGGCAATTTACAGACCTGGATTCAAATTCTCTGTGACTTTGAGCAAATTACGTAAATGTTCTCGGCCTCAAGTTCACCATCCATGAAATCATACCCATTTTTGAAACCATTTGAGCTAAGAGAAGAAGTAGCTGTGATAAAATGACAGCCTGCAGATACCGGCGACATGAGTTTCTGCTACTACTGCTGCTTTTGCTATTGGAAGGAAATAACCATAGCAACAAAGGTTGCTATCTGGAAGTGCTCTTTAGGGTTTCTGAGTCTGGGAGCTAACAGCCTCATTTCCCTCCCAGGGAGTGTCTGGTGGGTTCAAACTAGCAGTCAGCAGTCCAACACTTACCTGAGAGTGCCCTGAGAGCTGCCATCATCATCATCATCATGAGTGTGCTATGCTAAAGTAACATTTGAATTTCAAGTTTAAAAGATTCATACTATACCTGGGTGTGCTACTTTTCCAAGTGTGAAACAAGCAGATGTTCATTTCTGTTACACAGTGACAAGGTAATACATTCTCATCATTAAATACTTTTTTTAATGAATTGATTTAAAATTGTCATCAGGGCATTAATTACTAAATGGGTACTTCAATTACAAAAAAATATTTGTGAAATTCTACTATTTTCTAATTCTTGCTTTAGGTCATAGAAATTCAAAAATGTATAAAACTCAGCCCATGTCCTCAATATGAATAACTCAGCAATGTGATTCAGAGGAGAGTGCTTGAAGCCGCATGTCTTCAGTAACTAAGCACATGCAGCAGCAATCACACCACAACTGTTAATGGAAAGCTTATGGTGAAATAAGCATTAATTATAATAGCCTTATTTCTCCTAAGTCCCCAACCATGGAGTTCTTGAAGTAGGACATATTGAAGTCCAATGGCATGCCTTATCATTCTTATAAGTCTTTTCAAACATCGGCTCTGTATCATTTGCTTCTTCTCTTGCACTAATAAAATGAAGACATTTGTTTGAAGATAAACTCCTGGAAGCACATAAACATAGGGCACACTTTGCTTCCACTCAGGGAAATGGGAAGAGAACTGGTTGTCGTCAGCAAATTCCAAAAAGGATTCATTACGTGATGCAAATTTGCTCCTGCTCAGACCGTGGCTATTTCATTTAGGGAATCAACACTCACTCATTTACCCAAGCTGAAAGTCAGGCTGGAGTTTTCCTCCGCCGTTCCTCAGATCCCGCTGTCTGCCAGAGGCTCCTGGGTCTCGGCCTCTCCATTCTCACGCTCTGCCTTCGATTCTACACTGATCATCCTTATTTGGGATTATAAGAATGACCACCTAATTTTTTGCTATGTTTCCAATCTATTGTAGCCATTCTCTTGAGAATACACTTTTATGCTAGCTTTAAAGCAAACAACAGAACAATAAACATTTGAAAGAATGACCTAGATTAGAATAATATTCCAAATTCCTTTTGACCTGCTTCCAGCCACGCCACCAGCTACTATTACCATAGAACACTGTAGTCTGTTCACTGTCAGATGGAACCCCCTTGACTCTGCCAGCCACCTAAGGAACTAAGTGCATACGTTCAAACATCACTTTCCTTGGGCTGTCTTCCTCAGTGCCTCCTGTCTTCCTCACAAGCCCAGGAAGAGAAGTAGCTGCTGCGGCACTCAGCCCTGTAGCCCCCAGCACGTTGATGTGTAGTGTTTACTCTGGGTTGATCTGGAGACCAGGATCACCTGGTGGGTGGCCACTGTGCCTTGGTCATCTAGTGATTTAGCCTAGTGCTTACTGAAAGGGTCTATTTCCTGACTCCTCAGCCATCTTCAAAGTCAATTCCAATATGAAAATAAACACTGAAGTAAGTCACACTTAGATAATTGGAGCTAGTTCCCAAGAGGAGAAAAATGGCTCTTACTAAGGTTGGTTCTTAACCATCCATGCAGATGGTAAACTTTGCCACCACTGTCAACAGCATACCTGGTGAGGCAAGTCTTCTGGATTTGGGATGCTTTCTGCAAAATGGAGAAACAGCCAAGAGATGGTAATTCAAAGTAAAATGATAATGGCCTTTTGTAATAAGTGACAAGTTTCCCAAATGGAGTTTCAATGAGAAAGTATGTTTAAATGAATCAACTTGAATATTCAAAATTCATAGCATCATACTGGCTTAACATATTTGGTCACAGTCCATATATTTTTATTTCCATTAAGATTATGGGTAGCCAAGAATAGACAAAAGCAGTTTTGCAAGGTCTTAGATGGTAAATCACTCCTAGTGGAATGCGTGGTGAATTATTACCAAGGAGTTTCCTTACTCGTCCACATTCAAAGGAGAGAGAATCTATTCTTTCTGTTCTTTTCATTAAGTTAGCCTCACGGGGAAATGGGAAACAGAGAAAGGGAAATTCTCAGTTTGAATTAAAAAAAAATTTTTTTTAAGCAAATGCACTAAGGAAACCTACTTTAACAAGCCTGTTATATCTGTGAGCTTGAATGTTCTTATCCAACCGGAGCTTAGTAAGAAGGAACAAAATGTTCAGCATTGAGCAATGTTCCCTGCTTTATTTTTAGAATGTCTTATTCTTTTACTATATATTTCCCTTCAATTAATTTCTCCCCGTATTCAGATTTTTCATTATTTCACAAACTTTCCACTTTGCCTCTCTTGCCTGTTCAGGGTCTGACAATTCTGAGATATCTTTGTGTTCTGTTCTATTTTAATTGGGAAAAACTGTTCTCTTTCCATGAAAAGGAAAAAAATATAAGCCTTCTAACAATCCTAACACATCCACTAATGACTTCCTCAGTTTGGACAACCTGTACCCACTTGAGGGGGCACAGGCGGAGCAGATAAAACAGGGGTGGGGGGTGGAAACAAGAACAATTAACAAATAAAACTAATTTGACTACAACGAATTGCTATTTAAAAACTACCAAAGCACACACTGACCCACACACACTGCCCACTTCCCAAACTCCTATTCACATTATAAAAGAGGCCTTAACTGTGCAACCCTATGCTCATTGTGTGCACTTGAACTTCCCCCAACAGAAATAGACAGTATGCCCAGAGGTAGCAGAGATACAGCGAATATATTTGATTTAGGTTAAATCTCCCATTGCATATTCTTTCAGATACTTGTTTTATAAAATTATTTGCCAGATCTTGATTCATACCAACAGATTGGTAATAAAAACAGTAGTTGATTTAATTAGACTAGGCTATGCCTTGTGACTTTGATGTTTTTAAGTTTCTTGGGCAATTTTAATGCGGAAACAAAGGGTGCCGCTCTGCAGAAAGAGCCCTGGAGATTGCACAGTTCTACCTAGAGGCTGCTTTTGTCTTAAGAACACCCAAAGTAATTTATGATCAAAGATTCCTGCAGGATTAAAAGAAAATAGAAGGTATGTTTCATAACCGCGATTGACCAGGGCACCTAATAGCAGTCGGAATCTACAGTAGCCTATTGTAGGCATGGATCACATTGATATTTTTTTCAACAGTTTTATTGGCAAGTACGTTACATGTCATATAAGTCAATAGTTCAATCATATCATGGAGAATTGTACAATCACCCCCACATCAATTTTAGAGCACGCCCCCATGATTAAATCATCTTCAGGATGATTTATGTGCATTTTTATTTAAATTGCATTTATTTTACTCACATTGGACCTTGCCTTTTACTACACTTGATTCTGGTTTAATTTTTTAGACTAAATTTATTATTATTATTATTAGCTGGGATTTAATACATATATCATATCATTCCAAATTTCAATCATGTCAGGTAGAATGTACAATTGTTGTCACAGTCAGTTTCCAAACATTCTTTTTCTACATAGAATTCTTAACCCCCTCCACCTCTGGACCCTGCTCCCCTATATCCCATTATTCTACTTCTGTCCCTACTTCATTGACCCAAGGTTTCATGCACTGAAAAATGGAAAAGCACATAGCACAGCTTCAAGAGGATGACCACCGTTAACCTAACACCTCTGAGAGAAGCCCTAATGGGAACAAACAAAGACAGACCTTTAAGTATTATGGCTTTCGTGATTTCCCTCTCCCAATGCTCAATACCCTGAAAAAGTAAACCTTCTAACATTTCTAACAAACCCACTTGTAGCTACCTTTATTTCCCCCCAAATTATTCTTATGATAAATATTAACTGCTGAATTGGACATTATTGCTGAGAAAAACAACATTTGATTTTCTGAAACATTTGCATTTTTGAGATCAAGAATCAGAGAATGATATTAAATTAAAATGTCTATAAAATTGTAGGGCATAAACCAAACCCACTGCCATCAGGGTGGTTCCAAATCCAGCAACCCTGTTGGCCATCGTCGAACTGCGCTCTAGATTTCCCAAGGATGAGAAGCTCCACAGGAGAGAGAGCCTCATCTCTCTTCCTCAAAGTAGCTGGTAGGTCTGAACTGTTCACCTTGCAGTTACTAGCCCAATGCGTACTCCACTATGCCATCAAGGCTGCAGGCTTTAGCATAGTTTCTCTAACACATTTTGGGCCATATTTCCCTCTTTAAGATGAATAATTACTTTCTCCTAAAGATCTCTTGGAATGATCAAATTCAGCATACATTCATTGATGACTTATCCATGCAAGACAGTTTCAGATACTTTGTGTGATGTGAAGTGTACTATCTGCGAAAGGATATGAGTTAATAAAATACAAATAAGTCCAGCTTAAAGTGAGTTCTCTGGTTCACAACCTTAAAAGGAACTAAATTAGTGAAATTTACTTTGTGAGTCTGGTTTAAAGTTAGTTGATATAATTTAAGAGGTTTGAAGAAAAAAAGAGGTTTGAGATACTTAAACAGATTCACAGTAGATGCAATGTTCTATGTAGTATTATGTTCGGGTTACAACATAAGAGATTTACAGTGATTTATTCAAACAATTTACCGCTTTAACATTGACACAGAAAACGAGAGAGCAAAAAAGCCATCCTCTACTTCCTTTTCCTCGATCTGGTGTGTAGGAGTTCATATGCATGGACGTTCTGCGGGGATTTGGTCGATGCACCCTTCACTTCTGTACCATTGTTGTTAATGCCACCCAGTGGGTTCCAGCTCACAATGAATGAAATGTTGCCTCGTCCTGCGTCATCCTCACAATGAGGTTAGACTGGGGCCCATTGCTGCAGCTACTGTGTCATCCATCTTGGGGATCTTCCTCTTCCTCACTGCCTTTCTGATTTACCAAGCATGACATTCTTTTGCAAGGACTCATCTCTTCTGAGAACGTGTCCAAACGAGACGGGACCAAGGGTCTCCATCCCTCCTTCGGTGCTTCCTTCAAGATACTTTTGTTTGTTCTTTAGAATTCACCAAACCCAGAAGAATGTAACCAATGTCACTGTATAAAATGTGTCAAATTGTTAAATAGGAGCATGTTTTCCAAATTTTATCAGTATGTATTCCCCCAAACACATTTTAATAATCAGTACCTATTAACTACAAGAAACAGTTAGGAAGTGAAATTGTACCGATGAAAAAATCATTGAAAACCAGTCCATAGTGAATTGAAATGC
>NW_022108124.1:22178496-22187916 GCF_000313985.2 Echinops telfairi | reverse complement strand
TTAAGCATTTTAAAATTCCAGACAAAAATGAAAATGACTGTTTTAAAGGACTGATTGATCTACAGGACATAAAAGAAACCATCCCCAGGAGGTAATGCCAAAAAAGGGAAATAAGCGCCGAGGAGTGAGAGTGAACTATGTCTGGGAACCCCCTGAGGGTCTCGGTGCAAAGCTGTTCTCGAGGAAATGAGACCTAAGGTTCAAACAATGCAGAAAATCGAAATCAACGCTCATATAATGTGAGACCCTCCAAGAACTACAGCCCCATACGGAAAAGATAGATGATAGATAGGTAGATCTGATAGACAAGTCAATCAGTCTACCTGCACTGAGACGGAAAGGAGCTTGTCTACTTGAGTCTAGGCAATGGGTGTAGACATAGTCTCTCGTGAACATGGACCAGTCACCGTGAAGTAGAAACCCAGCGCCGTCCAGTTGAGGCTGACTCATAGCAACTCTCTGGGAAAGAGCAGTCCTGCCCCATGGAGTTTCCGAAACTGTAAGTCTTTATGGGAGCAGAGAGCCTCATCTTTCTCCAGAACAACCTGTCATAACAAAGAAACTAGTCGATCTGTGAGGAAAGCTAAATTAGCAGTGACTGACAAAATGTCAACAACAATAATAAAACAAGATAGATGATATTTAGATGGACCTGGAAACATACATGTTTGTCGAAAGACATGTAAAGAGATAAGCCTTGAACCTAGAGAAACCATATGCAAAATACATAACACAATTTAGGTATCTAAAATATGTATTTGTCAACTGCATGGATTACATTGGTTCTTGCAACTTCCACCTGAACCTATGTATAAGCGATGGATGGTCTGCTCCATAATATCCCTGGTCTCGTTTTAATTGCTAATATCGAGCTTCTCTATCACCTCTTCCCACAGATGGAGTCCATTAGAGTGCTGTGTGTTCCATCTGGAGAAGTCTATGTGTACAGTTGCCATTTGTGTTGCAGAAAATAAGTTATTGGCTATGAACAAGTTGTTGGCTGTGCAAAATTCTATCATGTATCTCCAGCTTACTCTCAATCACCAAGATCATACTTTCCAATTCCTGGTCCTTCCTCTTTCTTTCCAACTTTTACATTCTGATTGTCGATAACTATCAATGCCTTTTCCAGAAAACACCACTGAGTATGTGTACTCCAGATGAAGGGATTTAAAACTAAATAATTTTTAAAACTTACCTCTAAAACAAAACCCTGTACCTAGATAATTGTACATGTGAGTTGTAACAAACTTTCAAGGAAAAGATATCTATTCCTTACTTTATGAACTCATTCCATTTAATTGACATAAAAGGAAATCTCCAATTCATTTTATGAAGTTGCTGTAATAGCCCTCATCCCAAACGAGGAAATATAGGATAAGAAGGAAATCAATAATCCCACTCATTAGCATGTTCACGACATACTAAATCAAATCTTACCAAGCAAACTCCAAGCATGGATGCAAAAGTAATACATCATAAACAAATGACGTAGAGATGATGTATCAGTAGGAAGCTGATAAATAGAATTTTCCAGGTTAATAGACTATACAAGAAAAACAATCATTCAATAAATTTATTTTAAAATTAATAAAATTTAGCATCTATCCATCATGTTTAATTATAGCAGTGTAAAAAAAATTTTAAGTATCCACACAAAACAAGAAAAAAATCTATAGTGAAACCTCCATTATGGTGAACTCTGGAATCATTCTCTTTAAAGTAAGGAAAATGATCAAACAGGACATTGTTTCTCCTCTTATTCTTCATTGTTCCAGAGACCTGAGGTAGCTTGACTGACATTTTGATTGAAAGTGTTCCTGCAATGTGTTCCACGCAGCTTGCCGCCAGCGAGTCCATCGATTGAGGAGATGGGCCTAGACGGGACAGTGCAGGCCTTGCTTGAGTCACAGTACCCAGGGAAGACAGAGTGGGTCTGGCCCATCAAAATCTACTCTCCAGAGATGAGGGACATTTCATAGGCAAGGCTTGAAGGAGGGATCTTCTGGACTATCTGTCTTAAGAGGCCACCTGGTTCTTAGCATGTTTTCTTTGTCTGGAGGGGTAAGCCCCCATTCCATCTACAGATAATGTGAGCGAGTTCTGAACTTCCAATGGAAATCAGTTAATGTTCAACTTCTAAAGGGAAACAACAAAGGTTTGTTAATTCATCAGGAATTCTACCAGAATGACACTATTGAAATAAAAAAGATCCCCTCTAAATCACTTGCACCTCGTGAAGGAAGGAACTGAAAAGATACATTCGGCAAAAACACAAATGTGTGAAGAGTGCAAAGCTATTTAAATATGGGTGGGAACATAAAATAAAAGTAGAGAGCAGAAGAAAATATGGCTAAAGGGGCTAAAACTAGAAAAGCAGGCTGAAACCAGGCTTGATAGCCCTCTCTGTGTGGATTAGGATGCCTGGTGGTGGTGTGCTACAGCACTGAGCTGCGATCCACACCTCTGAAATGCTACCCAGAGCTCCGCGGAAGAAAGACCTGGCTCTCCTTTCCCAAGTGCAGGTCTCCCCCACTGTATAGGATTGCTGTGAGTCGGCATCAAGCTAATCCCAGTGAGTTTGGTTTTGGCTTGTTTGTTTGGTGTGTGGATTTCCTTATCTTCCAGGTGAGAGAGGGCAGAGTTGACGTCGGGGAAACGCAGAGGAGCCCACCGGTGTTGGCCAGAGGAGCAGTTAGCATTTCCAGGGCTTGAGAGCAGAGGGGCTTGTAACAGCATGGATTTGGCTTGGTGAGGCTGCTGCTACCGGAAGTGAGAGAGAAAGTGAAGGAGGGGAACCAGGCGCCGGGCCTGAAAACGGGGTTTCTATTTTTGGCTGAGGTTAGAGTGCCTGTGGACAGCCGCCACAGGAGTCCTCGGAATGTTGAAAAGACTACCGGGCTCCAGATACAGATTGACAAAATTTGGCAATATCTACAGGGTCCCGGATCAGTATTTGGGAGTCCCAGGGGGCTGACATTCCCTTATGGAACAAACATTCTACCTCTCCCTTCAGGGAAAATGTTGCTCTGGGAAATGTTAGCGTTTTATTGCTGTGCTGCTTATGCTTTGTTTCTAGATTTGTTTGGTTTGAGTTTTAGCGGACTCGCCGCCCCCCCCTCCCGCCTCCCCCCAATACTTACATCAATATATAAGATTTAACAGAATTAAAGAAAAATCTTGCCTGACGTCATTCAAACCCCTTACTGAAACGCAACGGCTGCATTCTCTCAAGTAGAGGGAGTCGGCCTGACTCAGCCACTGGAGACGTCTTCCGCGCTGGGCAAAGACAGCCACGAGGAGCGGCCGCGTTTTCCTCCCCCACTTCTTCCTCAAAACACATTCATCAGGACCGCGGCTATCTTGGAATTTACAAGATCGCTTGTGGTCGACTCGCTTCTGTCCAATCCCTCATCTTAGACCAGCTGGAACAGGGAAAAGGAAACAAGGTTCCTGGCAAGTGGTTACAAAGAAGACGATCCATGTGTCTGAAACGCCACCTGCTCTCAGGTACACAACTGCATCTCCCAAGACACCGGCGATGCGCTGAGCCAAACTTGCGCAGCCTGAGCGCGCGGTGCTATGCGGGCCTCTGCTCTCTTCCACCTCCCTCTGCAACCCCGCGGGCCCCCACCCTGCGTCCCTGCAGGACTCTGCACGCCCTCAAGCCCTCAAGGAGACCCCTCCAGAGAGCGCTTCTCCTCCCTCCGCTTGCTGTGATTGCTAACCAAGATGTTAGGCCCGGAAACTGGCTCCGCCCTCCCCGGCTCCTGGAGAGGCGGCTGCCTCTGGGACAGGGGATGAGTCACAAAAGGCTTTGGGAAGCACCTTCCATTTGGCGTCGACATTCCTCCCGTCCGCCTGACTTTTGTGAATCTATTTCCCTTAAATGCATCGTCTATGAACTCTCCTTGTTCATCAAATGGGGGTGTTTTTTTGTATGCTTTTTGAAGAAAATATATTTTGGGTCGTTTTTTCCCCCCAGAAGCTTTGTTAGAATTAAAATACAACTACTGTCCTCTCCCACCCCATTTAACAACTTGGATTAAAAAAATAAATTTAAAAAAAGTAAAAGAAAGAAACAAAGTAGGTTAGCCTAACGATATACACACGGGTGGGAAAGTAAACATTTCTCACGATTGAGCTAGAATTCACAGTCCAAATAAACTGTGAGGCACAAAGTTCATGCAGAGTTGTGTGTCATTGGCCGTTTGAAAGGTCAGCGCTACAGCAGAATAACTATCATCTCATATTTGTTGATTCTGAAAAATGTGCACTGAGCAAGACATAAAAACCTACTTATGCATATTTACATAGCTCTCCCTAAGAAATTATTTTGGCACTTGATATCTAAACTAGTCTTAGAGAATACGAAAATTACTATCTGATGTAAAGAAGGATATGGTGTGAACATTTGATAATCCACTGAAAAATCTGGAATAATGATAGTGATAACCAGGAAGCAGGAGGATCATGGTGGCAAGGAAGACAGGAGACGAGACGGGGGCGGGGGTGTGTGTGGAAAGAATGGGGGGAAAATTTTTTTTAACACCCACTCGCTGCAATCAAGTCAATTCCTATGCATAGTGACCCTGTATGGATAGATGTGTTAGTCTGGGTAGACTAGAGAAACAAATTCACAGACACACATATGTATACAAGAAAGAGGTTTATATACAAGAGCAGTTGGATATTGAGAAAACATCCCAGCCCAGTCCAGATCAAGTCCATAAATCTGATATGAGCCCATATGGCTGATACCGATCTATAAAGTCCTCTTCAGACTCATGAAGCGCATGTAGTGATGCAGAATGCAGGAAGATCACAGGCCAGTGGGTGGAAAGTCTTGTAAATCCAATGGTGTTGTAAGCATCCCAGTGCTGGCAGGGGTCTCCACATGGCTTCTCCAGGTTCAGGGTTCTGGCTGCATCAGGGTAGGTCCATGTGGCTTCTCCTCAGGGATGTCTTTCAGGGAGTGAGCAGAGAGAAGGTCTGTCCTGCCTCCAAGGAAGAAATACAAGAAGACCCAGAATTCTCAGGAGAAGGCCATGCTGACACAGAGGCCTCATTGACTATGACCCGATTGACAGACTAGACTCCACCCCTTCTCTCTTAATCCTCTCATGTCCTAAACTGACATCAGATGATGTACCCACCACAGCAGAATGCAGTGGATCCATGGGGTTTCAGATTCTGTAGCTCTGTCCTAAGCAGGGTTGCTATGCTCAGGATAATCAACCAACAAAAGGGCAGCATTCACCCAAGGGCAAAGTGCAAAGAGTTAGGTAAGAAGGAGGAACGGAAATGGGAGACAGTGAGGAAATGGGGAAATGGGGTAAGTGATATGATATGGTGGGGATTATAATCAAGGAGAAAGTGATATGATATGGTGGGGATTATAATCAAGGAGAAAGTGATATGATGTGGTGGGGATTATAATCAAGGAGGTGAGACAAAAGGTGTGATTTGTTCAATGGAAAATGGATCTTTCTGTGAACCTTCAACTCATTTCACACTAAAACTTTAAAACAAATAAAAGAAGAAAAATTGTAGAAAATTCCATTATCTTTTCATTTCATTTGTCCCCATAAACTTTTTGAAGCCCCTTATGTGATAAGTGTGCTGATACTCTACACTAACATATATTTAGGGTGGGAATATATATATATGTATATATATAGTAGCACTTGCATTAAAAAAATGTATTACCTTCGCAAAGGAAAATAAAAGCTGGAAAAGACATAAATTATACGAGCATATAAATATACAAATCTAAATTTGTGATAACATCTGAAGTTATCCAAAAACCATTCAGAACATTCCTGGAATTCAATAACAAATCACCATTTTAGGATAAAACAAAATGCAGGATTGAGTACCAAGAGTGTGGAATGATATGATGAGAGACAACTGTTAACAGCATTTCATTTCTGGCTTAAATTTCATGTAAAATACCACAGTAAGATATCAGGGACAACATGAAAGTAAGTCTATGAAACAAAGATCTCAATCATTCACATTAGAAGCAGAATAAACAACTGTTTTAATAACTAAAAAAACGATCCTGATGCTTAAATATTGGGTGGGGGTGGGCAGGAAGTGAGGACATGGTGAAAGAAAATGCTTATCAGTACAGATAAAAACACATGCAATATTTTCTCATTAGGCAATTTTGTTTTACCTTAGCAGTGAACAATAATTAACATCCAAGGCTAGATTATTCTGAAAGTCCTATCCCCTTTCTCTGCTTCAGCAAATGCTCCACCCCAAGTCTTCTGTGCATCCTTTAAACCTAAGGGGGATCTTCTCAGGACGCTACTTAAATCCTGCTAACATGGAAGTCAGGGCCCTCAGTGACCCTGCACAATCCCCAGCCTCTAACTCCTCCCTGAAAGCTGCTTCAAATTCTCCTTACTCGTTGCATCAGCTAAGAGTCCACCACAGTCCCGCTTCATTTTCTATTCCTTAGCTAGAGAATCTCCTCCCATATCTCTGTATGGTTTTCCAGAAGCCTCCCCTGGCCACCCTGTTTAAAATACCAATTTCTTCCTTTCTGTCTGCATTGCCTATTCTAATTTCTCTATAGATAGTATATAAGCCATCTTTTGCAGGTTTGTTGAGTGTTTAACTCAATGAGACTTTTATCTATCTTATTCATTGCTAATCCCAGAGCCAAAGATAATGCCACTCGTATAGCAAACATTTGATAAATATTTGTTGGAACCAATATGTATTCTGTGCTTTCCATGAATTGCTAACTTCCCACACATATATGCTTGTTATATGTCAGTCTCTGTGTACTAATTAACTCATTTAATACTGCAACCCCATGTTATAAGGTTTTGTTTTGAGCGTTTCATTTTTATCACTAGTTTTGTTTTCTTTGAAAACGTGTTGCAAGAAAAAAAATGTGATGATCCGAATGGTTAAGCATTTGGCTACAATCTGAAAGGCTTATGGTTGAATTTACCCAGAGGCTCTGGAAAGAAAATTCTGGTCATACTTCTGAAAGACCACAGACTTTTAAACCCCATGGAGTGTAGCTCTGCTCTTAAACACAGAGGTCACCACGAGTCACACTTATTCAATGACAAGTGGTTTGTCTGGTTTTACTTTGCTTATTACATGCATAACTAGTACATGACTAAATTTAGTTTTCAGTCAAGGAAACTGAGGCACAGAGACGTTAAGTCCCTTGCCCAACGTGCATGACTAGTATAATGTTGGGATTGAACCCCAGGCAGTCAGGCAAAAAGGGCTGTGCTCTGAACAGCTGTGCCCCACTGCCTTTCAGAATGAACCAAACTGATGCACGTGCCTTTTGTTCAGTATCTTCCACTTTCATATCTATTCATAAATAGAAACTCACGTGCTGAACAGAGGATTCAAGGTGCAATTGTTATTTTAATAGTGATTTTCCGCCTTTTGATACATTCAGCACAACATTTTAAAAATCTTCATTTAAGAGTTAGGAAGTATCTTATGCTTTAGTGGTGCCAGGAAGAGAAATTTGGGAAGTTATGGAACTGAACGCTGTCCTTAGAAGGCTCACGTCCTATTGGATAACATTAAAAAGTTAACCCATAAATCAATGCCGTACATCGCTCTAACACAGTGGTTCTCAGCCTGTGCACGGCGGGGCATCGGAGGTCAAGCAACCCTTTCACAGGGGTCGCCAGATTCATCGCAGGAACAAAATGACAGTGATGAAGTAGCAACAAATATACTGTTATGGTTGGGGGTCCCCACTACATGAGGAACTGTATAAAAGGTCATGGCATTAGGAACCCTGAGAGCCATGTAGAGGGTCACTGTGAGTTTAAGTCAACTCGATGGCAGTGACTTGGGTTTTGTGGGAGGCAACACACGCGCGGGCAGGACAGGCACTGTGGCAACTCCATGTTTAAGATGAGAAAGGTGCAGCTCTAATGACACGGAGTGATCTTTCCCGTAAGTCATGATTGTATGTGATCGAGAATCCTCAGCTCAGTCCAAAGGCACGTCACTGTGGAGTTCTGGGAACCCAGGTGGCATAGTGGGTTAGGCGTTGGGCTTAGGAGCTCCTATAAGCAATTGAAGTCATGATATTTTCAGAAATCGTGATCTGCAATCACTGCCATAACATTGACGCCGACTCATAGTAACCCCACATACTAACCTGCCCCTATGGGTTTCTGACACTGTCACTCTTTTGGGGAGTAGAAAGCCGTCTCTCTCCCAAAAAGCAGCTGGTGGTTTCAAACTACTGACCTTGCAGTTAGCAGCCCAACGCATAACCACTATGCCACCAGGGCTCCGGAAATAGTCATAGGAGCTGTGTTAATCGAGCATTTGCCATGTACTATTCTCGCCACTCCAAGTGTCTCTCACCTGAGTTCATGGTGGGTGTTACCATGATCCTCATTTTACAGACGGGGAAACAGGCGCAAAGAGATGTAAGTCAACAAACCAGCTGCCATCGCAGGCGGCCTGGCCCCAGGGCTTGTGCTCTTAACCTGAGCTCCGAGACTTGTCATCAGGAAGCACGTTGCTTCTGACTCAATCTGTCATTCACTTTTTCGCAGGTTAAGATGTACATAAAAGCCGTTCACGAATGGGATCCCAGCTGAGGCTCTCAAATGGCCCTGTAGAGTAAGCAAAGCACATGATATCCATCTCATTTCCTGAGAAGACACTGGCTCAAAAAAGGAACTTACCCAGGGTTTCAAAGAGAGTGAAGGGCAGCTAGGGCCAGCAACTAAATTCAGGGGCCACTGCCCTGGTTCTGTGTCCCTCCTTGAGACTAGAACACCATGACAAGTCGAACACACTCACGCCCCAAACCCTGCTTATAGCAGTATCTTAAATGTACCTAGGACTGTGTCAAGGGACAGAGCCCGCTGGGGCAGTAAGAGAGCAGGTCAGGGGCTTTTGCCAGCACTAGCCACCAAAGGTCATGGGGACAGCCAGACATAAGGGTCCCGGATCTTTCTATCTCTCCACCTGGATGTGTCTGAAGGCTCTAGAGCAGCGGTTCTCAACCTGTGGGTCGTGACCCCTTTG
This sequence comes from Echinops telfairi, assembly GCF_000313985.2. Lineage (NCBI taxonomy): Eukaryota > Metazoa > Chordata > Mammalia > Afrosoricida > Tenrecidae > Echinops > Echinops telfairi. The sequence continues at coordinate 22,178,874 of NW_022108124.1, read as the reverse complement.
GGGGTTGAAGAACCTTTCATAAGGGTTGCCTAAGACCATCAGAAAACACATATTTCCGATAGTCTTAGGAACTGAGACACCACTCCTTTATCATCTCCAGGTGGGCCTGCCCACATGCAGATATGCCCACAGACATAAAGACTGTGACCCACGCTACACCATGCTTCAAGACACAATTTCATTGATTTGTCATTAGAAATAAATATTTCACAATATATAATTACATATTGTTTGTGATTAAACACTATGCTTTAATGATGTTCACTTTGTAAAAATGAAAATACATTCTGTATATCCGATATTTACATTCTGATTCATAACAGTAGCAAAATGACAGTGATGAAGTAGCAACAAAAATAATTTTATGGTTGGGGGTCA
>NW_022108124.1:22163723-22177757 GCF_000313985.2 Echinops telfairi | reverse complement strand
GGGCTTCTTGACGAAGGAGCGTGCACCCTCTCTCTGTAGCGCATGGAAAACGATCTACAGAAGAACAAGATGCCACTCTGCAGGCGGATGGGAGGTGGATGTGAAACAAGATCCCAGAAAGAGCCTCAGGACTGCCTGCCACCTCTCAAGGCCCCAGGTAGAAGAATCCTGCTGGTTTCTGAGGAAGTCAAGGCCACCACTGGAAGCTTCATTGCTCTGCACAGAATTGGCTTCACAGAAATTTGGAAAAACAAACCAACCCCCCAGAGTATGGCGTGTCCCTCAGGGGCTCGCCAAGGGCAGGAAGGGAAGACCAGAGGATGTTTCAAGCTAAATACGATGACGCGGGCCAAACTCTTTGACCCAAGAGCCCCGAGGAGCCCGAGGGACACTCAGCTGCTGTCCTTTCCTGAATCCTCCAAAGAAAGCCACACCCTCTCTTTGAACATGGCGCTGTGATCTTCACGTTGCTCCTCTCCCATGTGCACACGGATAACCCGGGTGAGAATGAAGCTGTTTCGTGATTCTCCCATCAGAGGATTCCTAAATTGTATGCCTAGGAGTGATGTTGGATACTGCAGGTACAACTCCGTGGGTGAGATATCAGGTTTCAGGCTTTTAGTGACTCATGTTTGACTGCAGGGCTTGATGAAATCAAGGTCAGTGAGAGAATAGCAGGCTTGTGGCTGGAGAGATGAACGAAGCCAAGGTTAGCAGGGCAGATGGGAGGCCCACTTCCTAACTCCCCTAACGTACAGGCAACATAACAGGCTGTTGGCTCAAGCCTAAAGAACCCGTGACTTTAGCCCCAGCCAGACCACACTCCTGAGGACACCTCCTTTTAGTTGACTGCATCAAGGTAAGAGCATTGCCATTTGACAGAGATGTTTGTGTCTGATTGCCCCAATAGTTTCATATACGCAAAAAATATGGCATTTCTTCTCCTGTAGTAAAAGTAAAGTCGTCCCTAAAGCTTTCTAGAATTCCTATGATCTCACTTCTCTCAGAATTCTTATCTCATAAATAAAAATCATATAACATGTATCTCCTTCACTGTTTCATATGCAAATGCCTCCATCACCATTGTTGCCCCTCGGCAGCCAGAAAGATGTGATTTTTCAGTGGAATTTGTGGCAACCCAATTAGGCTCAAGGTTATCATTTATTTCAGGTGTGTTGAGTGAATGATCCAAGCTGGAAATTATAGGTTTAGTTTTTGTTTGTTTTTACAAACGCCGAGAACTTGAAGTTGTTCATGGAAATGGCTTTCTAACTGCAAAAGTTAGATTTTTTTCATTGTGAAGTAATAAAACCACATTTCCTTACCATAATATATGATTCAGACATAGTACTAATTCAGATTGGCCATGGATCTAAATAGTAGATTTTAGGATGTTTTCCCCCCTAACATATGGATCACAAAAATCCAAGGAAGTACCTTTTTATTTTAGAGAACCTTCATTTGAACATTGTCTGCACATCACTGAACTCAGCATCTCATAATTCTGAAAACTATTGTGGAACATGCAATTGGCTTCTTTTATGAAGAAGAGAAAGTTATCCTGTTGAAATAAAAACGTGAAACTCTGGTGGCATTCCAAACCGCTGGCTAGCTTCACATGGTGGAGAGGAGGTTGTTTGCAAACTCCCACATCAGCGTCAGGAAGCTAGACTCCTCTGTGCTCTATGATTTACAGTGTGCACAGCGAGGTCAGAGCTAGAGACTTGCTCTCTGGGATAAACTAGAACGAATCCGTCAACTAATAAAGAGTAAAGGCGATAACAACACTCCCATCTCTAGGTAGAGTTTGACATAACAGGGTGATAGTGTCTTGGTTGGAGAGGGGGCGGGAATTCAATGTTCATTTGTCTTGAAACATTTTGTGCTCTTCTTTTAGAACATTTTATGTATATTTTTGTTCAATTTGAGCCAATAGCGTTATAGTATTTCAAAGTTAGGAATCACTTGGGAAATATGACCTTTAGGTAGATTCGTTTATTTATTCCCCAAGGCCTTTTTTTTGAAAGAGTGACAGATGAGACCAGAGGGGCAGGGAGTGCATATCTGTATCCAGGCACTGACAGCGTGCCCCTGCCTAACACAATTGCTGCCTGATGTTGTGAGAATCTTGTTTCTCTTAATGCATGTGACTTGTTATTGCTGCAAAAGAAATTAACCCCAAATGTAATGCTTTAAATTGACAACCATTTGATTATGTTCATGGATTCTATGGGATAGGGACAGGGCCCAGGGGGCAACATGTCTGTGCTCCCTGTGTGGACTGTGAAGAATCCAAGGCTCAGGCGATGATTAATCGTGGGTGTCAGCTTGACTGGGCTATGGTGCTCAATTGCTTGGTAAAACTCTGGTTGCATGAGATTAAAACATTTGATCCAAGTGAAATAGATTACCATTCCTAAATGTGCGTGGGCCTTCTGCAATTTGTTTGAAGCCTGAAGACAAAAAAAAAGGAGCTTCCCACGGGTGTACTCTGCCTTCAGAATATAAACAGGCACTTGCCAGAATTGTCTTACTCAGCACGCTTCTCGCTTGCCCTACGGGGCTGTGAGGCTGCATGAGTCTTCAGCCTAACCTACAGTTCTTCAGTTTTCCAGGCTCTCACAATCATGTGAGCTAAATAATTAAAGAAAATCTCTCTGTGTCTCTCTATCTTTCTTTCTGTTTACACACCCCCACACACACTACAGTGTGTGTGTGTAAAGATACAGATAGAGTGAGTAAGAGTGATTGAGAGAGAGATAAACGAAACCAAACTCATTTCCATGTAGTCTGTTCTGACTTATGCCTCCCCATTGGATGGGCTAGAACTGATCCTGTGTTTCTGGACTATTAATCTCTCCAAGAAAGCCTCGTCTTCTCCCATAGAGCAGCTAATGGTTTTGACGTGTTAATGATTCCGAACATGTTGTAAGCCCAACCTGTAACCCAGTGCACCACTAGGGCTTCAACAGACAATATGTATAAGATAGATAGATAGATAGATAGATAGTTAGATAGAGATAGATAGATAGATAGATAGATAGATAGATAGATAGATAGATAGATAGATAGATAAAGAGAGGCCCTGGCAAATGTACATGGTTAAAGTACTCAATTGCTAACTGAAAGGTTGGAAGTTCCAGTTCACCTAGGTGTCTGTGTTAGCCAGGGTTGACTAGAGAAACAAATCCAGAGGCACTCCTTTATGTGTAAGAAAGAACTTTATATCAAAAAGTAATTATTTATCAAGAAAGCATCCCAGCCTAGTCCAACTCAATCCATAAGTCTGATACTAGTCCATAAGTCCAATTCTAGTCCATAAATTCTTCTTCAGACTCACACAGCACACGCAATGATGCAGAATGCAGGGACATTACTTGCTGCTGGTGCAAAGTCCTGTGGATCCAATGGCGGTGGACGCATCTCGAGGGCTCTGGCAGCAACCAGGGTCAGCTAGGAGGAAAGAGTGGGGGAAATTCCCAGGGACTCCGTATGAGAAGACCACGTCAACAAGGAGTCACCATCAGGCTGTGATCTGATTGACAGGCGAAGCCCCACCCCTCCAATTTTATATGTCTTCAAGTTGACATGAAATTATGTAACTACCACAGGATCACTTGAAAGAAAGGCCTGACGATCTACTTTCAAAACATGAGCCTTTGCAGCACAGTTCTGATATGCATGGGAGTCACTGTAGTCAGAACCAACTTGCCAGCAACTGGTTTTATGTATGTATGTACATAACCCTAAAATAGCCCAAGCTAGTTGAAGGCTGAAATGATCTTGGGTTAATTGTCTTAATAAGATTGCTTGAGCTCGACTAACAGAACATTATGAATTGTCTGCCAGAGTGCCTTCAGCTGGTCTCTCCATGTGGTTTGACTTTCCCACTGCATGACTACCTTAGGCTTGTTAGACTTTTAACTTGGCAGCTCATGGTGCCAAGAAATGGAATTCCATCAATCAGAGTGTAATCTTCTGAGCCTTTGGCAATGTTTTCAGAAGTCACCATGGTATCTGCTGTCTTCTGTTCATCAAAAGCTCCAAATCCAACCAGGGTCAAGAGGAAAAGAATTAGACTCATCAATAAGTACTTGCTCATTTGGCACTCAGCATAAGAGTTTATACTTTGTGTGACATTAGGGAAATAATAATGAATATTAACTTTCCAGGCTTCCCAAAGGCAGACGTAAAAGTACACTGATTTCCCAGCTTCCAAAAGGCAGTGTGATTCAGGGACTCTCAGGTCACACACGCTTGTTAGTTCGATCCTGGTATCTGATCTACAACTGTGTCCTTGAGCAAGTAGTTTAAATGCAGTTTTGTTTGCTCAATAGTAGTGAAGAAACAGTTGTCCACTCGCAGAAGAGGACTGAGCACAATGGGAGAGCCAAGTTGGAAAGGACAGGTCAAAAGGCAGAGAGGAGCTGGTAAATAAAGACATCTAAACCGGCTGCGTAGGGTTGGTTTGGGCTTCGAGTAACCTCCTGTGTGCAGAGTAGAACTTCACCCTTTGGGGTTTTCAACTCGGTGACCCTTCAGAGCAGATCACTAATCCTTTCTCCCAAGTGGTTCAAAGGGCCCACTGTTGAGTCAGTCACCTTGAGCTTAGCTGTTGACACCACCTGCACAGCCATAAATACCAACTAGGGATGAGAAGTTCCTCATTTGTCCTATGAGATGGGCAGTCTTCTCTCATTCACACAACAGGATGTTATGTACCAGCAGTGGTCTTGGTAGCTACAAAAATATTTGAAGAAAAACCAGTCGCAATAAAATGTTAATGATGAAGCACACCAGAACCCACCTCTTTTGCCTTCATTTCTCCAGTACAGCTCTCAATGAGGCTTGTTTTGTTGGTGTGATTGTTGTTGCTGTTGTTGTTGTTGTCGGGTGCCACCAAGTCATTGTCAACCCCCGGTGATTCCATGCACAGCAAAGGGAAACTGTGGGTCTCGCGCCATCTTCACGGTTGCTTCCAGAGTTGAGCCCATTAATGCGGCTACTGTATCAATCCATCCCACTGAGGGTCTTCCTCTTTGTAATGAAGCTTTAGGCCTTTTTAAAAAATGGATATCTCTGTTTAAGGGATATCGTTTTCTAAAGACATTAATTCTGTCCTTCGTGATAATATGTCCAAAGTATGGGATAGGGCATCTCCCAGTCCATGTTTGGGAGAAGGACCACCCTGGCTGTGCTTTCAGCGACAGATGGTTCGTTCTTCAGGCAGTCTGTGGTACATTGAGCACTCTTTGCCAACACTATGATTCAAAAACATCCATTTCCTTTGGTTTTCCTTATTTATTGTCCAACTTTTTCAAACAAATTAAATTTGCAACTGCAATCTGCTATTGGAAAGACCACAGTTGGAGTCGGGTCACCACAGCACTCGAAGTGGCATCTGTAACTTTTATTACTTTAAAGAGATCTTTTGCAGGAGATTTGCCCAATGCAATGTGGTGTTTGGTTCTGTGGCTAGAGCTACAGTGGGTGTTGAAAGGGGACCCAAGTAAAATGATGAAATCCTTGACAACTTTAGTCTTTTCTCTGTTTAACATGCTGTTGCTTACCAGTCCAGTTTTGAGGATGTTTGTTTACTTTATGTTGAGGTGTAACCTGCATTGAGGGATACAGCTTTGATCTTCGCCAGTCGGTGCTGCAAGCAAGGCTGCGTCACCTGTGTGTAATCAATTCTCTTCCAGTGCTGATGTGGCCTTTCTTCTAGTCTCTGATTATTTGTTCTGCATACAGCTTGAATACATATGGTGAAAGGATATGTGCAACCCTGATGGACACCGTTTATGATTTTAAACCACGGATTCTCTCCTTACACTATTTATTTAAATGAATGGTCATGACTTATTTATCGGTTCTACATTAGCCCAATTAAGCGTTCTGGAATTTGCATTCTTTGCAATACTCTCCTCCCTTTGGTTGAGAGCCACACCGGTTAGTGCCTTTTTCCATGGAGCACCAAGTAAGCATCTTTCTGGTTTTGTCTGCGTTTCCAAGATTCACCTGAGACGGAGAATGAGATCCTCCTTCCATGCACTTTGGAATTTGGCTTAAATTTCTGACACTTCCCCATTCATTTGCAGCTGCAACTGTTTTGGAATTATCCTTAGCAAAATCTTATTTGTGTGGGGCATTACTGATTTTGTTCAATAATTTCCTCATTCTATTGGCTCTTCATTCTTTAGAGAGGACACAACTATGGATATCTTCTAGTACATTTCTGGAAACTTTTCCCCCACAAGTGCCTGTAGTGCGGCTTGGACGTCTTCCTTCAGTACTGTTAGTTCTTGATCTACACTAATTCCTAGAGTGGTTGAATGAATGTTGGTCTTTTTCTGTTGGGTACTTGACTCTGTGTATTCCTTCCATATTCTTTTGGTTCTTCTTGAGTTTGCCAAAGCTTTCCCCACATTGCTGTTGTTGTTATTAGGTGCTGAGGAGTCAGTCTCTATTAATAGAGACCCGATGTGAAACAGAATTAAACACTGCATCCGTAATGTGCTCCCTTCACACGTAGTATGCTTGAGTGCATTCTTGAAGCCACTGGACCAATCCATCTCATCTCAGGCCTACCTCTTTTTAAGTGACCCTTTGTCTTGTAAGCATGATGTCCTTTTCCAGGGATGAGTCTCTCCTGAAAATATATCTAAGGTATGTGAAATGAAATCTCACCATCCCCCCCTCGAAGGACCATTCTAGTTGTCCTTTTTCCACGACAGAATTGTTGTTCTTCAGGCAGTCTGCAATATCTTCATATCCTTTTCCACCGCTGTCTGAACACATCAACAGGCTTCCTATTCATCATCCGACTTTCACACGCATGTGCAGCAGTTGAGAAGACCATGGCTCGGGTTTGGTGCATGCTAGTCCTCAAAGTGATATCCTGGCTCCTTAACACTTTCCAGAGGTTTTGTGCAGCAGATCTACCCAATGCCATGCATCATTTGATTTCTTGACTGCAACTTCCATGAGCATTGGTTGTGGATCCAAGCAAAATGAAATCCTTGACAATTGCAATCTTTCCTCCATTTGTCATGAAGTGTCTCTTGGGTCAGTTGTGAGGAATTTCATTTTCTGTGAGTCGCAATCCATACTAAAAGTTGCAGTCTTCGATTTTCACCATCAAGCGCTCCTCCACATCCTCCTCACCATGTGCATTCAAGGTGGTATCAGCTGCTCATCACAGAGGGTTCATAAGCTTTCTCCAACCCTGATGCCACATTCTTGCTTGCATAGTCCATCTTCTGGGGTTATATGCTCAGCACGCAGATTGAATAAGGGTCACGGAAAGGTAAAAATCCCGACAGACATCATTCCTGATTTTAAACCATGGACTCCTCCAAAGATTCTTTTCAGTTTGAGAAATCTCTTTTGGTCTTCTAACCCCAGGTTTTTGTAGTTTTCATTATAATACTTTACTCTCTCTTCTAAAGCCACCCTCTGCAGGTTTCTGTTCAACTCTCAATGATGCCCACAGGTTGTAAAAACTCAAATTTTCCCTGCAACACAGGCAAATGAGATTGATGAGTTATATTATCAATAGTCACTATTTAATTATATTAAATATGCTCTCTCTTATGCTAAAAGATGCATATTATTTAAAAGAGAATCATAATGTGCTATTAGATACCAAAAAGAAAATTGTACACTTCTTGGCATTATTTTTCTCAGGACCTTGAGGTAAATTTAATGGAAAATGTGACTAGCCTTTCAACAAATGAGTTGGCTTATCTTCATGATGAAGTTACCTTTTTTTCACCAGATAATATTTTTCACAGAAGTTTAAGTTCTAGAGATTTGGATTTGGGGCATCTTTTTAAAAACTGCCAGAAGAGCACGTGGCCTTGCCCTGGATCTTATCTCAGCCAGGGCTCAGACACAGCTGGCTTGGATTATTCTACTTGCAACAATATTAGAAATAAAATTTGATCAGAACTCAAATGGGTCCTTTTGGTGGCTATTAGAGAGCACCAGTGCAGCTTGAAATCATTATCTAATGGAACAAAAAGCATTTGAGTCGTGGGGTTATTACTGAACTGTCTCCGGTGTATCTTAAAAGAGCTAAGCGTTTACTCAAAAGGAATTACAAGTGGCCATTTTCCAAAGACGGGCTCTCACTCAGCCCAGCACAGAGTGCAATGGGCTGGGGCTCCGAGGAAGGGCTGGTCAGTGCGCCTTCGCTCCAGCACTTCCTTCCCTGGCATCAGAGAACAGGGCTGCCTCTTGGTGGTCTCGCTAGGACTTCTAATAAGCAACTGACACTGACGAATCAGGCTAGCTGAGTTGGATAGGCAATCTTTTATTTGCTAGATGGGAAATAAAAGTATTTCCAATAAGGATTGACACACACTCTGTCGTCTTTCCTAGGAGCTGTGAGTAGGAAGGGAAATCGCCACTACCTCCAGGGTAACCTCTGCATTATGTTTTCTTCCATTATGATGTAGTTAGATCTCAGCACCTGGCCTGCAATGACCTATGTCCACAAGATTCTGCAAGTCTCCCCCACCCACCCCAAGTTGCATGCATAGTCAGTCCATTTATTACCATTTAAATACATGTTTTGTTACTGTATTTAAAGTCTCTCTTTCTCCCTCTACCCCCACTTTCTCAGAACTAACATTTTTTATCATCTATTGAGTAATTAATAGTAGGCAGTTTTCTGTCCTCTCTAAGCATGGATCGTCAGGGAAACAAAGGCAGAGCAGATGTTCTGATGTCACGAAGCCTAGCCCAGGTTGCAGCTGGGCCGCTGCTTCTTTCGCCATCTCCGTTGCAAACACTCACTGTCTTCATTTCCCTCCCTGCCTCGGCAGAGGGAAGATTGGGAGTAGCCTCTCTGTAGCCCTATGTCCCAAATTCCTCTCCAACACACTGGACCCCAGGGGATGATTAGGCTATTTTCAGCGAACGTGTTGCGCAAGCATCGGAACCCTGTGGACTGTGGTGGAGAGAAGACTGTGATGCTACTTTAACCAGTGAGCCCTTTGAAACAGTCCCAGGTGAAGCCCAGCCTGCATCTCCCACGTGGCCTCAGCTGCGCCAACACCCAAAAGATCTACCCGTCAAGCCTTTCCAAGTGCTTTCTTTCCTCGCTGTTGGGGTCTGTCCTGGGTGCTAACTCGGGCTCACAAATACCTTTTTCATCTTTGTCTTTCTGGATGTTCTGGTTCTCTGGAGAAACAGATGGGAGAGAGAGAAAGAGGGATAAAGAAGGAGAGATGAGAGAGAGAGACCCACTTCATAACATCGGATCACCCAATTGCACATACTTGCAAGTCCAAAATCCACACAGGAATCAGCCTGGAGTCTCCCTAAGGTGTTGCGTCCCAAATTCCATAAGTCAACCAAGGGTAAAGAGGAAAGAGATAAAACAAGTCCTGCCAGAATTTTTATTTACCACCTACAGCTAAAACTACACACTGAGGAAATTTCTTTTTGTATTGACTGATTAATTATATAAAATTGCATGATATTGTACCATGTGATTCTATTACTATACTGTATTGCATTGTGGAGCAGCAATTAGACTGGTGCTTGGGCGAATCACTCTAGCCTAGTCAGATCACTACATAAAATGAACAGTCACAGTAGCCTTTCTTCGCCATAGCTCTCTTTAAGTCTTCTTAAAAAAGATGGAGACTCCATGCTGGAGGTGAGCGGTGAGCGGGAGGGGAGGAAACCTGCTTGTGTGCTTCTGTGGCCCAGAGCCAAGCTCCACGGTTGCCGGGCACGGCGACAGCCAAAGACAAAGAGCAATTTGATGCAAGACACTCTACGTATATCCTGAAATTCCAAGAGAGAAGGAAACAGTGAGGTTTGCTACATCCAAACTGCTTCAAAAATCCAGTGAAAATCGAGCAAGTTATCTAGCCCAATGTATGTGCCCAAACAGCAGTTTAAAAAAAAAAAAAATCATTTTCACTGGGGCTCATACAACTCTTATCACAATCCACACACTATAACATCAATTGTGTAAAGTACACTTATACATTCGTTGCCCTCATCCTCAAAGCTCTCGCTTTCTGCTTGGGCTCCTGGAATCATCTCCTCATTTTTCTTTTTCTTTTCTTTTTTGCAGTGACAAAAAACAGTTGATACCCCACACAGTGGGACAATGAGCAGGCTTTGCAATGAGCTGGAAGACAGTGACCTCTATCTACATTTCTTCAGGGTAAGCAGACCATCCCCTGAAGCACCATGCTCCTTTGTTTACTGAAATTAGGGAAGCTTTATAAGTAGCTATTTATCTTAATCACATTGCTTACTGGCTTCCTGACTCAGAACACATCGCTGGGTAAGCTTAAAAGGAATTTTTTCTTCAAGGGAGGGAGCTGTTATATTTTGCATTTCCAACTACCTAAACCTTGAATTATATGATATTATACTATTTTGAATAACAGCAAGTTGTGTCGTGATTATGTGTTCAGCTGTGATGTGCATGGATGGCAGTTCGAAACCACCAGCAGTACACAGGAGAAAGATTGGGCTTTCTACTCCGGTAAACAGTCTTGGAAACCCACAGCAGGTCATGATGAGTCAGCATTGACTCAATGACAGCGAGTTTGGCTTATAGCTACTTCTCCCAGCCTGAATTTCCTTTCCTAATTATTCAACAGCTTCCTCACAGTGCTTATCTTCGGGCCTCTGACATAGATTACTTTCTCTTAAAGGAACAGGGCCTAGTAGCCTATGACTTTGGGACAGTGGATAAAGAAGCCCGCAGAAGCACACAAAGCAACTTGGAGGGCCATATCTGATTAAAAAGGAATCTATATGTAGAAAAGCTTTTAAGACTAGAATACATGGAACATTCACTTGTGAATATTTAAAACTAACATGACAGAACACTGTTTAAGAAAACAATAAGTGTTAGCTACAAGGCAATCCTTCCAATAAGACTCATTCATTAAAGGCAAAGGTACTTGTCTGCAGAACTAAGGCATGCCACCAAAACCAAAGACAGCATGGAAACAGTAAACATACGGTAGGCTTACGCTGTCAGTTATTGTGCATCATCAAACAGGTGAACTAAAGTCTAACGACTTCAAAGTCCAAAACTTGGGATAGCAGTCTTGCTGATGGGGCATAAATTAGAATGAGTAGAAATAGCAGAAAACATCTATTAATACTTGAAACTTTGAATGTACTAAGTGGGAAATCATCAAAAATAAAATGGAATCTACAGGAGTAGTAAATTATTTAATATGGTTCTTCTAGCCCAAGTCTCACTGTCACCAGACAACCTTTTCCTGCACGGGTCTGGTAAGAAGGTGAGGAAAGATCCTGTTAGGATTCAACTCTAAGTCACTGTGAGCAGGATTCCCTGGAGTGCCACCCAGCTGTGTATAAAATGAATCTTCTGAGAAGCAGTGGGAGAGATCTCATTACTAGTAAGAGCCAGGAGTGAGGTGCATCCTCGATCCAAGACTCCTGGGCAGTGAATCTCCTGGATCCAGAAGACAGCTATAGCATCAGTGGAGCAGCAGCAGAACCAAGAGCTAGAGTATGGAACAGAGTGATGGAATTTTCCAACCCCCAGAGCAAGTAAAGCTAAGTGCTTTTTTGTAGGAGACTGGAGTGGGTAGCTTAAGGCATTTAATTGGGAGAGTTGGGCTTGCTGACTCATGGAAGTATTGCTTAGTGCCTTCAGGCTGAGGGTTACTGGAGTGAGTTGCCTCTGGGCACTTAATTCAGGGATCTGGGTTTGCTGACCACAGAGCTTTTTCACTGAATTCCTTTGGGTTGAGACTTCTAGCAGAGTGGTTTGCCCCTTGGACATTTATTGGCAGACCTGAAAGAACTTGTAACATGCCCTTATCAACATCTCAACCTTGAGCATATCTCTCTGGCAATTCAACCTGTTAACTTTCTTAATAAACCCTTTCATCATAAATTTTGTTTGTGAGTTCTGTGTATCTATCAGAATGGAGATTTAGAACCGAGAGTTATTTAAAAAACAAAAAATCTCCAAACCAAGCTGACTGCCATTGAATTCATGCTGACTCATGGTAACCACCTGTGGGTTTCCAAGACTGTAACTTTATGGCAGTAGAAATCTTACTCTTTTTCTGAAGGGGCTGCTCATGGCTTTGAACTACCAACCATGCAGATCACAGCCCAATCCATAACGACTATACCACATCACAGCTACACAAACCTATGGAAGGCAATGAAACAATGTCAGATACTGAAGAACGAATGATTATAAAGAGGACATTATAAAGAGATATTGCCAGAACATGAGCCCCTCAGGTCAAAATGTAAACAAAATATGACTGAGGGAGAGCTGCCATCTCAAAGTGGAGTTGAATGACAAGAGTGGAATGAACTCTGTGGGAATAAAGCCTTTGGGACCTTCTTTCGATGATGAGGTGCCACTGAAAATGCGAAGAAACCACTGCAACAATGTATGAACAATCAGAACTTGGAAAGTAAAACATGAATCTAGAAAAATCAGAAACAGATCTTCTTGGCATCAGTGAGCTGCAATGACTGGTCTCTGTTATTTCGAAGCAGAAAATCATATTGTTGACTATGCTGGGAATGACATAGTTCAGATGAATGACAGTGTGTGTATTCATCTTCAAAAAGGACATTTCAAGATCTATCGAAATACAATGCTATCTGTACTAGGAAATTCAGTCAATATAATTATTATTCAAATTCATGTACCAACCACTAAAACTAGGGATAAAGAAATGGAAGGATTTTACCAGTCTTCCATTTGAAATTGATCAAACATACAATCAGGAGGCATTGACAATCTCTTCCAATTGGAATGCAAAGTTGGACACAAAGAGGAAGGACCTGTAGTTGGAAAATAGGGCCTTGGTGGTAGAAATGAAACTGAAGATCATGAGAGAATTTTGGAAGACCAGAGACTTCTTGATTGCAAATACTGGTTTTCAACACACAGAGATGACTATATATGTAGATTTCTCCAGATGGAATACACAAAATCACATTGACTTCATCTGTTGGAAGAGAAGATGGAGAAGCTCAATATCAGCAGCTAAAATGAAATTGGGATCCTCCTGTGGAACGTACTGTCAATTGCTTCCATGTAAGTTCAGGTTGAGGCTGAAGAAAATTAAAACAAGTACATAAGAGCCAAAATACAACCAGAAGTACATTCCACCTGAGTTTGGAAAACATCGCAAGAACAGATTTGACACATTAAACACTAATGGCAGAAGTTCTGATCAACTGTGGACACACACCATGAACAACATATATGATGAAAGCTAAAGATCATTAAAAAGATCTTGACTTTTTAACAAACAAACAGAATGAAATGTCGCCCAGTCCTGTGCCGTGATCCCCATTGCTCTTATGTTCGACATCTTTGTTGTAGCCACTGTGGCAGCGATCCATCTGGTCTAGGGTCTTCCTCTCTTTTGCTGTCTTTCTACTTTACCAAACACAATGCTCTTCTCCAGGGACTGGTCTCTCCTGGGAGCTCATCCAAAGTCTGTGAGATAACATCTCACCATCCTTGCTCCCAGGGAGCATTCTAGCTGTCCTTCTCCAAGATAAATTTGTTTTTCAGCAGTGTGTGTAACAGTGATACTGCTCACCAACGTCATAATGCAAATCCAACTGTTCTTCTTCAGTATGCCTTATTCATTGTCCAAATTTCAGACCCATAGAAGGCCATTACAAATACCATGGCTTGGGAAAGGCATACCGTAGTCCTCAAAGGAAGCTCCTTGCTTTTCAACACTTTAAGGAGGGTCCTGTGCAACAAACTTACCTAATGCAGCTCCTCACTTGACTCTTGACTACTAATGCCATGAACATTGACTAGGTAGCTAAGCAAGATGAAGTCCCTGACAATTTCAATCTTTTGTTCCATTTAACATGATTTTACCTGCTGTTCCAGTTGTGAGGACTGGGGTTTTCTTTACATTGAGTTGTTGCCCATACTGCCACCCTTGATCTTCATCAGCAAGTGCTTCAAGTCTTCCTCACTCTCAGCAAGCAGCTTTGAGGATGGTGTGTAGTTGTCCAGTTTGAGGG
>NW_022108124.1:22156583-22163623 GCF_000313985.2 Echinops telfairi | reverse complement strand
CTTGATCTTCATCAGCAAGTGCTTCAAGTCTTCCTCACTCTCAGCAAGCAGCTTTGAGGATGGTGTGTAGTTGTCCAGTTTGAGGGAACTTGAAGCAGGAATAAAATTTCTCCAGAGGTTATCAGATCATCTCCTGAAGCATCCTCCTCCGTGGTTTATCTAAACAGTGTGCTCGCTACCTTCCTACATATCTCACTGGCCTAGTTTGCCTCTTCCCTGTGTCTGAACATCCCAGAGGATTAAGCTTAAAAGGAAGGTTTGCTGCAAGAGAGGAGGCGATTACATTTTGGATTTCCACAAAACGAAATCTGAAATTATGTTGTAATTCTAATATTTTTGATTTGCAGCAAGCTAACTCTTTCACCCACTCTATCACTTGTTCTTCAGGTCAGGGTTGATTTTCTTGTAAAGTATTTTAAATCAAACAACATTTGGTGCCATGTGTATTTGTTTCCACTAGAGAATATTATATTGATCTTAAATTTGTATTTTTTAAAACCAATAATGACCTTAATCTTATCCTTTACGAAATAAGACCAAGACATGCATTCATTCCGCATCCTGAGCTTTATTACAGTGTTTCTATATCTAATGAAACTATCTCTTTCTGAGCCACCCAATGGCCCATACTCAACCCCCGTCTCTCTGGCCCACCAACTTGCTGCAATTTAAGAGAAAAGCAGAAGTGAGTTACAGAGAAGAATTTCACGTTCTCCTCAAATACCTGACTGAGTACCTCTAACTCTTTCTAGATTTATATTTGTTCCATAGAATTTGTAAAATCTTAAGGCCCATTGTGGCCTTTTAATTCTAAATATTGTCCAACGTTTTCTTATTAAGCCCCAACACCTGCTAAGGTGGTGATTATGTCTCACTGTCCCCTGAGCCTTAATAACTATGGAAGTTCTTAATTTAAATAATGAATAGATATCTGCCTACATGATTTTGCTTGGACTGGCAATGAATGGTTAGAGGTAAAGTTTTTAATATGATGTTCAAACATAAATAACCAAATATGTAATACGAACCAAAGAATATGTAAATCTCCCTAGGCTGATCGCGTAAAAGCTACAAGAATAAATGCAGTGCACCAGAATTGCTTCATTGTGAATATTTAACTTCTGAGAATTCAACTCCACAAGGAGACTGAGCAATCTAAGCATATGGAGAGCATACCAATCACAGTTCAAGGTGCTTGACATGCTACTCAAAGCAGTGGTGCCGGCATGAGTCTGTGAGAAGAATGCTGGGATACAGGATCCGCTCCTGGCTCAGCCTCCTGTAGTTCGTGTGACCTCCCTGCTCTGTGAGGCATTTGAAAGCAATTCTTTTCGTTTCAGGCTAAGTTTAGCTCTTTGTGATTTTCCCTTCTGTCTGGTCGAGTTCAACTCCAGGAGACTGGGAGGCGGTCCTTGTCGCTTCATCGACATTGACGGCCCGTGGCCGCCCAGATGCTGGGCACACCCCAGTGCCTCCCGTGGGTGAAAGGGCTCTGAGGAACCCACTCCTGCCCCCGCGTCAAGATTCTAGGATCACCATCGGATCCTCCCCACAGTGCACAGACCAGTTAATAATCATAATCCAGAAGACTATGATTCTGCTCAGAACCTAACAGACTGCAAGCTCGTGAAGCTCTCCGTAGTCCTGTCGATGTGAAGAAAATGTTTATAAATTATTTTCAAGATTAGCTGGACTTTCTACATGGAAACTAGAAAGAATAGAAAGAAGCATGTTAAACAGAGGTTCTGTTCGATGTGAATTTCAGCCCCACTAAACAGAGTATTTATTTCTTACTAAACTTAAAAATAACTTCATGGACAAATCCAAAGATTTGGAGTTGTGTTACATATGATATTCCTCGACCAAGGGAAAGCAATTAATGAGAATTTTACAGGGAAACCATGATATACATTTGTTTGTTATTTTAATTAACAAACTTTCCAAAAAGTTTTAGGGCAAATTTGTCAAGTATGTGTCAGGTAGAGACGAAGTTCATTTTAAAAGCTTTTATTCTCCCTTATTCTTCATGCCTCATTTTCTTTAAACTAGTTGAACAATTAGAGTGATTGGTTTTAAATTATAAGAATCCTTTTGGTATAAACAGCTGAGAACAGAATAAAATTAACCTGTGTGTTGCAGTCAATAAAATTGGCTTCACTCTTATCAAAATCACTTTTCTTTTTTAGATCATGACTTTTGAAGGAACTGGGAAGAAAAAGCGAATTTCCAGCAGTCCCTCAGCACGTCTGAAAGCAGTGTATTTGGTATGTACCTGCATTGCTTGCTTTGATCTTAGCGTCTAGTCCATGAAGGAAGCACTGTTCTCCCTTTACTTTTGAATGAAGGGAGGTTTGTCTAGAGTCATATAACTAATAAATAAAGTGACAACATTCAAAACAGATTGTTCTGATTTCAAAGTCTTTCCCGGAAACAAAAATGAAAGCAAGACTCTATAAATAGCAGTCTATTTTGAGACCAGAATGAAGATGCGATAGAGACCACTTAACACATGTTTGCCTTGACAATACTAGGATTCAGTCGTTTAGGAAAGTCAGATCTGATTATATGTATATCCTTTGATTTTCAGATTTAATGGGAGGGAGTAATTGTAAAAAAGCAAGTCACACTTGAGTTTTTACCATGTGTTTGGCAATTTTAGTTCTTTAACATGCATTAACATCACAGGACCAATATCTGAGTTATTATTTGAGTTTAAAAATAAATTTCGAAAGTACCAGAGATGCAAGATACCTTTCTAAGTGTCAGGCCAGAAAAGTAGAGCAGCTGCAAACTGCTTCCAAAACAGCTGCGCTGTATGGGAAATGTGCTGCGAAGATTAGCCTCAGCTACAAGCTAGTGGAAATGAGCTTCAGTGACATGGGAATTCAGGTAACAGCATGTACAAAGTCTAAGGGCTAGTCCATATTTGGTCACTAAAATATTATACACATTTAAGAAATATTAATGTGTTTTAGCAACAGTATGGCTGCTTTTTAATCATTATTTGTCCTTTTTAGACTTCAGTAGAATTTAACATTCGTGTCTATAAACTTTTCAAAAGCAAATTCGGCTCCAAGATGGTGTAGTCGTGCCTATTGCTCTGTTAGAACTTATAAATATCTAGAGGTAGGATTGTGTTCCTTTATTCTGTATCCTGGAAGATATTTCAAGAAAGGGTTATTATTATTAATTGATGTTATTTATGTCCCTGAGATAGATAAATCTTTATAAAAACATATTCAAATGGTTTTACTTTGGATATTGTCTGAATCAGTGTTCTCTACTTGGTCGCTAGGTTCTGTCTATGGCAATGGTACCCCAGAACCCGCAGACAAAATTCATGATTATAAGATTTATTAAGGCTGTAATGTCACCACTTGTCTCTCACTTTGTTGTACTGCGGTGGCTTGTGTGTTGCTGCGATTCACCATATCCCTGGTATTCCAAATGCCAGCAGGGTCACCTAAAGTGGACAGGTTTCACCAAAGCTTTCAGACTAAGAACAGACAGAAGAATTAGCCACTACAGACGTTAGACACAGCATGAAACACAGCCGCATCCTGGAGGCCTGAAGAATGGAAGTAGAGCATTGTCACGGATGGTGGCCGAGGACGGGTCTCTCGGCTCGAAGGCACCCAACACGAGGCTGGTGAGGAGCTGCTTTCCCAAAGTAGAGTCAGCCACGGCGACACCCAAGGAGCAAAGCCTGTGAGTGGAGCCTTCAGCATCTTCGTTTGCTGACGAGGCAAAACTGAAGGTGAGAAGAAACAGTGGCAAAAACCGAATAATCAGAACTTGGAATGTGCAAAGTATAAAATTAGGAAAATCAGAAGTCATCAAAAATGAAATGGAAGACATAAAGATTGATATGCTAGGTGTTAGTGAGATGAAATGAACTGGCATTGGCCATTTCGAATCAGAAAATTGTATGGTTTACTATGCCAGGAATGACCCAATCAAGAGGAATGACATTGCAGTCATTGTGAAACAAAGATATTTCAAGTTCTATCTGGAAGCACAAGGATCTCTCTGAGAGGATTAGATCTATCCACCGCCATGGCCGTCAACTCAATACAATTATTATTCAATTTTATGTATCAATCACAAAAGATAGTGATGAAAGAACCTAAAAATTCTACCAACTCCTGCATTGATAATTACTGGTGATTGGAATGCAAAAGTTGGGAACAAATTGGAAGGAACATTAGTTGGAAAACACGATTTTGGTGACAGAAACAAAAGTGGAGATCATATAAAATTTTGCAAAACCAGCAACTTCTTCATACAAATGCCATTTTTCTTTTTTCCTTTTAAATCATTTTATTGGGGACTCGTACAGTTCTTATCACAATCCATACATACATCCATTGTGTCAAGCACATATGTACGTTTGTTGCCATCATCAGTCTCAAAATATTTGCCTTCTACTTGAGCCCTTAATATCGGCTCCTCATTTTCCCCCTCCCTCCCCACTCCTACCTCCCTCATGAACCCTTCATAATTCATAAATTATTATTATTTTGTCATATGTTACACTGTCCAATGTCTCCCCCGCCCTCTTCTCTGCTGTCAATCCCCCAGGGAGGAGGCTATATGTAGATTCTTGTAATCGGTTCCACAAATACCATTTTTCAACAACACAAAATATGACTATATACCTGGGTTTCTCCATATGAAATACAAATAAATCAAATTGACTAACTGTGAGAAGAGAAGATGGAGAAGCCCAATATCTATAGCTAAACCAGGCCAAGGACTGGTTGTGATGTGTGTGTGTGTGTGTGTTCACATGTAAGTTCAGGTTGAAGCTAAAGAAACTAAGTCCTTGAGAACCAAAGTACAACTTGGAGTCAATACCACCTGAACTTCAAGAACAGATATGAATTATGATATTAATTATACTGTTCTATGACATGACCCAACAGAATGCTCACATTATAGAGCAATATAATTAATATCACATAAGAAAGGCATGTGCTGGAGATCATCCAACAATGGATGCAGCAGTACATTGACGGAGCTGCCAAAAGTTCATGCGGATTCAGAAGAGGGTGTGGAGCAAGGAACATCATTGCTGACATCCGAGGATCTTGGTTGAAAGCAGAGAATACCAGAAAGATGTTTACTTGTGTTTTATTGACTGTCTCAAAACATTTGACTGTGTGGATCATAGCCAACGACGGAGAGCCTTAAGAAGACCGGGGATTCCAGAAGACTTCACTGTGCGCATGGGTAACTTGTACGTGGAACAAGAGTCTCCTATACGAACAGAACAAGGGCATGCTGCATGGCTTAAATCAGGAAAGGTCAGGTGTAGTATAGCACCAACGAAAGACACATCATATCTTTAGTTTCTGAATGCTTGACCCAGTTCTACCTTACAAATCTGACTAGGCCGAGAACATACATTAATATGGATAAGAGCTCTGGACACATGGCATCCAGGACCGAAACCCCCTTCAGGAACAGTACTGGGAGTAGCGATATCATGAAGGTAGGGGGATGGTTGGGGAGGGAGGAAGGGAGAGAAAGGGGGAACCCATCACAAGGCTGGATATATAGCACCCCCCAAAGGGGATGAATAACAGAAACGTGGGTGAAAGGAGACAACAAACAGTGTAAGATATGAAATAATAATAGCAATACATAATTGATCAAGGATTCACAAGGGTGGGAGAGAGAGGGGAAAAAAAGAGGAGCTTATACCAAGGGCTCAAGTAAAAATTGTTTCAGAAATGATGGAAACATGCTTGATACAATTGATACAAATATGCTTGATGCAATCAATTTATGGAATGTTATAAGAGCTGTCAGAGCCCCCAATAAAGTGATTTAAAAATAAAATAAAGTAAAATAAAATTAGGAAAAGTATGTGGCACCCTTGTATCTTCTCATGAATCCTTCAACATTATGCTGAGCAAATCATCCGAGAAGCTGGTTTATATGAAGAAGAACGTGGTATCCAGATTGGAGGAAAGCTAATGAGCAACCTGTGATATACAGGTAACAAAACCATGCTTGTTGGGAGTGAGGAGGACTTGAAGCACTTGCTGATGAAGTTCGAGGATTACAGCCTTCAGTTTGGCTTATAAGTCAACGTAAAGGAAATCAAAATTTTCACCACTGGACCAAGAGGTAACATAGAGAAAAGATTGAAATTGTCAAGGATTTTATCTCGCTTGGATCCACAATCCATGCTCATGGGAGCAGCAGTCAAGGTGCTAAAAGGTGCATATCATTGTGCAAACCTACTGCATCAGATTTCTTTTGAGCATTGAAAAGCAAGGATGTTACTTTGAGGACTAAGTTGTGCCTGACCCAAGCAGTGGTATTTTCAATTGCATCATATACCTGTGAAAGTTGGACACTGGATAAGGAAACCCAAAGAAGAGTTGATGCAGTTCAATTTTGTTGCCGGGGAAGACTATTGAAAGAAGTAAGGCCAGAGTGCCCCTCAGAGGCAAAGATGGCCAGACTTTGTCTGCCATCCTGTGGGCATGCTATGAGAAGAGACCAGTCCCTGGAGAAGGACATCCTGTTGGGTCAAGTAGAGGGGCCGACAAAGAGGAAGGCCCTCAAGGAGCCAGGCTAAGGCCGTGGCTGCAACAGCGCGCTCACGCATAAGAACAATTGTGAGAACCGCAGAGGACTGGGCAGTGTTTTGTTCTGTTGGGCCTTTCCATTGACATATCCAGTCGCCCACCTGTCTCCTCAGCGTCACGAATCTGTCCTCTACCCGCAGCAATATTATCATTTCCAGGTGTTATGGAAGTCTAACCACACGGTCTGTGAAGTTTTAAGATTGGCCTTTTTCACTTGGTGGGTTCCCGGTAAGGAACCGTGGCACGGCAGTGGGTCGGTCACATGTTGGACTGTGAACCCCAAGACCACGTGGAACCCCGGCCCCTCCCCCGGAGAAAGATGAGGCTTTTTGCCCCCACAGAGTGGCAGCCCTGGAAACTTAACACGTGGCTTCTCCGGGGTCTCCTCATGAAGCTCCGGGTGATCAGATTCCTGTGTATTCTTTCCAGCAAGGCCCA
>NW_022108124.1:22116692-22155355 GCF_000313985.2 Echinops telfairi | reverse complement strand
ATTTCCATTCCCAGTTGTTTTAGGAAGCACCATGTCATGTTGTACGATGGCTATCGTGTTTATAGATCTATCAGCAGTGTATGGGAATTCCAATCTCTCTGCATCCTCTCTGGCATTTTTCATGACCAATAAAACAATAAAGAAAAACAAAACATTAAAAGTTTTGTTTTTAATTGGGTTGTCATTGTTGGTGTAAAGTGATATCTCTCGTTGTTCTGATTTGCATTTTCGGGATGGCTATTAAACCTGAGAATATGAGTGCCTTCGCTGTTTGAGTGTCTTTTTCAGTGAACTGTAGATTCATGTCCTTTTCCTGCTTTTTGATTGGATCTTTTTTCCTTGTTAGGCAGTGCAGTCCTATAGGGTTTGTCCACTGTGTTATTGAAGATTTACTCCCAGTCTGTATGTTCGCGTTTTGCTCTTTTGATGTATATTGAGTGTCTCATTTTTAGTAGGTCTCTCATCTATTTTGTTTTTCTGTGTGTGTTTCCTTCATTGTATTTTGTATTACGCCTATGTATGCCTTGCAATGGGGCACTTGATTTTCTCCCTGCTGATTTTATAGCTCTGAGATTTACATGCAGGTCTCTGGTCCATCTTGAATTCGTTGTTGTATGTGGGTGACATACGGAGCCTTTTCATGCTTCTGCAGATCCCATTTTGTTAGTACCATTTGCTGAAAAGACTGTTTCACTCCTATATTTTCTGGTCCTTTGCCAAGGATCAGTTGCCTGGGGGTGGAAGGATTTATTTCTGGGAACTCTTTATTTCTGTCATGATCCAATGACTCTATCATTGTGCCAGTCCCAGACTGTATCGAGTGCTCGTGCTCTGTAATAGGATTTGAATCAAGCAGTGTGAAGCCTCCTACTTTGTGGAGTTTCTGAGGAGTTCTTTGCTTACTTACGCTAGGTCTCTTCCTTCACCATATACTGTTGGTGATTGCTTTATCAGTTCTCAAGGAATGGACGAATTTGGATTGGAATGCATTTGGGTAACGTGCTTGGTAAAGAAGGGCTGTGAAAAAGAGGTAGACCCTCCACTGGATGGATTGCCATGGTGTCTGCGACCATGGGTTCAAACATGACAATGATCATGAAGACTGGGTCAGACCTAGCAGTGTTGAGGAGGAGCTTCCACCCACCAAACAAATACTTTATTCCAACAAGTATGAAAGCCTAGAAGGAACTCAGCAGGGAGTGCTTGTCTGCCGGTGGCAAGGGTCACAAGAGAAATAAGGAATTAGGAGGGAAAAGAGAAAGGAAAAAAAAAAAGGAGAAAGCCCTGGGACTTCTGCCTGGAGCAATCAGCTCAACCTGCTCTCCCCATCAGGCTGTCAGAGGATGGGTCATTGAGGGATTCTGGTCTGTGATCTGTGCAGGGCCCCCAGCGCCTGCAGAGGTGCAGGAGGGTGGGCTGGAGGGATACACAGCATTGGCTCAGGCTGCTGGTTGACGGTGAAGAGATGCGTGCCTGCCTCTCCCCCTTGCTCCAGCCTTACCCACAAACTCTGGCTTTAAGAAATACCAGTCTCTTAGCTGATAAGTTGTCTTTCTGGCTTCCAGGGAAGGCAGGGTTTCCTTCCTGCTGGCATATTTTTGGTCCTTGTCGGTGGTCTTCCGGTGCTTGTTACCTGCTGGCCATGTTCCCCCGCAAAGTCTACTTTCACACTTTTTGCACTGAAAAAAACCCAAAAAAACCATAAACCATGCAAACGCAGAAAGCCATGCTGCCAAGAAATGGACAGTTCTTTTTTTCACCCTTTATGACTGACAAAATCTCTCATTTGGCCTGCTTCTGGCTCTCAGTACTGTGGCAGGATAATTGTTCTACCTTCCAACTGAGCCGCATAGACTCCTGGTGTCCACATCTGTTCCCATGGAGTATAAATCAGTGAATATTTGTACTTTCATTCCATTGAACAAGAGATAAAAATTTTCCAGTACGTTAAAACAAAAAACTTTAAAAAGAATGTCCTGTATAAGTAAGTGAAAGTAACTCTAGGGCAGCAGTTCCCAACCTGTGGGTCACGACCCCTTTGGGGGTCGAACAACCCTTTCACAGGGGTCGTCCGATTCATAACAGTAGCAAAATTAAAGTTATGAAGTAGCAACAAAAATAATTTTATGGCTGGGGGTCACCACAATGTGAGGAACTGTATAGTAAAGGGTTGCAGCATTAGGAAGGCTGAGAGCCACTGCTCTATGGGAATATTTCAAATATCACAATGAGCTAGGTCTTTCATAGAAAATGAGATCCCTCCCTGGCATTAATTTTTTTTCTACTTTAATTAGTGACGTGATCCCTATAAGATTTTCACCATTCATTCGTAATACATTATGTGGTCTTAAGTATATGTGGGTAGTATATTCATATATAATTAGCACAGGAAAGTAAAAATGATAAAAATAAGACTGCCATGAATATCAGATCGTTTGATAACTTCTGAATCCTTATACTGTATTCCTAGTACAGCGAAAAGACATCAGATCCATGTCTCATGACACAGGCTCTCACCTAGCCACTTCCAGTGTCTTCCTGGCAGTGCTGTTTTTATTATTTAAATAATCACGACAGGGCAGTAAATTATTTAATGTGATTTTTCTGGCCATCACTTCTGTAACTCCAGCCAAGTGACCTTTTTTCTGATGAGCCTGGGTTGGAAAAAACTCAGCTCACTGCCATTGAGTTCAGGCCACCCCGAGTGACCTGCAGGACAGAGTCGAGCTGTCCCTGGCTGTGCCTCAGAGCGCAGTTCTTTACAGGAGTAAGAAGCCTCACCTGTCTTCCCCTGGGTCAGGGAGGGTGAGGGGAATACGAATAGGCTTCAGTTGCATGTGCTGCTATCCTGTTGCCCACAATGTCAGCATCCTCAGATGCAGAACAAGGGATCACATTTCCTGCAAGAGCCAGGATTTGTGCGCACCTTTGGACCATGGCATTCCTGCACAGTGAATCTCTTTGATTCATGAGAGAGAGGGTTGTGACATCGGAAGAGTGGCAGACAAGCAGCGCAGCAGCAAGACCACGAGCCAGAGCATGAGACAGAGTGGCTGCCTTCCCCGCCCACAGAGCCAGGAAAGCGCGTGCCTGAGGGCAAATGGCTGGCTTCTGCAGGGCTGCCTGCAGGCACTTCGCTGAAGAATCCGGACTGGCTGGCCCACGGGGCCGGAGCTGTGCATCTTTGGGTTGAGGCTTACAGTAGAGGGGCACGGTCTTTCGTACCTATTTGCAACCCTGAAAGAACTTTGTAGCATGTGCCGATGAACAAACCTCGCCTGACCCATCTCCACCTGAACTGTTACCGGTTCCCTTCCACAATACGTTCTCAAAGCCGTGACACTTGCCTGCCGGCTCTGTGTGACCGGTGCAATGAACTGTCAAACTCAGTAGCGGAAAAAGTCGAGTGCTGATTGTGGCGAGCAACCCTTCCTTATAAACTGTGATCTCCTAAATCCAAAGAAAAAATTAATTTATGATCCTTACCTTAGTACCTGAGAGGGAAACTAATTAATGTCAAACTTGTTTTACTTCAAAGGATTTATTTACTTTGCAATTTGGGGCTACAACTTCCAGAAAAGGGGCCAAAGTAAACTGGAGTTGGAGTTGATTAGCAAGACTCCTTGTTTAAAAAAAAAATGTGTATAAATGAACTCTTGCAATTTGAGCTTATTACTCAAAAGTCAACTATGTACCACACAAAACTGATATACTTGCAAAATTTATTCAGATAATACCTACCTTTCTTTCTCTCTCTTGTCACTCTGTTCATAAAACATTCACAATTCTAATAACAGCCTCAAAGAGCCATTGCTCATAAATTTCATAATCTGAAATGTTAGTCATGCTATGGAATTTTGCTAAAGTGAACAATGTAAACCCACTTGCACAATATTTATATAACGTCTATACAGAGTCATATAAAACCTATACAGAGCATTTCCAGAGGCCACATCTATTTACTGAGAATCCATATAAATGACTAGATACTTGGAGTCTGATTTTATGAAGATAAATAAAATGCAGCCTCCACCTTTGACAAGAGAGCAATCTAAGTTTCTCTATGCACAGATGATATGATTCTATAGTGTAGAAAACTCCAAAGAATCTAAACATGATCGAACATAATGAAAAATACACGCATGATGGAGTAGACACATGCTGTGTTTGTTATTAGTTGCTGTCAATTCAGTTCCGGCTCATAGCAACCCCACGCACAACAGAACAAAAGACTGCCAAGTCAAGGCCATCCTCAAATTGTTACGAGCTCAAGCCCGTTTGGCACTACAGTGTTCATTCACCTCACGAAGGCCTTCCGCTTTTTCACTGCCCCCCCACTTTGCCAAACATGATGTTCTTCCCCAGGGACCCGTCTCTCCTGACAATGTGCCCAAAGTATGTAAGACAAAGTCTTTCTATAGATAAATAGAATCTCCTGAAAATAAACTTGTGTGCATCGAAGGATTTCACCAAAATAGGAAATACACATACATGAGCACACAGAGCCACTGGGGAATACAGGGACATAAGGAACTAGGGACCAAACTCTAAAATCTATAGGAAACCATACCATCTCAACAAGAAAAAGATGAATATCACATGTACTCGTGTATAAGCCTAGTTTTTAAGCACATGTTTAATACAATTTTTGTGGTAAAATTAGGTGCCTCCGCTGATATTCAGGCCAGCTTATACTCGAGTATATACAGTAGCCCAATCTTGACACAATGGATAGATGGATGGATTGTGATAGGAGTTGTACAAGACACCAATAAAATGATTTGAAAAAATGGGGGGGGGCAGTGGGTTTGAACAGATGGTTTATCAAAGATGACACTCAGGCAGCCAACAAACATGAAGAAATGCTCAAGATCACTAGGCATCCAAGAAATACAAATCAAAACAAACACCCATGCTATGGACCTCACCCAAGCACTGACAAGTAAGGTTCAAAAAAGCAGGACACAACAAATGCTGGAGATGGTCTGGGAGTGTGCAAACCCTCACACACTGCTGGTGTGACTGCATCAGTCCAACCACTGTGGAAAGCTCTATGGTTCTTCCTTAAACAATTGAGAACAGAAGCACCATATGACCCAGTGATAGTGCCATTTGGTATATACCAACACCATCCTCAGAAATAATGAGCATAGCATGAATAGATAGATGCCCACCCACATTCATTGCAGCATTATTCACAATAGCCAGGTAATGGAAATGCCCTAAGTACACTTCAGTATAAAAATGGATAAACCAACTTGGTCCCGACACACAATGGAATACTCAGAATCACTACAGAGAAATGATGAAATTGTGGAACTCCTGGTGACATGGGTAAAGTTAGAGGACATTGTGAGGAGTGAAGTTAGTCCCAAACAAAAGGGCTGAGGGGACATTCTGCTACATGAGACCACTCTTTTAAAGAAGAGGAGGAGGAAGTGGAGGAGGAGGAGGAGAGATGTTCTTATCTAAAGGCCCTCAAGGGTGGGAGAGGAAGGATGGAAAGGGTAGTTGGATGTTTATTGTGATAAAGGGAAAGATAATACACTGGAGAAAATATGAGGTGGGGGAGTGTGTTAGTCTGGGTTGACTAGAGATACATTCATAGACACTCATATGTGTATAAGAAAGAGCTTTATATACGAGAGCAATTGAATATTGAGAAAACATCCCAGCCCAGTCCTGATCAAGGCCATAAATCCATATTAGCCCATATGTCTGATCCCAATCTATAAAGTCCTCCTTGGACTCACAAAACACATGCAATGATGCTGAATGCAGGAAGCTCACAGACCAGTGGGTGGTAAGTCTTGTGGATCCAGTGGCACCGTAAGCACTGGCAGGGGTCTCCAAGTGGTTCTTTCCGCTCCAAGGCTCTGACTGCCATGAGCATAGCCCAGGTGTCTTGTCAGTCAAGAGCGTCTCAGGGAGTGAGCTGATAAAGAGAGAATGTCTCCTGCCTCCAAGGAGGAATTCCCAGAATCCTCAGGAGAAGACCATGCCCACACAGAGGCCTCATTGGCTATGACGTGATTGACAGGCTAGACTCTACCCCTAGACTCTTCATCCTCAAATTCACACCAGGTTATGCAACTACCACAGGGAGGGAAAGAAAACTAGCCATGGGAAGTTTGATAAATTGTTTAGAAGAATTAATGCAAAAAAATGATGAGGGTGAAGGGAGACATCGGACAGGGCAAGATATGACAAAATAACAATTTATAAACTATCAAGGGCTCATGAGGGAGGGGGGAGGGGGGAAGGAGGGGAAAAATGAGGACCTAATGGGGGCGCTTAAGTGGAGAGGAAATGTTTTGAGAATGATGAGGGCAATGAATGTACAAATGCACTTTACACAATTGATGTGTGTATGGATTGTGATAAGAGTTGTATGAGCCCCTAATAAAATGATTTAAAAAACTGTTAACATAAAAAAATGATGATCTGAGATGTAAGAACCCCACCTAATTCACAATAAATGAGAGGCGTCTAGTAGATAAGACAAAGAATGCAATGGCAAACTGCAGCACAGCATGAATATTGCTAGACTCAAAACATGAAGTGTAAAACGTTAACTGACCTAAAGCAGCTCTGAGTCTACTTTTATTTCATATTCACTTCTGATACAATGTGACCTGATCTTTCCAAGATTTTCTTATGTCTGTAGCCATTACTGATTTCTAAATAAATCCAGAAGCCAATCCAGTGTATGCAAATTAATGCAGGAGTCACGGAAAGCAACAGCTTCTCACCGAAGTTCTGCATTTGTTGTGATTGACAGTAACTGACAGGAAAGGTGATGGGCCAGCATTGGCTGGATGAAAAGGATTCGGGGCCATCAGACTGCTGGCTGCTGTATTTCCTTCTGCTTTGCACACACTGTCAGTTCTGTAGAGGCCACACCTGTAATATCACAGTCCACAACTCATGGCAGCATTTATGTATCCGGGCCTGCAATATGATCTGAAAATGAGCTGGACCTTTTCAACAAGGCGGATAGTTCCTGCAGTTAAAAAAAAAAGCTTCAAAGAGTAACCTCCTTAAAGGCACAAAGCAAAAGCCTGGCTCTTCTGCAATGCAAAGAGCCATTTAAACCTAGGAGATTTCCAGAGCAGATTTACAATGATTTTCTATCATATAAAAAGGTCAGAAAAATAAGACTTAAAATAAGAATATCTTTATTCAATGTAGCTGCCATTTGAACACAAATGCTCTGTCTACAAGAGAAAATTGAAGAAATAAATCAGGATTCTTTCTCTTACGGCTGTTTTCCTTAGCCAGCACTGACTCAAGGCCCAGATTGAATTTCACTTGTGGGCACCTTCATTCATCAGGAGCCCAAAGCAGGCACTGCAGCCATTTGGTTTGGGCACAAACAACTATTGCTGTCAGAGGTCATTTGTCTTAATGTCGTGGGTGGAAGGGGCAATGTTATGATAGTGGAGCTCTAATGGAAAAGGTACTTCAATCAGAATTTTGAATTACTGGTAAAATGCTTGGCCAGATAGTGCAGGTCATGAAAACAAAGTGTTTCAAAATACACGCGTTATTTCAGTACCAGTATTTTTGACCCGTCATGCTTGCTATGAGACGCACATCCACATGGATGGTAATAAACAGAAAATATTCAGCAAGAACTTTTGAGTGAAAAGTGCATAGTTTCTGGAATGGCATATCCTTGGCTGTGTATGTTTTAATTAAATTATCTTAAGTACTCATTGTTTTATTCTATTTTGAAAATACATATTTGTGAGCCAAGAGTGAGTTCCTCTCTTTGCCACGTATTGTGCTAGATGCTAGAAATATAATAAGATACAACACAAGCCCTCATACTTTGTATAGGGCGTCGTGAAGACAGATGTAAACAGCACATGTGATGGATAAATTAGAAAGGGAGTAAGATGGATTAAATATTATACAGATGTTTGCCCCCTGTAGCCTGGGAACTCAGAAGTCACTGGATGTCTTTGAAGGCCTCTGTGTCGTGCTGGATGGACTCTCATAAACTCCAAAAAACCAGACTCCCTGCCATCGAGTCAGGGCCACTCACAGTGGCCCTCTTCATAAGAGTAAAAGGCCCATCTTTCATCCAAGAAGTGCTGGTAGTATCCAACTGCTGACCATGAGAATCACAGGCAAGCAGGTAACCACTACTCTACCTGGCCACCAGGGTGACTTGGCATCTCCTAAGCCATGATCACTTCCACCGAGGAGTGGGAATCGAGTTTTGCATTTGTGATTCAGCATCCCCACTTCCTGTGGGATTTGCAGCAATCATATCCACGTTCTGGGCTCCGTGGACTTTACCGTTAGTGGGAAATTGTGAAAATGAAAAGAGACAAGGTATTAGGAAGTACGTTGCACATGGGCAGGGTAGATTATAAGCAAGTGAACTGTGTTGTGGTTACTGTTATTATTAATGAATCCTCTGGGCCAAATAAACCCTTTATAAAAAAAGTAAGCCATGTTTAAGGCAAAGAAGTTATAACTCATGTACAACAGTTTCCTGTCTGCCTTCCCATGAGAAAAATATATCAGAGCCCAGTTTGGGTTTATCCCTGACCATGTCAAGGCAAATAGACCTAACCCAATTCACAAACTCTCCATTTTAACATTGGAGAAGCCTTCGCACCAGGCTTTCTCTGCATGATTTGGGTCCAATGTTTCCGTCTTTCCGTCTAGGTCCCCAGAACTGGAGACAGGAACAGAGATGCTGCACAGCCCTGTAGCATTCGGGAGACCAGCTGCATTGGGGGTGGGCTGCAGAAGCAGGGCCACTAGGTAGACTCTCCCTAAGAGTTAATCACCAAAACAATAAAGGTCCTGAAATTATCATTAACGCTAATTTAATTAACCAATTACCCTTTACTATTGATGAGTTGTACACAAGTCAACTCAATCAGCATTTGCATTTTGACACTTTCCTTTCTAATTATATATAATTTGCTCTCTGATAAAGGAATTCCAGGCATCCGCAAGTAGAGCAAGCGATTGCTTTCCTTGGCAGACCCGAAGGTCTGCTCAGAGGTCGCTTCTGAAGTTCTAGTTCTTCTTTCTTTCAGCGTGGCTTCCGGAAGGAATATTCTGTTGGAATCCCTGAACTTTTTGGAGGTTTATTTCTAGATTGTCATCCGAGTATAAAAGTCATACTGCTGTCACCCATCTCTACGGGACCTTCCCTAATTTTCTTTCCCTTCCCTCCTCCTAACCTTAGTTGAGACCCTGCCCTCCTTTCCATCCAGTAGCCCGAGATTGGTTAGGGTTCAGTCGGACATGGCAGATCTCTTAAGAAAGGCACGCATCGCCTTGGTGATAAAACATGTAAGGAACGCGGTCACTTGGCTGGCCACTAACCGGACATGGAAAGGTGTAGTCCCCCAAGAGGTGACCGAGAAAAAAGCTCTGACGTGCTGCTCCCCTCAAAAATCAGGCGCCGAAAACTCGATGGATCACAGTTCTACTCCGACACCTGAGGATAAGCAAATACCTGTGAGCCGGGATCCTCTAGCCAGCTGGTTTTCCTAGTTACTGGGGATACAGGATTGGGCTCTCGTCTCGGATAACCCTGTAGGTGATTTTGAATCTTGCACACTTTGATTGGGGCAGGCAACCTGGTTGTGGTAGGAAATGACTACTGTGTCATGACATACACCTTAGTCCTGAATCCGGTTCCTGCCAGAACCCGCCTGATGGCAGAACTTAAGCACATGTGAAAATCTATCCACAAAGGTGTAAGGGAAACGCAATGGCCCCCTCTCCGGTCTCTGTATGGAAGTCTGGAAATAAGCCCATCCTGTGTTCTGCCATGACGATATGAGAGACCAGTCATCTCTAGAAAATGTACACGTATATTCACCTTTCGTGACCAAGAAGAAAGTCAGCCTGCACTGCTAGAACATGCCCTCTTTGTTAATAATGTAGCACAATTAACAACCATGAACCGGAAGTCAATGACTTGGAGTCTAGAGCGTTTGCGCTGCCACTAATTAGCTAGTTGAACTTGAGTCAACTGATACACTTTTCAAAACCATCCTCTCGTATTCAAAATGAGATGAAAACACTCCATGATGGCTGTGGAAAAATCATTTTTGTAATAGGCTCATATCTATAGTTTGGGTGCTGGCATAAATAAGTAACTTTATATTTGATAAAAGTGATACGCAGGTTCTTGGTATCTTTATCAAAACAAAGTCATTCTAATTAATTCTAACGGAGCGGTCTACAGGGCAGAGAAGAACAAGCAGTGTTTACCATGTGCCCAAGAGGTTTGCAGAAACAGCAGCTTTAACTAAAGGACCCCTTGAAAATACTTTTTTCCTTTATTTCTAATCTTTCTGAGCCCCTTTGAAAAATTAATCAGGCTGTTTTTCCCTCTCTAACTTCCTCTGAGCGCTCCATGGTAGATATCGAGATGCTAAAGGGAATCATTTGACAGCATTTCATGGTGTTTAGGAAGCCAAGAAAATGCCAGGAAACGGGCTCTCTGGCCCAGCAGGCCCAACAGGCCTCCGAGCGAGGAGGAAGGCACCAGGCCTGGGCAGCTGCAAGACAGGTTTCCATGGTAACTCTGGTGTCTAACCCTTGCCTATCCTCACCCATATGAATTCTTAAAGTATTACAATAATACTCTTTCAGGCCTTTCCATGAATGCCATCTAAAGGCTTCCGTGCCCATATAATTTAAGATACATTAGATCACTGTGAACAAATTAATTTATTCTTTCGTTAGATTTTTAAAAACCAGTATCCCAAAACTCTCTGGAAATTAGCACTACTTGAGACACAAAACCGATCATTTGAAAGACAATTGGATTATAGATGATAAAATATCATTTCTCAGTACAGCTATCAGAATACATAGTCATTATATTTCCTCCCAGCTTCATTGCCACCAGAACTCCCAAGGAAGGCCGTCAGGACACTGGCAATGCAGCGGAAAGTACATATGTGCTTCCTGTTGTGTGTGTAGACTAATAAGGATCCAATGGTTAAAGTACCCCAGATCAACCTTATTTTGAAGAAAATGCCAAATGGTGTCTCTCAGTAAGCACTATTCTTCCCAGTATCTTGAAAGTGTCCACTTCAACCCTTAGACACTGTCTTCAGATTTTAGCAATCAAAACACAGTCGTTTATAACCAGTTCTATGCCATTCTAAATGCCTGCTCTCAAAACCCAGCAATATTATCTCCCATTTGAAAACTAAAACATACATAAAGTTTTCCTCAAGTACCAATTTCCCTAACAGTAAAATCTTCAAAATCATAGTGTAATATCACAAGGGCATTAACACATATGGATGCAGTCATGTTACAAAACCTTCCATCAGCATAAGAACTTTGCTATTGGCCTGTTAGAACAGCGCCAACTTTTATCTTACATCCTCCACTGTCCTTACTCTGTTCTCCATTTCTATAATTTGGGCATTTCAAGAATGCCATGTAAGTGTAACTATATACAAAATGTATCTTGTGTTATTGTTTTTCTCATCTAAATTTTATTATTTTCTCCCTTCTGCTGGGTTGGGCTATTGCGCTCTTTCTCTGAATAGGTTCTTAAGGTGGGAGCTTTCTTAAGGTGGGTTCTTAAGGTGGGAGCTGAGACTATTGAGTGGAGATGATTCCCGTTCTTCGTGTTTGCAATCCATGCCATAAATTCCTCCCAACCTTGCTGTCACTGCATCTCACACATTTTGACCTGCCACCTTTTCTCCACCTCTCAGAGTTTTATCAAGTTTGCTTTATATATTGTGTTTTTTAGGTGTACTTAATGGTACTTAATCCAAAAGATATGTGAAGAAAAGTAATTTTACTCCAAATTTCGTTTGTGTCCTAGTTTTAAAGAATATTTAGAAGACCTAAACTCAGGCTTAAAACATAATGAAATTCTAATTTGATGGCATTATCTCTCTTGTCATGTTGCCCAGTATTTCGTCTCAAACTATTATAAAGTAAATTAATCTTAGATTGGAAAGGTCTTTGTTTTAAAGAGACTAATCTTTGAACTTATTATTGTGAAGTGAGTACGAGTTGACAGGGCACATGACTTGTCAACTACTCACTCACATCTTGTCCCATCTCAGTGATGACAGTTCCCACAACGTAACATCGCTGACCTCCTTCTTCTCTGTTTCTTGTTCCCGTTCTTCCTTCGTTCCTCACCCTTCTGAACTTTATACTTGAGTAACTGCTGTCCAATTTCACCTCAAGTGGGTTGATTGTTCTAAGGAGGGCCTAGCTCAACTAGCATTATTGTTCCTTCAAAGACATATCTATTATTTGGCTGAAAATTGTATCGTGGATTGAGGTTTCATATCTGAAGAATAATAAAAGGTTTGAGGGGTTCTAGAAATTTCTATCAGATAAGAAATCCTGATCTCTTATGATTTTGTGTTCTGTGCTACAGTTTTCCACCATTGTATCCTAGACCAGTTAATGTGTGATCCTTTTCAGGGCAGCTGGTAGTGGTAGCTGGTTCTGGTATGTGAGTCATGGCAACTAATGTTCATAGGGGCCGTTAGTCTTCTGGACCACTTGTTTCTGTATGTCTTTGGTTTTCAGAACTTTTATCCTCCCCTCCATAGCTTTGATTTTCCTCACCACCACCCCCTAGACAAGGAGCAAACAAACGTTTCAAGTTTAGATGGCCACTCACCCGCTTTCAAGACTCAGTGCTCAACAAAGTAGGATGTACAGCATTGTCTTTGGGGGCTCTACTATGCTAATTGATCTTGCTGTCCCCAAAGACTGTGCTCCTGAACCCAGGCCCAGCAACCCATTTCCTTAAGGTGTTCGGTTATGTCTAAGGAGTTTTCATAACATTTCCTCCTGTGTACTCTACTGCATAGAGGGGTATATTTACAGCAAAAGTAAATACTCATGTACAAATCTCCTGTTGAACTTACAGCTATTTCTGGGTGCATACTCATTCCATCCTGTGCCCATTTAGTCTGTCTGTCTATCCATGCATTTCCTCTTAGATGACAGCTACTTCAGGGTTGTATATACAAATAGTATTGACCTCTGTTGTCTTGAACTCTTGTGAACCTCCCAATGACTCCCTCTATCTCCTGCATTTTCTCCCAACTTCCCTCTTGTTTATATTGCCGTTTCCTTCCAAGTCACTTCCTCTCCCATGCTTCAACACTTGGTAGCCAACAATGAATGTTTCTTTTCTTGACTTTTTACAATAGTGATCATAGACAACAGTTGTCCTTTAGTGGTTGACAAATTTCACTCAGAAGACCATTTGCCAAGTTCATTCATGTCATGAAGTGTTTTGCACATTCATTTTTATTCTTTAACACTGAACTATATTTTACTGTGTAAACATACCATAGTTGGTGTATCCATTCATTCACTGCTGGGCATTTAGGTCACTTCCATCTTTTACAGTTGTGAATAGTGTTGTGATGTACATGGGTAGGCATGTATCGATTCATGCCACACCTCCTATTTTTCACGGTACATATCAAGTAGAGGGATTGGGAGGCCATGTGGTATTTTGATTTCCAACGTTTTCAGGGAGCACCATTCCGTTTGCACAATGGTTGTACCATTTTACAGTGCTACTTGCAGTGTGTGATGGCTCCCTTCTTTATACAATCACTCTCTAACTTGTTATTTTCTGTTTGTTTGACCTTTTCTATGAATGCCAAGGTGAGATGATATCTCATTGCTGTGTTAATTTGGAGCTCTGGTGGCACTGTCTTGTAAGCACTGGACTACTAACAGCAAGGTCGGTGATTCAAAGCCACCAGCCGCTCCAAAGCACAAAGATGAGACCACTGGGTCTGTAAAGATCACCAGCTTTGGAAACCCTACACAGGGTCCCTTTGAGTTGCAATCAACTGAGTAGTAGTGGAGTTTCGGGAATTGCTAGTGATCGTGAGCATTCCTTCATATGTTTGTTGTCCACCTAAATATCTCCTTTGCTAAAATATCTGTTCATGTAAGGATTCATTTTAATTCACTATCATTAAATACACACACATGCACGCATACAACAAAAAAGGCATTGTCATTGAGTGGATGCTGACTCATAGAAACCCTATATAGGATTTCTGAGCTATAATTCTTTAAGGAGCTGGTAGCCTCAACTTGCTCCCATAGAGCAGGTGGTGGGTCTGAATTGTTAACCTTGCAGTTATCAGTCCAATGCTTCCCTTACATTTCTGTTATAAATAGATTAATATTAAACCTATTCAAAGAATGGAAGAACTGTCACTTTAATATCTGTTGAGATATAATTACTGGGAAAATGTGTGTATGTGAGTGTGTGTGTTTGCCTGTGTGCCTATGTCTGTATTTGTTTGTGTACTTGAGGAGAGTTGTAGCTTAAATTTGTTATTGAATTGCAAAGATTTGTAGAAAAAAGGAGGTTGTAGTACAGTAAAAATTGTGATCATGCATCACCGGTGAAGCACAACAGAAAATCTGAATAATTCATTTCTCAACGTACCAACTGTTAATTATGTAATAGAATGGACCTCTTTTACAGGATCAGGGTCATAAATGCCCACGCTACAGGTCAGTGCTTTGCAAGGTGAGGCCCAGGGACCCTAACCGTCCCAGAGACATTTTTCAGAGGTTCTGTGATGTGAGCACCATTCTCATAGCAACATTCAAGCATCGTTTGTTTCACTCTCGGGTCTTCAAGAGATTTCCTAGAGGCTCCGTGATACGTGGTGCTCAATAGACTGAATGCAAAAACAGATATATGAGAATCAGGCTACATTCTCTTCAATCAGACATGAAAGAGACTTGGAAAATTGTGAAATCCCACTCCTCTGTCACTAATCTGTATTGTGTAGGAAACTATAGTAATGCTTTATTTTCAAAATACCATCATTTAAAATGAATTGGTAAAGATTTTTGTTTTCATTTTTGTCTGTTTTTAAGATAGTGAACATTTATAGGCTTAAACCACATAAACACAAAAACTCTTGGGTGTTCTCTGCAAGTTTTTAGAGTATAAAGAGGACTTGAGACCCCCACCCCAAATGAAGAGCCATTGTTATCAGCAAACAGAAATCTGTACATGTTACTAAATTTGGTATCTAGTGTCTGATAGCTACAGCACAGGTGGGAATGTTGTTAGAGACATCATTTCTATAAAGATGTGTCAGTGCCACTCTTCGGGGAGTTTTCAGCATGCTTCTTGGAAACTATTCTTTGACCATTTCTCTTGTTGAATCTTCTGTTTTTGCTAATAAAGGAGCAATGCAGCCCAAAGAGATTCCCTTTGGGAAACTTTCCAGAGCTCTACATACTTCAATAAATAATGAATGTCTACTTGGTGTATTGGATTTAGATTGGCAAAGAAAAGCCAGAAATCTTTGCTTTTGTGGACCTTATCTCCGAGTTGCAGGTAAAGAAAGTAAACAAATAATGATAAACTATGTGCACTAAGGAGTGAGTGAGCATGGAAATCCACAGCCTCTTGGACACCCTCGCTTGCTCTGGGGGGTAAGAAGTCCTGCTTGGGAACATATGTTCTGGAAATGCAGTCATAGATAAAGCATACTTCTACTCACGGGGCACAATATCAGTAAGATCATGTAGCCCACCCTGTGTAACAGTCCTTTGCCTCGCCACTCTTCAGCTGTTCTTCTTTTGTTTTGCCTTCCAAGCAACTTTGACCCAAACTTGAACTTTAGAAGCCCTAAGATCTGCAGGACTGCACTG
The DNA here is from genome assembly GCF_000313985.2 of Echinops telfairi. Lineage (NCBI taxonomy): Eukaryota > Metazoa > Chordata > Mammalia > Afrosoricida > Tenrecidae > Echinops > Echinops telfairi. Next base: position 22,139,671 of record NW_022108124.1, on the reverse strand, counting down.
GAGTGGGTTACTGACCTCTACTCTTCGGGGAGTTAGAAAAAAAGACGTTCATTTACATCAGGAAGTAATCCATCAACTTTTCCTTATTCTCTGATGGTTTTAATGATGATACAACAAACAGTCGCACATTTTTTTAATATAAACAAAAATAGCATTTTTATGAAGAATGCATTTCCTGCTGACTGTGGGAAACAAGGTCCTAGGTGGCATGTTGGCTTTTATTTGTTCACATGTAGTCTTCTCTAGATTAGGCAAGATCCTGGAAGCCACTCCTGCTGCAGTTGACCTGGTCAAACGTCTCAGCATGTAAACTCCCTAAGAATAAGCAGTGGGCAGAAGTCCTCCTGGCTGGATAAGCAATTGCGTTTTTAAAAAAATCTTATGACATTATGTTTTTGTTTGCTTGTTTAATTATCATGTATCCCCTACCATAATCGTCTTTTTCATTTTTATTGTTGGACTAGCCTTAGGAAAAGCATATGCATTTTTTTGATGATAGTGTAGTCTAAATGTATGAATCTCATGCTTATTATAACAGTTTGCCTTCTCAGCTAATATTATCACTAAGCATTAGCATGTGCTTAATTGTGTGAGTGAAAAAAATTTTTAGGTGATAATAATTTGCCATAATTCATGCAGTTAGGAGAATGTTGTGAAAAACTGTTCTTGACTGGTCATTTACCCTACCTTCAATCATTAAACCAGCTCTTTGCATATCTTCCAGATATTCTCCTTTGCCCCAGAAATACAGCATTGTCATTGCTTCTTGACTAAGTATACTTTTCCCATGCCTCAATTTCTCAGTTGTGTGATAATCAGATATTTGTCCGAAGATGCATAGATGTGAAATGCTCGCATGTTTAGGGTCTCAAAAATATGAAGCTTTTTTGTCTTTCTTCTTGAATGCTAAAGTTTCACTTCAGTTACTATAGTTTAAAATTTTTTAAAAAACTATGTTTATACCCAATATCCACCCATTCATGTAATGCATATGTGTTATATACTCAAACTTCTAGATTTTTGTGTGTGATGATGATACATTATAACTATACCTTTTTTTACATGACTGTCAAATTAATTCTCTACAAACTCTGTTTTCAAAATGGGCTTCAAGGGTCCCCGGATCTATTCTGGTTCAGGTATAAAAGTTCAAGCACCTTAAATGTCAAGCCTATCCCTCCTCTAAATAGTACAATGCTTCAGTTTTCATTTTCAAATACTGAATTTCATGTAAAATTTTTGTTAAAGAAAGGGTTATAAAGTTGACAGAAAAGGTCCCTCCTCTGATTTACACGGAGAAACAAGGTAAAAATATATTTTCTTATGATTAACTTGTTTTTATTAATAAAGGCAATATGTTAGATAATAAAGTACTGGTAAACCAAAAAAATTCATTTTGATAGAATTAGCCAAAATGAGAGACTCTCAAGACTTTTTATTTCAGGATATTAAAAATTTGCTAGGGGTACCAGTGATACTTTTTTATGAGGGTATGTATATCAATGTCTATAACATCAAAGGTTAGCATTTTTTATAGTTAAAATTCATTTTTAAAATAATAGATATGTTACACATTAACATGCATAAAATGACTGTATTTCAAGTAGAGGAAAACAAGGTAACATTATTTTATATATTTTCAAATCACTGCATTGTGTGGTATGACAGAAATGTAACAGGCTCCTCCATCTCCTGTTACATCACATGCCATGGAGAGCCTGGAGAACTCTGCCAAAAGACAAACAGCATCCTCCTAGTATTCTGAACAAGGTTTGGATCTTACCAAATCACTGAGTGTGCTTCAGAGATTCTTGTGACCCATCACACTTTGATTTGATGACATAAATGAGTTATCCATCAATGTAAACAGTACCAAGTATTTATAAGCTCAAAAAAATACTTTCCTATTTGCAGATAGCATGATTTTCTGTGTAGAAAATCCCAAGGATTCTGCAGATAACAAAAACAAAATATGTGCTACAACTGTTAATTCAACAAATTTGCAGGATACAAGAACAATGCAACAACAACAAAATCAATCACACATCTCTACACAATTCCACTTATGTTCATTCCAAAATAATTAAATGCTTAATTATGAAATAATAAGACAAATATGTTATCTGTAGCTAAAAACAAAAACAACAACAAAACAAATCAATGACCTAAACAAGTAGAGAGCCATCCGGAGTTCATAGATTGAAAGACTCAATTTAGTGAAGATGTTATTGCTTCTTAGATTGATCTACAAGTTTATGGAACTGTTACCACAATCCCAGCAGAGTTTATTTGGTTGGGTTTTTTGTTTGTTTGTTTATTTTTTGGTATATTTGGCCAACAATCTTAATCTCACATGTATATTGAAATGTGTGTTAGTCTGGGTAGTCTAGAAAAACAAATCCATAGAAATTCATATGTGTATAAGAGAGAGTTTTATATAAAGGGTAGTTGTGCATTAAGAAAACATCCCAACCCAGTCCAGACCAAGCCTATAAGTCCGATATTAGCCCATATGTCCCATACCAATCTATAAAGTCCTCTTCAGACCCACAAAACACATGCAATGATGCCGAATGCAGGACGATGACAGGCCAGTGGGTCTTTGGATTCAGTGGCGTTGTAAACATCTCAGCGCTGGCAGGGGTCTCCACATGGCTTCTCTGGCACCCAGGACTGCCTCAGGGTAGGTCCATGTGGCTTCTCCTCAGGGATGTCTCACAGGGAGCCAGCAGGGAAAGAGAAATAGCTTCCGCCTCTAAGGAGAAAATACAGGAGTTCCCCGAATTCTCAGGAGAAGGCCATGCCCACACAGAGGCCTCATTGGCTGTAACCTGATTGACAGACTAGACTCTACCCCTTTACTCTTAATCCTCAAATTGACACCAGATTAGGTAATGACCACAAAATGGAACCGATTTACAATCACTAAGGTAATTATAAAAAGGGAGGGTAGGCTAGATAACAAGTATGGTAAGAACTTCTCAGCAGCTATCAGCAAAATTCCATGAGGAGAGGGATAGCCTGCATTTCCTGGAAGCAAGAATTCAACTTAAAAGCTAAATTGACCCAAGTTTCTTAAGGTGGGAGAGCAGCCATGCCAGCTGGCAATGACCAGCCCCTTGAGCCGCTTCTGTGAACCTGCCCCCCCCAGCACAGCTAGTTTTCTCAGACACTGAGGAAAGCCAGTCAGCCAACTCTCTTCTGTGGTTGGCCCTGCGGGCTCTGATGGAGAGGAGATTGCATGGGCACCGCGGTGCAGACATACTCGGGACCCAAGCTAGTTCATCATTGTTCTCTCCCTTTCCTTTGCTGCTTTGTTCACCGGGGCTCTCCCCTTCCGTGTCCCCCTCCTCCCCCATGCAGCACTGTCCACACACCACCACCACCAAAGGAACAGAAATCCCCACCCACCAGGTGGTTTTCGATACTACTAGTTTAATTTCTTATAATTTTTGTACTTTTCTTCTGTGATAATACTTTCATGATTTTTTCTTCTAGTTCTCCATTTCCTACTCCTGTGCCCTCTTCTAGTGAGGCCCCAACCTCTTCAGAATACACATTCCATTCCCCACCCCACCCCACCCACAGGCCATAACAGGCAGGCCTATAGATCCAGCACAGCCACAAACAAGGGCATTCTCCACCCTGACCGCAGGCCGCGTGCACAGCCCGGCCACACTCATGCTGCCAGAGCAATAACCTTAAGCCACTCTAACAAGTCTGTTGTTTCTTTGGTCTCTCCATTTCCCTGTACAATCACCCATTTTCTCTTTGTACTTTCTTGTTTCTGTGTGAAATATATTTCCATGAAACTGATTCATTCTGGTTGCTTATCTTACAATACATTTTGCAATTATTTTAACAAATCTGTTGGCCTATCCGCACAGCTGATTATTATTATTATCATTACTTTTATTTTATTTTCTCTTTTCTTATTCCCCACTTGTCCCACTTATCCATCTCTCTCCCCTTGGCTCCAGTTTACCACCGTATGTTTTCCAGCTCCAGTTAGACCTCTCCTACATTACTAGACAGAGATAACTACCTCTCCATGATCTGTCAGCTCACACGCCACTAATAGATGTACCACAATTGCAAGGAGACAGTAGTCAACCACAGTAAACCCTCAAATCAGGAGAAACAAATATAAATAACGGAAAACCACACAAACCCCAAGGAGTACGCTGAACAAAAAAGAGGCTGTGGAACTTTCAGAAACAGACTTGAAAATAATTTGTGAGATTTTTAGGTCCTTTTAAGAGATGTAGAAAACATTCATGAGAACAATGGAAGAAACTGAAAGCCTAGATTCCCTAAACAAAAAGAAATCCCAGAAAGTAAGCAATGAGATAACAGAATTAGACAGCATCATAAAACACATGAGTAGTAGAATCAAATAAAAGGAAGAATCAGTGTGAGCCAAGACAAGCACTCTGCCTAGGATCAACAAGGAAAATAATCAGCAAGAAATAAAAAGGAAAAAAAAAGAAAGAAAGAAAGCAAACAAACACGAAGAAAGCCTGAGAATGCTGTGAGATACTATCCCGAGAGACAGCTGTTTCTCATCAGAATCCCATACCACCAATAGACGACCCCCAGAACAATCTACAGAAAAAATAGTGCAAGAAGTCATGGAAGGAAATTTCCCCAGCAACACAAAGGAGGAGAAAACAACTATTCAAGAAGCTCAGCGAACCTCCCAAAGAAAAACACCACAGAATATCGTAGTCAAACTATCCCATTTCAAGGAAAAGCAGAGAACCCTAAAGACAGCTAGTGAGGAAAATGACAGCCACCTACAAAGGAAAGCCAATTGGCATAAGCTTGGATTTTTCAGCAGACTCTATTCAGGCAAGAAGACAATAGAGTGACATATACAAGCTTCCGAAAGAAAAAAAAAGCTACCCACCAAGAATCCTATATCCATCAAAATTATTCCTCAGATATGAGGGTGAAATAACAGTATTTCCAGAAAAGGAAAAACTAAAAGAATTCATGAAAACAAGACCAGCATTACAGAAAATATGAACTAAATCACTATGGATAGGGAATCAACAGCAGCAGACAAACCTGAGAGCACCATTGTGGCACCCCCCACCCCTAAACCAATACAATGAGAGCAGCACTCAAAACAATATGAAAATAAAAAAGGGTGAAAGGCACCCCACACACACACACACACACACACACACACACACAAAACAAAACAAGCACAGCAAGTTGACAGCAACAAGTCCACATAGAACAGCACTAGCACTGAATGTCAATAGGTTAAATGCACAATCAAAAGAAAGAAAGTACCAGACTGGATTAGAAAATAGGACCTATTTATATGCGTTCTACAAGAGACACACTTAAATTCAAAGACAAAGATAGATGGCAAAAAAAAATCTACCAAGCCAATGGAAACCATAAAAAGGCAGGAGTAATAATATTAATCTCTGATAAAACCCAAGGTGAGTAACATAATGAGAAACAAGTATGACACTACATAATGATGAATGGAACAATGCCCCAGGAACATATAACCTTAATTAACATATGCACACCCAATGAAGGATCACAAATACATTAGTGAAATTCTCGGATTTAAAAATGGAAATAATAAATAGACTTCAACACAACACTCTCTATGAAAGACAGTTATCAGGAAAGAAATTCAATAAAGAAACAAAAGAAGTAAACAATACAATCAACCAGCTTGACATGCTAGACACGTACAGAACATTCCCCTCAACAACACAGTACACGTTCTTGTCCAATGCACATGGCAGAGGAAAATAAAGAAAAATATAAGGAAACTGAGTGATATATTACTTAAAGACCACAGGGTATGTTAGGCTGCGTTGACCAGAGAAACAAACCCAGTGACACTGATAGATGTATAAGAACGTGTTTTATATCAAGATGTAATTATATAGCAAGACAGTGTCCCAGCCCAGTCTAATTCAAGTTCATAAGTGCAATTCTAGTCTGTAAGTCTAGTGGAAAGTCTTGTGGATCCAGTGGCAGTGGAGGTATCTTAGTGCTGGTGTGGATCTCCACGTGGCTCCTCCAGCTCCAGGTCCCTGGCTCTATCAGTGTAACTCCATGTCAACAGGAATGTCTCTCAGGGAGTGAGTGTGTGTCCTCCAATGAGCTGTTTATATCCTTAGCACCTCCAAATGGGGTCATCAAGCTGTGACCTGATTGACAGGCTAAACTCCACCACTTCACTCTTAATATTCTCTGGTTGACACCATATCATGTAACTACCACACACAATACCTACAGTAACTAGACCAATGGCAACAATATAAACCCTCCAACAACAGAGGGAAAGAAATCATAAAGATTAAAGTGGAAATAATCAAACTGGAAAAATTGAAAAAAGATAAGAAATTTCTCTGAAACTTTGCCAGAATAGTCAAGCTGCTGGTACATTTAACAAAGTAAAAGAAAGAGAAAATGCAAATGTCTAGATTAGAGATGAAAAGGGTGACATCACAACAGATCCAAATGAAGTGAAAAGAATATCACATGACTACAAAAGACTGTGCTCCACCAAGTTTGATAATAGAGGCAAGCAGGCAAATGGATAGAAATACATTTACCCAGATTAGCACAGGGGATGTAGAAAACCTGGGAAAAAAACCCATAAGAAATGAAGAAACAGGGAAAGTCACAAATAAACTTTGAACCAAGAAAACCCAAGACCAGATGCTTCAAAGGGGAATTGTACCAAATATTCAAGTTAGAGCCGTCACCAGTTCTACACAGACCATTTCAGCATCTAGAAAACTACAGCAAACTCCCAAACTCATTTTAAGAAGTAAGCATAAGCCTGAGCTAAAGATAAAAGAACAGCTACCTCCAAGGGTGAACCAATAAGATTAAACCCAAATTTCTCAGCAGAAGCCATGTAGGCAAGAAAACAGTGGCGTGACATATATAAATGATGAACAAAAAATTGCCATCCAAGAATCACATATCTAGCAAAACTAGCTCTCAATCATGAGGAGGTAAGGGTCATATGTCTAGACAAGGAGAAGTTAAAGCAAAGGAGAAACACAAATAGACCAGCATTACTAAAAAAAATACTAAAAGGCACACTTTGGAAAGAGAAGCTCTGATAGCAAACAAACCTAAGAGCAACATACAAGACAACATCACCCAGAAACCAACACACCGACAAAGGTACTCAAAACGGCACACACATAGAGGAATAACAAAGAAAGCAACACACACACACAATGACAATGAAAACCCACCCATCAGTAATGACACTGAATACTACTCGATTCAATATACAAGTCAAGATATAAAGAGTAGCAAACTGGTAAGAAAATTAGACCCATTGACATATTGCTAACAAAAATCACACTTTCGACACAAAGACAAAAATAGACTAAAAAAAAAACCCAGAAGAAATCTAACAAATTAATTGTAACCAAATAAAACATGAAGTGGCAATATTAAGCTCTAATAAAGAAGACTTCAAGGCAAAAACTATTGTTAGAGAGAAAAAAGGACACTACAAAATATCTAAAGGAACAATAGAACAAGAAGACCTAACGATGATAAACATATACAAACCCAATGAATGACTCTTGAAATATGTTAGTCAAACTTGTCCAGAATTGAATAGAAAAAACAGACAATTCAGCAATAACAATAAACGCGACCACTGAGTCAATGCTGCCTCACAGCAATCATATAGAAGAGAGTAGAACTGCGTCTCTGTGCTTTGAAGACTTCCGTGGGAAAGACCTCATCTTTCTCCCTAGAACACTTTGTGGTTTTGATCTGCTGGCCTCGTGGTTAACAGCCCAACATGTTATCCACTACACTATGAGAGCTTCTAGCAATAGCACTTTTGAGAAAGAGGATAGTCAGGGGAGAATATAATACTCAGACGTGAGGTAGCATAGGCAAAGTGGAGATCCAAAAACCACCTTTAAAATAATTGGACAATCCCTCACAAAAGAGCCACATGGAATGGATGCTATATCAAGGGGGCAGTATAGCACCGATGAAACACATAACTATCCTCTAGTTCTTTCCTCCCCCTACTATTATGGTCTTAGTTTTACCTCATTAATCCTGTTAAACCAGTGTATGTTCATTTGTATAATTAAGATCATTCTATGCATGAAATCCAAGATAGATAAACCCTTCAGAAATAGTAATGGAAGTAATGATTCCTTGAAGGTACAGAAAGAGGAGGGTAGGGGGGAGAGGGAAGAGGGAACTCACAGTAACAATGATTATATAACCTGACTCGAGGGGAATGAATAGTAGAATTGTAAGTGAATGGATACATTGGATGGTGCATGGAAGATATGGCAAAAAAAAGAACAGCAGTAATAATAATGTTTAATATAATAACAAGGGTTCCTGGGAGATGGGGGTGGGGGGAGAAGGTGGGGATAAAGGGGAGCTGATATCAAAGTGTGCAAGAAGAAAGAAAATGTTTTGAAAATGATGGTGGCAGCAATTGTACAATCATGCTTGATCTACTTGAACTATGAATTGTTATATATCTGTAAGAGCTCCCAATAAAATGGGCGGGGGGGGGGGGTCAATAACATACAGAAGAATGGAAAAACACAATTAACTAACTTGGATTCCTAGACATTTTCTACAATAGACCAGATATTAGGTCAAAATGCAAGGCTTAGTAAATTTTTTAAATATCAAGATTTTGCACTCCATTTTCTACATCACAATGCTACAACAATAGAAATCAACAATGGGGAAAACAAGGATCCCCAAAATCAAATGCATAAAAGTTGTACAGCACACTATGTAAAAGTGACTGGGTAATAGGTGAAATGAAGGATGAAATGAAAACATTCTCTGAAACAAATGAGGAAAATTCGAAACATACTAAAACCTTTCCTTTGTGAAACATCAACAATCAGGTATCATAGGGCAATTTATAGCAATCAGTGCACACGTGATATGAGGAAAAAAGCCAAAATCAACCCTTTATCCCAGCATCTTCAACTTCTAGAACAAGAGCAACCAAATAAAGCTTCAACCAGAAAAAAGGAAATTATAAAGATCAGAGCTGAAATAAGTGAATGGAAAACAGAAAAACAATAGAAAAAATAAGACATGAATTTGGTTTTTGAAAGTATTGACAAAATCAGCAAAGCACTGGCAAACTTAACAACCCAAAAGAAAGAGAAGATTCCAATATGTAGAATTTGAGATGAAAAGGTTGACATTGCAACAGAACCAAATGAAATAAAAAGAAGCTATTATTAAGAAAAACTGCACTCCAACAAATTTGAAAACATAGATGACATGGAAAAATTGTCCAGGGACTCAGTGTCTGCTCAAACAAATGCAGACCGACATAGAACATCTCTGCAGACTCAATGTCAAAACTTCGAACCAAAAAACGTACACCACCGGTTGTCTTCACCAAGGAATTCTACCTAGTGAAGTGCCGACACAGACAGCATATAACCATCTCACAGCAAAGCAGTCCACGCGGGGAAGAGAAACAAAGCTTGCACTGTTTTCAGCTGAGAGGATTTTAAACGTAGGAAACGTCAAAGACTCCACACAAAATTTTTCTTTTTGGAAACAATCAAAATACTTGGCAACTTGATAGGATACAGGATTAACACATAAAAATCAATAGGATATCTGTACATTAATGAAGAGAACTATGAAAAAGAAATCAAGAAACAATATGCTTTACAATAGTCCCACCAAAGATGAAGTACTCAGGAGTAAACCTAACCTAAATGTAAACCCAGAGCTACACAGACCGATCATCCGGGAGAAAATAGGGACACATTTAAGGTCCTTACCTCAAGACGCAGACAGACTATGAAACATGACAAAGGAAGCAACATAATAGAGCCAAAATAGATTACTGGAACCTAGTGAAACTAAGACAGTGATGTACAAAAGTGGGTGAAGGGAGACACCAGTCAGTGTAAGAGATGAAAAAATAATAATTCTTAAAGTATCAAGGTTTCAAGAGGGAGGGAGGGTGAGAAAGGGAGGGGGGAAATGAGAAGCTGATAACAACGTTATTGATGTTCACATTATATAAATAATACATTTCATTTATCCTGTATCAGTCTGCTCATAAAATTGATAATAAACACCACTAAGTATTCTACAAGCTCTGACATGGGAGGGAAGGAGGAGGGAGACGGCAGGAGTTACGAAATTGGACAACACCCACCTTCACTGGCCACGCGCCCTGAAAGCGGGAAAGCGCTGCGCACTGCTCACTAACCGAAAATCAGGAAGTCTGCCTCAGTGCCTTCACCAGCGCGCCCCAGTCCACAGGGGAACTTCCATCGAGCGTCCAGAAGTGAGCTTCCCACCGACCGGAGTGCACAGTTCTAGGTCGTGGAAGTCATTTAATTCACAATAAAAATGTCAATATATATATATTTTTTTTAATTTTTATTTTATTGGAGGCTCTTAACAGCTCTGATCACAATCCATACATATATCCATTTTGTCACATATATCCATATGTGATCATCCTCTTTTTCAAAACATTTTCTTTCTACTGGGGCCCCTGGCATCAGCTCATCAATATTTTTACACACAAAAAATGTGTGTTTATTTTTTAATTCGTCATTCAAATGGGCTGCTACTCGGATAGGACATTATGCACAATACATTTACAATCAGTAAATGTATACATACTGTTGAAAAGCAACCTGACGTGGATTCCAACCAATCAAGTATCGTTTTAGAAGCTGCTTCGAGACCTACCCGTTTACATTTGGATCCTCAGGCTGGTAAACGAGGGACTACGCAGAGTTTTGAGGACTGCAGAGCTCGCTTTCCCTTCTCAGGAGTAACAGGGTGGGACGAGCATTGGAAATAAAAATAAAAATGCATTAAAGATGTGTTTTGTCTCAGGGAGTTGACATCTAGGAGTTAAGCTATTAGTCCCCCGCCCCTTTTTCTTTCTACCAAAAGAGTGCAGAAACGTCAAAATGTCAGTAACTGTTCAGCAAAATGATGGTGTTAGCCTCGGAAGGACAGAATTAAATTCCTCAGTGGTGTCTTCTTATTCTTTCTTTGACTGGTGTTGTGAAAATCACCAGTCTGTTCTGCAGTTTTAATGAAGGCTTCTTTCAGAAGAATCTCTAACAGCAACCCACTGCAGTTGACAAAGGGTTTCTTGGAAGTGTTTACATTTTCAGCGCAATTTAAGATTTCCATGTTGGGGTTTATATATCAGTAGACATGTCTGAATTCAAATTCAAGCATATCGGTAAAAAACATGCCACATTTAGATATAAATATAAGTAATGAACCTGAGAAAGACTTACCATCACGTACGCTATCTGATATACTGATTTTGTAAAGGCGCCAGTTACAAAATGTCCTGGTCTCAATCCACCACCAGGAGGCACTGTAGTAGAAGCTGCACCTGGGAATGGACCAGAGCATCCCTTTCGTCAACCCAACATGAGTTTGTAGATTTTTTTTAATCCTTCTTAGATCCATCCCAATGGGTACACCACAAATTTCAATGGACTTACCCTAATGCTATGGAAGTGAAAATACTATAACATAGAGTTACTGCACCATTCTTTCAAAATCAACTCAGTTCAACCCAAGGTTGTGTGAGCACAGCTATCAGCTTGCTAGATGTTAGAACAAAGAGATGAAGTACTTGCCCCTCTCTCAAAACGTTTCTCAGTTTTTTTGAGGTGACGTAATATAGCACATCTACATCATCAGTGTCAAGTCCACGAAAGCTCATGGTGACTCCGTGTGTTTCAGAGTACTACTGTGCTCCATAGTAGTTTTCAGTGAATATAATCTTTCCGTAGGTTGCCAGATATTTCCGCTGAAGTGCCACTGGGTGCATTTAAAGGGCCCACCTTTTGGTGAGTAGCTGAGTGTGCTGACTCCTTGCATTATTCTCAGGCTCACACCGCCTGTTGCCGGATGCTGTCGAATTTGTTTAGATTCCTAGCGGCCCTATTAGCAGAAGAAAACCCTGCCTGGTTCTATGTCAACTTCGCGCGTGTTTTATGTTTGAGCCCAGTGTTACAGCCACTTTATCAATTTATCTCTTCAAGGGTCTTCCTCTCTTTTCATCTGACTCCACTTCACAAGCATGATGCTCTTTTGCATGACTGTTCTCTCCTGTGTGCCCAGCGTACTCGAGAGCAAGCCTGGAGATCCCTGCTTCGAAGAGCGTTCTGCCTACACTTCTGCTAGGACAGACTTGCTTGTCCTTCTGGAAACTCATGATCCTTTCAATGTTCGTCGCCTGCACCATAATCCAATTATAATGATTTTTCTTCAGTATCACTTACTCAGTGTCCAACATTCACATGCAGATGACTGATTGCAAACGCCCTGGTTTGGGAAAGGCCTACCTTAGTCCTCCGAGTAACAAAATATAGGAGATGGAGTTTCACCATCCTTGCTTCCAAGGTACATTCTGGTTGTACTTTTTCCAAGACAGATCGGTTTGTTCTTCTGGAAGTCTATGTACTGACAATACTCTTCACCAGCACCATAATTCAAGGGCATCAACTCTTCTCCAGTCTTCCTTATTCAATGTCCAACTCCTATGTACATATGAGGCCATTGGAAATGCCATGGCTTGGGGGAGGCCCACCTTAGGCCTCATAATGAATATTTGATCGTCAACATTTAAAGTGGGCTTGTCAGTAGATTTGCCAAATGCAGTACATCTTTGATTTCTTGACTTCCATAAGCTTTGATTATGGATCAAAGCATGATCAAATCCTTATCAATTTCATTTTTCCCCTCAGTTTATCATGATGTTATGTTTTGCTATAATTGTGAGGATCTGGGCTTTCTTTACACTGAGCTGCAATCCTTACTGAAGGCTGCAATCCTTGATCTTCATCCGTAAGTGCTTCAATATGGCCTCCCTTTCAGCAAGTTAAAGTGACAGGATAAAGCACTGAGCCAGACCTCTTCTGATTTTACATTATGTTGCATTCCGTTATTCTGTTCAAAAGAATGCCTCTTGGTCCATGTCCACCTTTGGCATAAGCACAATGAAAGGCCAGGAATTCCTAGCCTCCTAAATATTACCCAAAGGCTCTTTTGCTTTTGTTTTATGATCCACACTGTTGAATGTCTTTGCATAGTCAACAAATCAACATCTCTGTGGCATTCTCTTCTTTCAGTCAAGGCCTAACTCCCAAGTACCTGAAACAAAGAACAGCTAGTCACTGCTGCATTGATGTGCTTCATGGTGGCCCCTGCATTTCAGATCAGAATGTCTCTCCACAGGGTTTCCATGGCTGTGAATCTTTAGAAGCCAATCACTAGGCCTTTCTTCTGAGATACTCCTGTGTAACTTGTCACGAGCGGTGTGATCAATAATTACTTAAGGCTCTTTGACATTTTTGAATGCTCTGTTTATTCACTGTAAACACACATCAAACCATATAACAATCCCAATTTAAACTCAAACTATAATATCATTTCAAACAAATGTCAGGTATAGGGGCCACACACGACATTATTATTTCAACCTCCTAGTCCCCATAAGCGTTGCCTTCATCGGTGTCCTCACCCCGGGAAGAGCTGGGGAGAGCAGGAGGTGATGTCTCCTCAGTTCCTAGCTCTCTGAAAGTCAGTGTCTCTACCGGGTTTGTATCTGTGGCTCGGCTGGCCCCCTGACGTCATTTTGGTCTTCTCGGCGTTGTCCAGATTTCTGGGGTGGCTTCTTCAAACCATCTGTTGGCTCATGATAGTGGCTCAACTTTTCAGCGGGGCCTAAATGTCACACTTCATTTCTTCTCTGAAGTGTTGAGTTTCTTGTGTTTGCTTCTTGTAAGGTAGTTCAACGTCTTGCAAGCAAGTTCTATAATGCTCTCATCCGTAACTTCAGACTATTATCCCAGCAAGCCATTTGTACTAGCCCAAGACGCCCATCCCCAGGGGTGGCTATTGTTGCTAGGTGCCTCCCAGTTAGTTATGACGAATAGCCACTGGCTACTGGTCCAGGGTCATCTTCACAATCATTGCAACGTTTCAGCCACAGAAACAATCCTTTTTGCTGACCCTCAACCTTCTCAGACATGACATCCTTATCCGGGCCAAACACGTCCAAGTGTCCGAGGCCACCTCCCACTGCTTTCAATTACAAGGAGCATTTGGGCTGTACTTCCTCCAACACAGACTTGTTTCTTCTTTGGTAGTCCAAGATGCTTTCAAAATGCTTCCTTAAAACTGTAACCTGGTGCATGAATTCTGTCTTCCTTATTCAGTACCCAATGTCACATGCATATGGGGTCATTGAAAATATCAAGGCTTGGGTCAGGCACACCTTTGTTCTCAAAAAGACATCTTTTTCTCTCTAATATTTTAATTAGGTCAGATTCATGCAGTGCAGTGGGTTGTTTGATGTCTTGGCTCCTACTTCCATGAGCATGCGCTGTGGATCCAAAGTACAATGAAATCCCCAACACTTTTGAGGTTTTCTGTGTATCATGATGTTTCAATTGGTCCAGAGGGGAGGATGCTGGTTTTCTTTAGCAGGCACCCATTGGTTGCTAATCATCAGGTCAGCAGTTCGAAACCACAAGCTGGGAATAAGATGAGGATTTCTATTCCCACGAAGAGTTAATTTCAAAAACCCACAGCGGCAGTTCTACCCTTTCCCACAGGGTCAGTAAGCATCAGAATTAACCGGATGGCAGTGAGTTTTAGTTTGGTTACATGGAGTTGCTATCTACGATGAAAGCTGCAGTCCTTGAATTTTCTCCAAGTGCTTTAAGTCCTTCCTACATTCAGCAAAAAGTGTGTCATCTGCACATCGCAAATTGTTAATAAGCCCCCCTCCATCCGGATGCCTTGTTCTTCACATGGACAAGTTTCACAGATTACTTACTCAGCATACAAATTGAGTAAGTGTGTTGAAAGGCTACAACTCTGACTCACACTTTGCCTAATTTTTAAAGGATGTAGTATTTACTTGTTCTGTTCTAACAGCTGCCCTTGATTCATGGACAGACTCCACATGGGCACTGTGTTCTGGAATTTCAATTCTTCTCGATATTATCCAAGGTTTGTTATGATCCACACACTCGATTTCCTTTGCATTGTCAGCAAAACACCAGGAAGCATCTTTTTGACCTTCTCTGCCTACAGAGAAGCTCTGTCTCAATTCAGCATTGATGCCCGTGGCTTCACAGCCTATTGAATTTCTGGCAGCTTCCTATCTGTGTCATGCTTCAGCCCATTAAAAATTTATCTTCAACAAAATTTTACTTGCATGAGACGTTAATAATATTGCTTGGTAACTCCCACCTTCTGCTAGGTTACTTTTCTTGGACTGGACACAAATATGCATCTATTCCAATCAGTTGGCCAGGTAACTGTCTTTCCCATTTCTTGACATAGATTAGTGAGTGCCTTCAGTGCTGGATTGGCTTGTTGAAACATGTCAATACCCCAAATCTTGATTTTTGCTAATGCCTTTGGTCTTTGGTGCAGTTGTATTTCTTCCTTTAATACCTTTGGTTCCTGATCATATGCTACCTCTTGAAATGGTTGAACACTAACCGGCCAT
This sequence comes from Echinops telfairi, assembly GCF_000313985.2. Classification (NCBI taxonomy): domain Eukaryota; kingdom Metazoa; phylum Chordata; class Mammalia; order Afrosoricida; family Tenrecidae; genus Echinops; species Echinops telfairi. The sequence goes on along the minus strand of NW_022108124.1, from coordinate 22,124,130 downwards.
TTGTGGTCCAGTGTCTCTGTGTATTCCTTCCATTTTGGGGTGGTGGGGTGTGAGATGCTCCCAGCATCTTTCAGTATTTTACCCATAGAATCTTTCAATCAGCTCAAAGCTTGATTTTTTTCTTCAGATATTTCAGTTGAACTATGTTGAGTACATTCTTCCTTTTTGACTTGGTAACTTTAGGACTTTGCCTATTTCATTGCAATACTTTACTTTTCTTGAGCTTCCCTTTGACATGTTTTATTTCAGTTTTCGTGCCAATATTTGTTCCATTCTCCTTAGCTCCTCTACATTTAAGAGCAAGTTTCAGGGTCTCTTCTGACATTCATTTTGGTCTTCCCTTTTTTAAAAAAATGTACTTTCACGTTCTTCATGTTTGATGTTCTTGAGATTATTCTATCATTCTTCAAGTCTTTTTCCATTCGTTTTTAGAGTATCAGAGTTGCTCTTTAGAAGGTCTCAAAATTACAACCATATGCAAGAGAGTACACAGTAACAGATGAGTGGTGGAACTCCTAAGTAAAAGGCAGTTTGCGGCAGTACCAGATATATCCATTGAATTTCTCTTATTTTCAGGGCTGTCACTATACATGCAATGTCCAGACAGTCAAACAAAGAATAAGAAAATCGCTTACTTTTATTTTACCAAAATGAAAATGTAGATGGCATTCAAGGTAATACACACACGTTTTCATAAAACTTTATTCAAGACTGTCTCTGAACCCTCATAAACTTGATGATCCAAGTTCATCTACCGTTGCTAAGTGCCATGGGTTTACAGGGTGAGTTACTATTTGTCCAATGCTAGTTAATTCCTTTGTCACTTCGAATGCAAAACCTCCCTCAGTATAAATGCAAGGTGATTAGATACAGTCTCCCTACACTGGTTGAAAGTAAGAGTAAATGCATAATGTGTGAAATGAGTGTAGCAGACAACTGGCGTCAGAGTCCTGATGGTTGCTTGGTAGTGAATTGTGAGTGTGTGTGTGTGTGTTAGTAATGACACTACATTATCCTCAAGAGCAATGAGATTTCTACCCACAAGAAAAAGGAATGCATTAAAGTGTCCCCCGAAAGGCCATGCTAGCAGCCGTAGTGAGGACCCTCCTCCCATTCTGCCCATCCGGGCAGCAGGAGCAAGCACCATACCTGACATGACTTCTCAGAATTTGCCTGGGACAGTGCGGGCTCCAGCGGCAGCAGCACAGCAATATTTTGATCATAAATCATATTGCCAGCGCTCAGTATGAAGAATGTGGCTTACCTCCATCTCAAGAGTCTAGAAAGGCCTGCTTTTTTACTGTAACAATGTTTTTATTCATAAATAGATGATTTTTACATTATTTTACAATTTGCATTCATTGGGAGACTGCATAACATTCACTTGGAAGACCTTCTTTTTCTTCCTTGTTGTCAAAGATTTCTTTTCTTGACAATGAAGAAAGGATGATCGGAAGTAAACAGACCTTTTGATGAAAACATGTGTAATCTGTTCTGAACCTTTATCAGCAACAAGTTCTATGGGCCCGACTCCCACTGCTGACAATGTGAATTTGGGAGGCATCAAGATGTGACTTCAGGCAGCCATTTAATGAAATATGGAGGAGATGATTCCACTTTGATATTTTTAAAGTTTCTAAAATTTAGTGTCTGATTAAATATTCAAAATTAAATATAATTCTACCCAAATGAAAATAAACATTATTATACCAAATATAATTTCAAATATAATAATATTATTTGAGAACTCTCGTTGTTTTGAAAGAAACCGAATCAGAGGGGTGGTGGAGATAGCAGGAAATTAAACAAAACAAAAATTCATGAGAAACTCAGGAGAGTGGTAAAAGAATATTGAAAAGGTAGAAAATAATTCATTTGGAAGGTGTTTGGACTAACATTGTAGTCACAGTGCTTTCTCAGACTTGAAGTACTTTGGCTCCCACAGATCACAGCTACACACGTATTTCCCCAGAGAATGAGGTGGGACCAAGAAGAAGTTCTTCGCCTGGAGATGTCTTCAAAGTTTTGGAAGCCCCATCCCCGCTGAGAGGGATGTTGGCGATACAGCCATTTCGTCCCTTGAAACTCACGGTGACGCTGTGCGTGCAGAGTAGACCGGCTCACAGGGTTTTCAGGTTGTAACAGTTCAGTTTCTGTTTTGTAAATGCGTCTTAGATATATAATTCACATAGCATATTAATCAATGGTTTCGGTACATCAAAACGCGTTGTGTAATCATGACCACAATCGATTTGGGGCATTTCCTTCATTCCTTGTCCATCGTATCCCCTTCTCCTGTCCCTCCAGTCTCCCGGGTCATAACCTAAAGGAACCTTTGATCTACTTGCAGTATCCATAGGTCACCTGTCCTGGAGTCCAGCTGCAGACGATCATACAATAAAAAGAAAAACAAAAAACCATCAGCCACAGTAAGCTAAAACGCAGAAAAATCTCGTCCAAAGGAAAGTGCTACACACTAGGAGAGGGGAGAAATGGGTCCAAAGGAAAACCAGTGGTCAGACGTTTAATGAAAACTGAACTGCATCTTCAAGAAAGCACGTTCCAATTCACCCTGCTGGCAGATAAGACTGTTCGCCTCCTTGATCCAGGGTCTGAAGGAATTCAATAGAGGCTCAACCCACACGTGGACTTTGCAAATTATGGATGTCACTGTCACCTTTCACCTGTGAAGCTCTAAGAACCAAGATCCTTTAAGCGGTTCTCAACCTGTGGGTCACGACCCTTGGGGGATCAAACGACCCTTTCACAAGGGTTGTCCAATTCATTACAGTAACAAAATGACAGTTATGAAGTAGCAATGAAAATAAGTTTACGGTTGGGGGGTTACCACCACATGAGGAACTGTATTAAAGGGTCACGGCATTAGGAAGGTTGAGAACCACTGCTTCTGAGCTTGGGTTTTACCATTCTAAATATTTGGATCAAACGGGCTGGTGTGCTTTTCCATGTGAACTTGGCTGGCACCTCACGTAGATGGCTGCTTTTTTACAGGCAAGATTTTAAGATCCAGGCACTATTCTTCCTGCTCGTCAGGTACCATCCAATTTCTTCACAACACTTCACTCTAGCAATGAGATCTTCAGTGATCATTGCATGAGGGCAAGTATCAAGCAGGGCCATCATAAGAATGAATGATTCTTAGATTTTACATATATATATTATATATGTAATAGATTTTATATATATGCTTAAACCCCTTCATATATATATCCTTGCTCGACTTTAAAGGGAGCATTATCAGGTTCTTGGAAATTACCATATATACTGGAGGATAAGCCAACCCGAATATCAGCTGAGGCACCCAATTTTACCACAAAACTGCATTGAAAATGTGCTGGAAAACTTGGCTTATACACAAGTATATACAGTAATATGAGTAGCATATGGGAGATATTTAGTGATTCTATTAATACTATCCTTAATCCTGCAATGGCATCGAGTTTAAAACACTAGTGTGAAAAAGAATGTGTCCCTGTACAGGAAAGCTGAATAAACTAAGACACATGGAGCCTCCACTTGTCCAGGTTGAGGACGTAACTGACTGTACACTGCTTAAGCAAGCACTGGGAGATAGAGACCAGGCAAACGGGTTGGTAGCATTTAGTCACTGAGGAAGAATTATGCCTCCAGAACTAACACACGAGGGTTGTGCTATTTTGGAAGCAAATAGACTCATTTCCCAAGAGCTTCTGTGTGGGCTCAAACCACGCACCTTTGCCTAGTAGTTGAATGCATAAATATTTCCCCACCTAGGAACCTCAGGCATTGTAGCCCAGAACCAGCACGGGATGGATCCAGGAGTATCTAGCCCAACCTCCCACCATGGGCCAACTCCTGGTGACTTCCACTGAGGATCTTTAACCTAAGTCCAGTTTACAGAAACTTCTTTAAGTGACTCCATTGTCTACTCTCTCCAGCTTCACTTACCTCCCTAAGGTTTCATCTGTGACTATCCCTGCTCCCTGCACCCTCCCCACCCACCCACCCACCTCCCAAAAGGAGCCATGATTTGCATAGGAATCCCCAAATCGCTCTGTGTTCTAGGGAAACTGGCCTAAAAATGAGCAACCAAATTGCAAGAAACTTTGAGTTATAAAGTGACTCAGCTAATTCCCAATTTGGCTTGCTTGTTCGCTTGACATTTTTACTTTTATTTCTGTGACATTCGGTGGTATGTGCCTTTGGAAATCACTAATATCAAATCGGTCAATGTGGTAGTTACATAATCTGGTGTCAGTTTGGGACTTGAGAGGATTAAGAATGAAAGTGTACGGCGCTCCACCCTGGGAGCTGGAGAAGTCACATGGATCTACCCTGATGCAACCAAACCTCTGGAGTCAGAGAAGCCACATAGACCTCTGCCAGTGCTGAGATGCTTACAATGCCACTGGATCCACAAGAATTCCAACCCATTGGCCTGTAATCCTTTGCATGTATTTTGTGAGTCTGAAGAACACTTTATAGATTGGTGTTGGACTTAGGGGTTAATATTGGACTTATGAACTTGATCTGGACTGGGCTGGGACATTTTCTTAATATTCAATTGCTCTTGTATGTAAACCTCCTTCATATAGACATATGAATGTCTATGAATTTGTTTCTCTAGTCTACCCAGACTAACAGAGTCACATAATTAATTTCCTCTTATAGTCATGTTCAAAGGCATATGTGAATGGATGCAAGGGATGAACATGCTGGGGGTTAGAGGGGCATTTGCTTTCTTTTCCATAAGGAACACATAATACAGAGAGATTGTCTACAGAGGAATTGCTGCAAGATGGCTATCAGATAGTAAGCAGAGGAAGCTCTTGAATATCTACCAAGAAGAGGGATCTCCTGCACTTCCCGGCAGTAGAGTTTCACCTTAAAGATACGTAGATTCAAGCTTCTTCAAGTGAGAGAGCAACAAGGCTTGCTGACACATTCCCCTAGACCTCTGAGCAGGGCACAGCTGCTTCCTGGAGCTCAGCTCCCCAGGGCACAGCCAAGCTCCCGGCCCTGCAGCAGCTGGAACAGCCAGACCTTTTACCCCAATGTCTCTGGGCGCTGCTCTGCCTGGACAGTTCCATGCAGTTATCATCAGGATTCAACCCCGATTGTCTGCTTTTTATCCCCCACCCCCATTCCTCTTTCTCTTCTGCTTTGTTCTCTGGTGCCCCTGCCCCGAGCCCCCAGTAGCCCCACCTCACCCAGGCAGCATACACGCACAGAAAATAAACACTATCAAAGAGCAGGAATCTCTGCCTGCCCGCAAGTCAATTGTATTTTCTAGTTTATATTATTTTCTCTCTCTCTCTCTCTCTTTCATCTATCTATCCCAGAAATATGTTGACTTGTATTTCATGGGCTACATTGAGGCCTTTGACAGTGGGGATCCCAGCCGCTCACTGTTTGTGAATTCTCCTTCCTAGACTTATTTGTCAAGCTGACATGAAATTATGTAACAACCGCACATGTATAATATCTATGGCGTGTTCTGTCATCTAGCCCAAATTAACCCATGGCTGTCGTGTCAATGCCCACTCACAGTGCCTCTAAGTAGGGTTTCCAAGTAGCTGGTGGGTTTGTACTGCCAACCTTAAAATCTGCAGCTCATCACTGACAAAGAGTACTCCAATTCAAGTCTTTGGCTATTGCAAATATTCATGCAATAAGTGCTTATGGGAAAACATCAACTTTAACATGCATGTGTATAATAACAATTTCTACATGTGGAATTGTTTCAAATAGTACATACATTTTTTCATTTTAGTGGCTATAACATATTGCTACCCATAGATGTTTCATGAGTTTACACACCATTCAAAAACATAGGAGTGCTTTGCTTATTTCCCATGCCTTGGTAATATAGTTTGCACATTTCTTCATATTTTAAATTTAGATCGATAAATCTCTTTTTTACTTTTAATTTTTACACCTCTTTTAATTAATAGATTTGATCCTATTTTCATGTGTCTAAGAGTTAATGATAATTTTTATCCTCTAGTCTATCCGTTCCTCATTTTGCTATTGGGTTATTGGTTTATTAATAGAAGCTTATAACTTAATAGATGTCACCTTTTGAGTAATGTGTTTTGCAAACATTGCAAGTGATCCATCTTTCTTTTTTCCTTTCAGGGTCTATTCACAGTTAGAAAGACCCTTGAACTTCAGGTATATGATTACATTTTTCACTTTCAAAATCCTGATGTACCTCAAATTTATTTTGGTCTAAGAATTAAGTAAGAACTAAAACACAGTACAAATATATTTATCTGGAATTCAGGTTTATTTCTGGAATATCAATTTTGTTCCATTGATTTCTATCTTTTTAATATTATACTTATTTTTTCAGAATCCACCTGGTTATTATTATGTTTCATCAGTTTCTCCTTCTAAAATTATAGTTCACATTATATTTATTGAAGTCGTGGTGCTTACAGGTAAGTGCTGAGGAAACTGATTATTCCTGGTCACTCAGAGGCAGAAGGGCATTTGAGAGACGGATAGCACCAGCTATTTGCCGGACTGCCTGGTTCTAAGTCCGGGCGCTCCCATTTGCTAGCTTTGTGCTTTCCAGTAAGTTGCTTTAGGGAAAGCAGAATCATCCTTGCCGGAATGCTAGAGAAGATGATAATAGGACTTACACCTTAAGGTGTTGCGCAGATTAAATGAGCTCATACACATAAAGAGCAGCAAATCATTCCCTCGGTACTATAGATTTCAAGCACAATCATTGAATCCTGTTACTCAAGAGCATGAGGTGACTGTCCATGTATTATTAAAGTCTCCTTTTGCAAATTTGTAACATTTTCTTCTCTTTATTGCATACACCCCTTTTTTCATACCAACCTCACACTTTTCCTGCTCCGTGCATTCATAGATAGTTTCTCTGTTTTGTTGATGTTGATGTTGTTGTTGCCGTGAATGGAATTTATTTTTCTTTGCAATGTTTTACTGAGGGATAAAACACACACAAGAATTTTCTCCCTCCACATTTTGTAAGTGTGGCATTTGATTTGCAGCAACTGCCAAAATTATAAGCTGTATCTCTCGTCCTCCAAAAAGTCTTTGTGCTCCTTCAGAGTCACCCTCTCCCCGACTCCAAACCTGAAGGTCAGCAGTTCAAGACCACTACCTGCTCTGTGGGAGAAAGGACTGGGTTTTCTACTCCCATATGAGTCAGAAATGGGGCATTGAGCTTATGTTAATAGTGGTGGAATAATTTCTAAAAGATATCAATAATGGGCATACAACAGAAAGAGTATAATCAATGGCACTGAATTCTACATGTAATAGTTGTTGAATTGGAGAATATTTGTACATGTTTGCCACGATTAGAAAATGGTGTACATTTTTGCCACGATTAGAAAAAAATAATTACATGAATAACAGTGAGTACAAGGAAAATGTTCTAGAATTGATCATGGTGACAGGT